>NC_082687.1:112250782-112571786 GCF_949987515.2 Delphinus delphis | reverse complement strand
GTTTATTTTTGTTTTTATTTCCATTTCTCTCAGAGGTGGGTCAAAAAGGATCTTGCTGTGATTTATGTCGTACAGTGTTCTGCCTATGTTTTCCTCTAAGAGTTTGATAGTGTCTGGCCTTACATTTAGGTCTTTTATCCACTTTGAGTTTATTTTTGTGTGTGGTGTTAGGAAGTGTCCTAATTTCATTCTTTTACACGTAGCTGTCCAGTTTTCCCAGCATCACTTATTGAAGAGGCTGTCCTCTTCATTGTATATTCTTGCCTCCTTTATCAAAGATACAGTGACCATATGTGTGTGGGTTTATCTCTTTGCTTTCTATCCTGTTCCATTGATCTATATTTCTGTTTCTGTGCCAGTACCATACTGTCTTGATTACTGTAGCTTTGTAGTATAGTCTGAAGTCAGGGAGCCTGATTCCTTCAGCACTGTTTTTCTTTCTCAAGATTGCTTTGGCTATTCAGTGTCTTTTGTGTTTCCATACAAATTGTGAAATTTTTCATTCTGTCTCTGTGAAACATGCCATTGGTACTTTGATAGGGATTGCATTGAATCTGTAGATTGCTTTGGGTAGTAGAGTCATTTTCACAATGTTGATTCTTCCATTCCAAGAACAACATGGTATATCTCTCCATCTGTTTGTATCATCTTTAATTTCTTTCATCAGTGTCTTACACTTTTCTGTATACAGGTCTTTTGTCTCCTTAGGTAGGTAGGTTTATTCCTAGGTGTTTTATTCTTTTTGTTGCAGTGGTAAATGGGAGTCTTTCCTTAATTTCTCTTTCAGATTTTTCAACATTAGTGTATAGGAATGCAAGAGATTTCTGTGCATTAATTTTGTATCTTGCTACTTTACCAGATTCATTGATTAGCTCTAGTAGTTTTCTGGTAGCATCTTTAGGATTCTCTACATATAATATCATGTCATCTGCAAACAGTGACAGCTTTACGTCTTCTTTTCCAATTTGGATTCATTTTATTTCCTTTTCTTCTCTGATTGCTGTGGCTAAAACTTCCAAAACTATGTTGAATAATAGTGGTGAGAGTGGGCATTCTTGTCTTGTTCCTGATTTTAGAGGAAACGGTTTCAGTTTTTCACCATTGAGAATGATGTTTGCTGTGGGTTTGTCATATATGGCATTTATTATGTTGAGCTAAGTTCCCTCTATGTCTACTTTCTGGAGAGTTTTTATCATAATTGGGTGTTGAATTTTGTCAAAAGGTTTTACTGCATCTATTGAGATTATCATATGGTCTTTATCCTTCAATTTGTTAATATGGTGTATCACATTGATAGATTTGCATATATTGAAGAATCCTTGCATGCCTGGAATAAACCCAGCTTGATCATGGTACATGATCCTTTTAATGTGCTGTTGGATTCTGTTTGATAGTATTTTGTTGAGGATTTTTGCATCTATGTTCATCAGTGATATTGGCCTGTAGTTTTCGTTCTTTGTGACATCTTTGTCTGGTTTTGGTATCAGGGTAATGGTGGCCTTGCAGAATGAGTTGGGGAGTGTTCCTTCCTCTGCTATATTTTGGAAGAGTTTGAGAAGGATAGGTGTTAGCTCTTCTCTGAGTGTTTGATAGAGTTCGTCTGTGAAGCCATCTGGTCCTGGGCTTTTCTTTGTTGGACGATTTTTAATCACAGTCTCAATTTCAGTGCTTGTGATTGGTCTGTTTATATTTTCTATTTCTTCCTGGTTCAGTCTCGGAAGGTTGTACTTTTCTAAGAATGTGTCCATTTCGTCCAAGTTGTCCATTTTATTGGCATATAGTTGCTTGTAGTAATCTCTCATGATCCTTTATATTTCTGCAGTGTCAGTTGTTACCTCTCCTTTTTCATTTCTAATTCTATTGATTTGAGTCTTCTCCCTTTTTTTCTTAATGAGTCTGGCTAATGGTTTATCAATTTTGTTTATCTTCTCAAAGAACCAGCTTTTAGTTTTATTGATCTTTGCTATCATTTCCTTCATTTCTTTTTCATTTATTTCTGATCTGATCTTTATGATTTCTTTCCTTCTGCTAACTTTGGGAATTTTTTGTTCTTTCTCTAATTGCTTTAGGTGTAAGTTTAGGTTGTTTATTTGAGGTGTTTTTGTTTCTTGAGGTAGGATTGTATTGCTATAAACTTCCCTCTTAGAACTGCTTTTGCTGCATCCTATAGGTTTTGGGTCATTGTCATTTGTTTCTAGGTATTTTTTGATTTCTTACCTTTTCTTTTTACGTGTTTTTTTACAGGCAGGCAAATCCCTTTGTGACAAGCCATGCCCTATTTAAAGCATATATTTGCCACCAGCTCCCATCTTCTTTAAAGATAGTAGTATCTTTTAATTGCACGCCTAGAATGCCTTGGGATCATGCATCTAACCACAGCAATGTCTTAGATATTCTAATATTACATATTTGGGGCAAATAACCCCCCACTGCCCACTGCCAGGAACATCATAATGGATTCTTCTGCTTTTTGTTACATTTCTGAATCTCTGCTGTGGGTTTAGAATATTGTTTTACCATTTTATTATATGTCTTGATAGTTAAATTAAATTCACTTATAAGATGGTGCACCTTTCCTCATCCCCATCCCCATAATAACCACCAGAGTAACATATGCATTATTTTACTGCTTTTAGGTAATGGCATATCTTGAGAGCAGCTCTTTTTCAACCATCCGTCAGCACTAGCTCTTGCCAATTGAATAACTACTTCTTTGCAAGGCTAGACATTGGGTAGTGTGGTAAGAAATTACATAACCCAGATAATAAAAGAAATGCAGAATAAGCCGTTTAGCAAAATGGCAGGTAATCTTCTATGTGAATTAAACTATGAGCACTCACTAAGGCTGTCTTTGGGCAGTTGACACAGAACAGAGTGAAGCACAGCACTGGTATAATGGCTCAAAGAAGTCTGTGCATTATTTTTATTAGAAACATGCAGTAGTCTGTACACAGGCAATTTCCAATACTCACCACCATTACCTTGCTTTTGTGATCTCACACGGAATATAATCTGACCTGTACCTGGGCTTTGAAAACTACTAGTCCATTACTGGAAAGTAAATGATAGACATTAGTGAAGCAAGAACATAGCCTTGTGTTCTGCCATTAACAACAGTAAATTGATTTTGATAGTTTTCTTGCATATATAGCTAGTTTCATAATTCCCTGATGGGATGAGCAAATGTTTATAGATGTCACTGAATCACTGGTTTTTAACCGAACTTCCTTCTACATCTTGGCTTTAAAAAATAATAAATGTAAGTCTATAAACATAGCGCACACCCCTTATCTTGCTACTTCTCTACCTGAATTAGTTATCAGAACAATTATGAGTGATAATATAGTGGCTATCACAGAATGTACAGTAACTTTTGACAAATCTTTGAAATATTATGGAATATATTTCTTTTTTCTTTCTTGGCCAATTTAGGTCCAGCAACTGTGTGATTTCTGAGCCTTAACCTTTTCATATTTCAGCTGACATAAGTCAGCATCCAGAGCTTTTTGAGAAAGTATTTACCGTTTTGAAATCACAAGCCTACTGGACAATTTGTTGCTCTTGCCAGCCAGTTCTGCAGCACTTACACTGGACCATTCCTGGTGTGCCTCACGTTTAGAAGGCAATCTGCCCTCATCCCTTATGACCCACGTCCTCATCAGTCTTCAACCCATGAAGCTTTACTCCCAGTCCCAGTCTCTACCAATATCCTCTTATTCTGAACTTACACACTTTCAGACATTTCTCTAGATATAGTATTTATGGTTTCCCTGACTTGATGTTTTTCAAACTGTGGATCACAGATCACATGCTTCAAAGTGACCTACCTGAGTGCTTATCAAAAATACAACTTTTCTGGGACCCACCCACGAGCCATTGAATAAGATTCTCTGTGATGAAGTTCAGGAATTTGCATTTTCACAAGTTTGCCAGGTGATTTTGGTGTACACCAGCATTGGGCAGCATAACTCAGCTAGTTGCAAATTCCTTTAGGGCTGCAAACCTTAGGATTCTTACACTGTAGAGCAGAAGTTGCAAACAAGTGGTCTACAGATATCTTGGCCAGACAGTTGGACCTTTTATTTTGGAGGGTGTTAACATTTATCTTTATAATTTATTATCAGAAGATTTTTTTCTGGAAACCATCAGTTTCTGACTTCTCTAAAGTAATTGAAAGAGCTAATAACAAGATGCTTTTGTTCTTATATGGCCGCTGTACCTGTCAGACAAACGGACACATGCTCTCCCCTGGTTCCTGCCTACCTCATGCCCAGCAGGCACCTGCTCTCTCCTCAGCCTGGTGCCAGAAAGCCTGTCGGTTTGCCACCCCTACCACATGGTGTAAATAGCTTTCATCATCGGAAAAATAATTTTCTAACTTGCTGGCCTTGATCTTTTAGATCTTTGTTCTACCCATCATTGGCTCTGTGGGTCTCAGAGTGTTAGTTGAACACTTTCCCTATTTGAATTGTGATTTATTTATTTATTTATTTTTGCATAAGGGCTAAAAAGGAGCCATACTTATCCCTCGCTAGTTAATTTCCAAACTCCGCCTGCATTTTGCACACAAGCTCATGCCATGCCCTTTGCTTTCTGAGAAGATGAAGTGGGTGCCTTCTTAGATTGCTCCATTAACTTCCCACTGACTTCTCAAGAGTTTCTCAGCATTGCTTCTTCACCTCTTTTTCCATAAGAACAGCCTTTAGAATGTTTTAATCATTAATGTGATTATAGGTGTAATCATTTTTCTAACTCTAGCTTTTATTAAAATTCAGTTTTGAATGTTCTTGATAATGTAGTCTTTCTACCTAATCAGTAATCAGTGCTTCTCAACTGCTATTCATCAAACATCTCTAGCATCTCCCAAGCACAAATATGTACATAAGATAATGAAAACTAGTGGTAGTTTCCATTTTTTAAAATGTTATAGGAAGCAGACCGTGTCAAAACAGTTTTTTAAACTTTTCATGGAAAATGTTAGGGAAAATTCTCTGCACAAAGTAGAGAGAATAGTAGTATAATGAACTGATGGCTAATCTTCTTTCATCTTCACCACCCTGCTAATTCCTCCACCCCAAGATTATTTAAGTCAAGTCCAATAATAGAAATATTTTTAAATGTCATGTAATAATTGCTTAAAATGATCAAATATCTAGTAATTTTGCTATTTGCCCTCTTGTCTCATAATTTTGCTATCAGTTTGGTCTCTTAAGTCTCTTTTAATTTGTAAGTTCTGCTCCTCTCTCCCTGCCCCTCTTCTCACTCCTCTTTCCTCCTTTCTCAATTTATTTGTTGAAGAAGCGTGTAGTTCCCGCAGAGCACTCCTCAGGGTACCCAATCTTGGTCTCTGTATACCGTTTGCCACTATAAGAAATCAGGATTCCTTATAGAAGTGGCTGATTCCAAGTCTGGATTAGGAAAAGTACAAGATTATCCAGGAGCATCTGGTGATAACCAGAAAGAAGGGAAACTATTAAAGGCCACAGAGTTTGTATTAACAGGACTCAGGAGCCAAACTGAAGAGTCTTCTGCTGGTTAAAGATGGGATAACTAGAGGATAAATAAGCAAAATAACAGTAAGGGATCGAAGCATCAAATAAGGTTAAGTCCATGCATTCATAGTAATGGTCTCAATGCATCAGAAATCCTAGCCTTTGGAGGATGCTGGGGAACCAAGGCATTATTTTGAAAACTGATTAATAAAGATAGAAAAAATTAATTACCCTGTCTTTCCTCTATGAACTATATCTCAGGGTAACCAGACAGCTGATGAAGTGAGTTATTCTTAGACTAAAGAAGGTGTAATAGAATTAGAATATCATTATTATTTTGTAACCCCTAATGAAATATCTAGGCAGTGATCATGAAGGGCTAACATCAGGAGAGACGTCTGACATTTGGAGGTCACATCACCCCCTGAAGTGTTCTTGCAAAGAAAATGAAGACCCTTTGATTGGCTTTTAAAGATATTAGTGCTTTAGTTATAGATGTCTTAGTACCATCTTTTTTTCTCTGACCTAGGAGAAAAGTAAAATGTAAGGATTATGAGGAAAATGTAAATTGGATTTTTATTAGTGAGGCAAGAACTCTCAAATAGACAACAAAAACTTTAAAATAATCAAGTTAAAGTGCATAGCTAAAGGAACATGTGGCTGCAGGGAATATTTAAGGCAGAACCGTATTGAAACCTTCCTAGTGAAAGTCAAGGCCTCTTAATTAGACAACACAAACAATTTAAAACTTAAAATGATCATTCTGGCTAAGGTTCATAAGTAAAGAAAAGGTGGCTGCAGGTGATGTTTAAGACATGACTTTGTCAAGGCTGCTTGTGGCTCAAACAATTAAGTCACTTAAACTCTCGGCTTCTGTTTCCTCATCTGTAAAATGGGAGCAATAACATCTACCTCATAGTATTGTATAGAGATTAAATGAGGTAATGCAGTAAAGCACAGGTAAGTGCTCAGCAAGTGTTATCTGCAATAAAATTTACTAATATTATCCTTATTAATGCCACTACTCTCATCGTTGTTCTGTACTTTCAGAAAATAGAGCCACAAAGAAGCACATAACCCAGAAATGCCTTGGAATCTAGTGTAATGAGCAAGGCAAAGTAAGCTTACAAAACAGTGTTTATTTAAATAGGCATTGACAGTTTCACATCAGTCTGCTCAGTAATGTCTATGTAGCTCTTTTCTTTAAATCTTCCAGCCTGAAAATATTTTTAAATCTACTATATTTATGCTATTATTTTATTAAAAGTACATTTTTCGTAGAAATCCCTCAATCAAGCAATTAAATCATGAGCACTTATCTACACAGTGGCTGCTGATTCTTGGGGAATGAACTGTCTGTGAGCCTCCCCTTCCCAGAGAAGTACATACCAAGTGTCTACCAGTAGATGTAATGCACAAGAACAAAGCATCAGAAGCAGGCCAGGCCTAGGTCCAGAACGCTAAATGTCACAGTTGTGAGTCTGCTTTATAATTTTATAACAGTCTAACTCCAGATGTTTACTAGAAAAATGTCTAATTAAAAATTACTATAAGAGAATGGACTTGAGGACACGGGGAAAGGGAAGGGTGAGCTGGGACGAAGTGTGAGAGTATCATTGACATACATACACTACCAAATGTAAAATAGATAGCTAGTGGGAAGCAGCTGCATTGCACGGTGCTTTGTGACCACCTAGAGGGGTGGGATAGGGAGGGTGGGAGGGAGACGCAAGAGGGAGGGGATATGGGGATGTATATGTACATATAGCCGGTTCACTCTGTTATACAGCAGCAACTAACACAACATTGTAAAGCAATTGTACTCCAACAAAGATGTTTAAAAAAATTTTTAAATGCAGCCTGTGTTATTAAGCTATGTTACTGAATAAAATTACTCCATAATTTTTCACAAAGAAAAAGAAAATTGCTATAGACTCTTCCAGTTACAAAGCTGATTTTCTTCTTCACCCCCTAAACCATAGCAGAGGGTTAAAACTACTTAGGTGCATCCTCTTTTCTTCTTGCATCCTGAGAACACAAACACAGACTCTCATCATCATCATTGTTATCATTGTCATTAGATGCCTCTGTTAGTAAAAATATGAAAATAAATTTAAATGAATGCACATTGAGTCTGTAATGTAGTGATGGAAAAAATATTTTTATGTTGTGAAGGTGAGGTACCAATATATTGTGATTTTCTGCATTGTCCTTTTTTTTTTTTTTTAAACTCCACTGTGGTGAAGTAACTTTAAACCTTGAATTTAAAGCCTTGTTGGGTTTTTATTTAAGAATGTTGCTTAAAATGCTTTATTCCAGTAGTGATCAGCTTTTGAACTGAGTCTTCCTGAAGCAGGTTAGAAAAGTCTAGGGTGAATAAACCCTTGTTTAAAGCCATTTTAGCTGCAACAGTGTTTATCGTATACAGATGTCAAGTCTGATGGACAGGAGCAGGGCTAGGTGTCACTAACAGAATAAAGGTAAGGAAACGAAGAGACCAGCTTTGGCAAAGGGATAAAAAAGACTCAGTCACTTCAGTCAATGTATCACCTGTCTTACCACCTCTCCCAGGCTTCCCCAGTTAAGGGGACTCAGCAAGAGAAACGAAAGCAGGAGACGTCAGAGTAATGGCAGATCTTCCTCCAAGACAAGGAGCTAGAAAAGAAAGTGAAGACCTTAAGCAGGGTAATAAAGTATTTCAAAAGTAGAGGAAGGGACATATGATGATAAAAAGGACAGTCCTGGGAGAAATTTAGACCCCAGATATGATTTCAAGGCAAGTTAAAAACAAGCAAATGCAAGAATTTTTAATTTAAAAGTTAAATCATGTATTGATTAAATTAATTTGTGAATAATTACATATTGATATTTATGAAAAAGATCTCAAATTGTCTTAAAGCTGAGTATTTAATACTTTGAATTTTATGTACAGTTTCACTTTCCTCTTACTTTTCCTTCTTTGTAACATATACTCTTCTGTAGTAACACTGGTTTAGTTGTTTTACTGAAAAACTCTATTTTTGAAGACTAAGGTCATTAAAGAGAAAAGGATTTTCATCTCTTTATATGTTATCCACACTCCCAGGGACCCTGACTATTTAGAGCATGAATCTATAACCAGGGCACAACTGCTCTACAAAATGTCCTAATTAGCAGCAAAATGACTAAGGAAATAAATAACACGTTATGTTTTTAAATGTCAACCTACAAAGTGACTAAAATCACATGGTATCTAAATAGATAAAAGCGCAGAGAGATCATATATAGGCAGCGTTCAGCGAGGCCAAATGTGTCAGCCACGATGGCAGGTGAGCTTCATCTTCAGCGTTGTCCTGCTGTGCATCTTTAGAATTCTTTGGTGCATGCATTGGACCTGCCGCATTATCCGAGCTCTTGAGCATAGGGGGAACAGCATTCACCCTCCACAGAACACTTCAGAGTAGATCAGAGCATGTCTCTCTGAAGTTTACCAACAATCCAGTTTCCCCTCTTTGAATGGGTGTGGCTTAATATCATTGTGGATCTGCCACGTTTAACTTCTTGTTGTCTGTGACTTAACGTTATGTTAATATGCTCATTCCCTCCAGGGGTCATTCTCTACATTCTACTGGTTGGATATCCACCCTTCTGGGATGAAGACCAGCACAGACTCTATCAGCAGATCAAGGCTGGAGCTTATGATGTATGTAATAAATGTTCATCCAGCTTTAGACGAGGGTTTTTTGTTTATTGACCAAGAACCAGATTTTTTTCATTGCTATTTTAACCATAATTTTCAATAATGTCCCTTATTATTTTCCTCTCTCTTAGGGGAAGGGGGGATAAAGAATAAGAAATACAGCATCTATATCCAGTTTCTGTTTCCTTTTAGCTCAATATCTCCTAAGATTGAAAGGAAAACAGTTTGAAGTCTCTAAGGAAGGACCTTGCTTGTCCAAGCATTTGGATCTTAGTGCATTTTAAAACATATAAAAATTAAAAGATTTTTGCTTTAGAAATGGTTACTACCTGTTTAGCTGAACGATATTTTCAAATGCTTATCACATAATTATATACCAACAATACTTTGCAGTGATCCATGTATCAGATAGAACATTGTTCCATTCTGTCAGTTTTTTTTTTTTTTTTCATTCTGTCAGTTTTGACTGTTTGTTTTGTTTACCCAGTGGCTTCTCTCAGAGCCTTGATATGAAGAATGGGTCTCACAATTGAAAAATATTTGAAAATCACAATTCCAATACATTTCATTTACAATTAGAATATTTGAAAGTAGGCGTATGAATTAAGTTCTGTATCTGAAGAGCAAGACCCTATCTACTTTGTCTTTAGGGCTTAACTTTGTGCTCTTTGGTATAATTTTCTCTCCTTTGATAAATATGTCTGTAAATGATTTACCACCTCCTCTGGTTTTACCTCACACAGTCCTCTGGAAGTCAGAATGCAAGGTCTGGACATGCTCTTCCTGTGTTATTAAGTGGGCTAAGTGGTAGGCAATATTGGGTCCACCTTCTGTGTACAAGTTAAAAGCTCAATGTGGCTGTGAGAAAAGTTATGAGAAGTCTGTATTATATCGTATCAGGTCTCATGACCTCCCCAATGCATTTCTGACTAAACGTAACATTCAGATGGATGTGTGTATCACAGGTATTTGAAATCTTTAATTTTGAAGCATTCCATTTTAGCCAGACTAATGATAACTAAACCAGATTATAATTTACCTGGCCAAGCTAGCACATTCACCATCTTTACAGACTAGAACTAAGCACCTCTCTGGGAAGACACAGCTCTGCAATGCACTGCTTGGTGAATGTGAAGGAATGACTTTGTGAAAGTTAGAAAAATAAGAAAAGGGCCCACCTTTATCTAGGTTGAACCCAGCCCCTCATTTTCTATCAGAAGATCTGCACATCATAAAGAAGCAGGGTTGAGTGTTTCTTCAGTAGTTCCTGATTAGCAATTTTTACAACTGCCCAAAATAAACTTCTGGAATTAAAGTTAAACTGGCAAAAATTTGCAAGTATTAAAGAGTCAATATCATTTTTCTTATGTTTCCTTTTGCCAATGGATCACAAACTGCCCATTTTATGACTACTAAAAGTGCACTAACTTAAGTCCATTAAGGCACAGTGACAATGCCTTTTTTCTCAAGATTGTCTATAAAAATTCATGAATTGAGAAAAGAACCTGATATTTTGTTTATTTAGAAACTAATGCGATATACATTTTTCTTAACCTATCAAGAATATTATTTCTACTAAATATGCTTATTAAGTGAAAGTGAGGTTACATAATTATCAACAAAAATTTATACACAGAAATTTAGAATAAATCTCTTTATCGTATTATTACTATACAAACGGATTACTAATAGAAGTTATGAGAGTAAATTTCATGAACTTTCTTTTGGTGAAATTTATCATTTTTGAAGTGTTAAAATGAAATCCTGCTGAGGCTCAAATTTGTAGTCTCAAATTTCTTCTCACTGCTGCACTCCAAATAGCGACAATTTATAGGTCAGTTTGGGAACAGGAATTGAAGCTGTTTTATTATCTCTGCTATTACTCTTGATGAGTTGTGGAAGGGCGTAACACATTATTTTGAACCTTGGCATAGTAGCATGATGATGTGACAATGTCGCAGCTTTATTGACTTTTGCAAAATTGCATAATTACGCGAAAGGCTGCATAAAATTGAATTTTCATATCAAAGCAAATACGCTTTGAGAGGACTAGAAGACTGAGTTTATTTTTCCAAATTTAAGAATGTATCAGTAGTTATGGCAATTTAGTGTACATGTTTGTCCCTTATCAATTACACTCAATATCTTAATATATAGATATATACATAGAGGGGGGATATATATATATACATCAGTTTGTCTATATGTAGATACAATTTAACTTATACAAGAAATTCACTGCTTAAGGAAATTATTAGTATATTTGGCTCTTCTCTGTTCCACTGAGTGTATCTATTTTTTAAACCCTTTATAAACATATTTTTAAAGTTTCCATCACCGGAGTGGGACACAGTGACTCCTGAAGCCAAAGACCTCATCAATAAAATGCTTACTATCAACCCTGCCAAGCGTATCACAGCCTCGGAGGCACTGAAACACCCATGGATCTGTGTAAGTGACAGTTCTCCGAAGATCTCAGGAGAGCAAATAAAAAATACATTCTCCTTTAAAATTTGTCTTACAAATAGTCTTGGCAAAATTCATTATTAGGAAACTCTTGCAGTTGAATGCTTGTAAGTCTGTCAGATGGATGCAGGCACCATTAATAAAAATTTGATGAAGTTAAGGAATGAATATCTTTTAAACATCCTCAATTAAGTTTATTTTTCTCCTCTTCCAGCAACGTTCTACTGTTGCTTCCATGATGCACAGACAGGAGACTGTTGACTGCTTGAAGAAATTCAATGCCAGAAGAAAACTGAAGGTAAGAACGTTTCCACTTTTGTGAGGAGGGAGATTTGGCAGCGTGAGCAGTGAGGTTCTGTGTGAAGAACGGAGCAAAGGCTTTTAAATGTGTAAGCCTCAGTACTCTTCTTCTTCTGGGTCTTTGGGAAATGGAATCTACACTGGAATTACAGCTACGATGAAGAGCTAGGATCACTGGCCATGCGTGCCATGGTCCCTCCCTTCAGTGGAAAACAGCTGTGCAGGTTAATAACTGGAATCTGGCCGCACCCACAAGGGTGGTCCCAGCATTATGAGAAACATAGGCCTGCTACTCTCAGGAAACCAAAAACAAAAACAGACAAAAATGCCCTGACTGAAAGTAAGGCTAGGAGAAGACTTACTGTCAAACACTGCTTCTTTGTTAGGCCAGTGATTTGCAAAGGCAGCATTAATTTCGTGTTCTTATCGCCCTGACAGGGTGCCATCTTGACCACTATGCTGGCTACGAGGAACTTTTCAGGTACACGCGTTAAGAACTCTGCTCTTGATCCCCTCCTCTCCTCTCTGGTATCTCTTTTGGAATTTAATTTTAAATTCTTTAATAATTAGAAAAACACTGTTGTTCGGGGATGGCAAATGTATGCCATGGATTCCTTCCACGCCTGTGGCTGCCATGAGGCTCTTACCTGGGTGCTGTCTCGTAGAGGCGTCAGGCCCGTGACTATACTCTCCACGAGGGCACCCAGGCAGCCCCACCTCTAGTCAGCACTGGAGCAGGACACGCAACCCCTCTGTCACCCCTGCTGGGGTGCACACAGTTTGGAACTACGTCCTCCCCTCAGCTGGAAGCTCAGCATTTTGAACGTAGAATTAATTGATATCTCATAAAGTAATAACTATGAATAGTTTCTTGTTTTTGTCTCATTCTCTCAGGGAATCCCAGTAAGCAAGATTTTTAGAAGAAGGCCATTATTGAGGAACCCAATTCTCTTAGGCCTAAGTTCTTTTGAAAGTACAGTTCTGTAGTATCTTGGCCTGCTATAAGAATGATTACAACTTTCAAAGGTATCTAAACTCAAGAATTTACAGAGAACCTACCCCACAGTAATAAACGTTCCTTGAAATGATTTCTTGGTAAAAATAAGTTTGTTTAAATAATGGGCTAAAAAAAGCTAAACTATTTCTTTATTGTAGAAGTGACTTGCCAAAGTCAACATAAAGTATATACCTTTTCCAGAAACTGAGTTTTGGAACTCCTTTTTTTGATAGGTTACCTCAAAGGATCAGGTTTCCAAAACTAAAATTTTGGTAAAAGCTCATCAGTCTCATGTATGGAGAGGGACTGAAGCAGCAAGACTGTTGCATTGGTAAAGCTTACTGTTTGGCTGTTTAAACTTGGAACAATTGTCAGACGATTATACCAAAAATACTACCTTTTTACTTTGCTTACTGTTTATATAAGAGTGATCTGCAGCATCAAGTTGTCCAGCTATGTCTTCAGTAATTTATTCCTGCTACATACTTCACTTCTGGGTATTGTAGTGATGTCAGGTGATGATCCATATCATTATCATGTTTTCCAAATTTCTCAACCAATTTCTAGTTACTGTTTACCATTTTATTAAATGGTCACCTTTTGTCTCCCATTGTATATAATGTGAGTTCATAGGAGGCTTTCCAAAGGCTTCCACTGACCTGTTAAACAGCAACAATGATAATACAATGAGTAACACTACAGACTGAGGGACTGTGTTAGTCAATTGTATGTATTTTGTCCAATTTGTTTGGTGTAGTAAAATCTTGTTACTGCCTTTGTCAAGTTACCTGTTTTATGAACAGTTGATTAATATAGTTGACATTTATATGGGTGAGTTCAGTATCTCATTAAATATTAACTGATATATGCTATATTCAAATAAGTTAATATTCACTGTGGCCCAGTCATTAGTGAATCACTAAAAAGTAGGATGATTTATATGGTATGTATTGTTAATGACAAACTAACTTGAAAAAATCTCCAGAATTAAGATTGTACATTTTGTTGAAGTCTCACGCATAAATTGGGCCTTTAGTAATATATGTACCCATGTATAGAAGCTTTTTACCTCACATTTTCCTTGTCATCATCGTGTAAACTAAAAACTCACGACTAATATGTGGATATGATATTGTTTCTGAATGTCTTAGCATGAAAAGCAAACTTTTTTTTAATCCGTCATTTCAAAACCAACTGATATAACATTAGACGCAGTTACATCTTATAGTTGATATTGCATTTTAGTTTTGAGTATTCATTCTGTTTCATTGCCAGACATGCTCTTTAAAGTAACTTGTCCATGAGTATATGGTTATAAAGTTGTTTTTATTTTTTCTTTTCTCCCGTTATGTGGAATGTATTTCTTGTGAGGTAAGGTGAATAGTAAGCAAAAGGGACATTTCTGCATCTCCCAGGCCAAATCCCTGCTTACCCTGAATCATTGTCTTCTCTTCGCTTGCTATTGCAATTCCAATTATTCTGAGTTTGCTTTCTAACCTATTAACTGCCACAGGATTTACTTAATATTGCTTCTTAGCTCCAGGTACACAGTATTATAGCTAAGGCTACTATTTCTTACAGCCTTATTAATAATAAATTAATAGCTTTGTTGCTAAAGACTAAATAAAATTAACATTTTTGTATCTTTTAAATAAATTTAAAATTTATCAAAGTGCTATCAAAATAATGGCCCAAATCAAACAGATGTCAGGAAATTACATGTTCATGCAGTTCTATTATAGCTAGGTATTTCCATTTCAGATACCAAATTCTATTCTGATGTACTTAAATAACTATATATATATAATTAACATTAAATGGAAGCATAAGTGTGTACTTTGTCCTACATGTTTGTGGATGTTCTACACTTGATCTACTAATTGTCGTTGACAGTTACATAATCTGTTCACCGTGTATGTACCCATTCATAAGTATATTTTTCACTTCACTTTTTAATATACTCAAGGAGTTCAGTAACAGAAGGAATGCTAAAAGCTCCCTCCAAAAAAGTAAAATTTCATGTAAGACCATGTACTTTAGGAGTTCTCTGATTTACTTGAAGATTTCATTTTGTTTTCTATCTCGCCTCAAATTTTATGATTTTTAATTTTTCAGTGTAAAAGGCTTTTGTCTATGACCTTTGTATTCTGATTTTGAAGTATAAGGAAATACATAATACCTTTTTTTAAAGGTCATATGCTAAGCATTTAAAAAATTTGCTCTAGGTCAATAATATACCATTTCATTTTAAGTATAGTTATTAATATTTTTGTAAAAATGAAATTATCTGATTTCAAATATATATTTATTAAAAAGAATGTTATTTAGCCAGAGAAAATTGTCACAAATGAGTTTTAAACCTCTAGGAAGAGGGACTTAAGTGGCAGAACTGATACTTTTGGTGTGAATGAACATGTAATACAATCTGTGAGCTGATGTCTAAAGACTTGAAATCAACTTTCTGGATTACAAAAGCATAGTCCAGTTAAAGTTCCAGTATCCTTTTCACAGCCAACAGTGAAATAAAGTCCAATAATATAAGTGGCAAAGTGTCCAATTATATTCAATGAACTAAATAAGAATTTAGTTCTAAATTTGATGTGGCAAGACCAAGAAAAGTGATACTGTATTTCAATGTCCTGTAAGCTCGCGCTCATCAATGTGACCTTGATAACTTGGCATATGTTGGCCATAAATCAGTAAAGGTGGTAGAAGGAAACAATAACCTGTTTTGTTGCCTGGCTATCGGTTTCTATGGATAACTCACTAAACTGATTTTACTCTCGTTTTGCAGCAGCCAAGAGTTTGTTGAAGAAACCAGATGGAGTAAAGGTAAGTTAAACAGGTGCTCGTAAACTCATTTCTGACTTTCAGATGCTGGATTATTTTTAAATGTTAAATATAAGTTCTAAGTCATTGCAGCTTATACTTTTTGTAGTTCCTGATAAAGGATGCAGGTTGAAATATAAAATAATTTAATGTACAGGAATGACTAATATTTATACCAAGAAAAGCTGCATTTTTTCTACTTATTATATATTAAATAATCATGACAAAATAAGACTTTATATGGAGTTACCATAGAAACTGAACGTCTAAATCCTCTCTGTTTTACTACATCCTCAAACTGTCATGGTGACCTGAAAATCCCTGAAAACCAAATGCTTTTCCAAATAGTTATGCTATGTTCTTGAAGGCTGCTGAAATTTATAGCCCATGGGGGGGAAAAATCAAATCATTGAGTCTAGGAAATCAAAATTCAAATGAACTGTATTTCTCTGCTTGGGCAGTTTTTATAAAGGTCTTAATTGTTCCTGTTCTTCTATCATAAGGTATTGAGACAGACTTAACATGAATATCCTGAACAAATAATTAGAAAAATTTTCCAAGAAAGATAATGGCAGAATATTTTGACTTTCTTGGATTTCTAAACAAAATAGTACAGCTTATTTTCTACTGATCCTGTTTTGTTTCATAGGAATTTACCTTTGATTGAATATAACCTTATACATGCATTGTGTTTGTTATCTTTCCAGAGTATTACCTCGATGTTTTATTTCTTTAATCCTTTTCTTTCTCTTCCACTGGCAGACACCTACATTCCTCATGAACACTTCAACGTTCTTGGGAATTAATTAACTTTCTAACATTTAAACTTGACCCAAAGTCAAGTGGTCAGTTCATTTTGAATATATAACTTAGAAAATCATCTGTCACTTCTCATGTTCACGCCCAGTCATTTCTTCAGCACCTGTCTGTGTGTGATTTGGGAATTTCCAGAGCTATGGTGACCATGCACTTGTGATTCCCGTTAGGTTGGCATTTACCTTTGATTAATTCCTGTCCTCAACCTGTAATATTCTCTTCCTTCTGCTTAGTTTATTCAACTTAAAGTTCAGTAATGACTGTTGATGTCTGCTTTTTTCCCAATGTAACATTGGTGGAAATGTGATATTTTAAATTTTCCAAATGTTTTATTCCCTTGTGTTTTTCTGTATTGTTTGGTGATACAGAGCTCACAGTTTCTATTGAGACATTTATTTTTACTACTATCCTTATATAGAAAGAAACATTTCCAGAACTTTTTTCTTCCAGTCAACTTATAGTTCACCTTTAAAGACAAAATTATTCTGTGCTCCATGCTTTGATACTTTAAAAATTCAACCGGTCATATTTTGTTTCTTTTCCTTTCTCTTTGACTGGTCAATTCAGAAAAGGAAGTCCAGTTCGAGTGTTCAGATGATGGTGAGGATCTCTATCTGCCAGATTTCTCCTCCTGTGAAAATTCATACTTAGGAATAGAACAATCTTATTTGCCTAAGTTAGTGTAAGTGGAGAAAGTATAGGATCATTACAGGTTAATGTTAATTAACTATCAAACACAGTGCCCATGTTCAAATATTATTGTTTTTCTTTGAAATGGAATTTTTGAAATATGTAAAAAGTTTATACCGTCATCCATATGCTATTAAAAAAGTGCAGTTTTCTCCTAAAACTGAAGAAACCATGACATAATTAATGTCTATAATTATTGTGAAAAGTGAAGGAACACTATAGGATTATTTTTAAATGGTGATCATGATTACTAAGATAGGAGTGATTCTTAGTCCAGATAAACCAGAATGCATCCACCATGGAGTTTTATAAATTGTGTGAAAGTGATCTTACAAGGATTCATCCAAGTTAAGCACCTTTGGAAAAAATATTTATTAACCTTAAAACTGAATGAGCTCAACACCTGAAAAATAAGAATATCTTGCCCATGCCTTATTCTTATTATTCTTATAACGTAAGAATAGTTCAGCGCATAATTTAAATATCTGGTTTCATTTAATTTTTTAAATAAAAATACTCTGCTTCCATAATATAAAATAAATACATTTCACAAACAGAAGTGCCAGAGCTCTTGTATATTTAAAAGACAGCTGTGGTTGAGCCCATACTTGATACCTGATTCTTTAAAAGGAAGTCCTCCTAGCCTTTTACCTAGAAATTCTCCTGTTATTTTAAATTAATCAATATTACAAATACCTTCAAAAGATTTTCTACAGTAAAAAAATCATTAAGCTAAACTTTAACCAAAATGTTTTTAACTGTACATTTAAACACAAGTAAAAGTGATGGTTGAGGGACATATTCATTTAATTCATATTTGCCATGCCTAACAATAAAGGATGGCTCATCCAGCCAGAATGGCCTTCATTTGGAAGAGACGACAGTGTGTGTATGCTGTGTATCTGTGTGTGAACGTGTGTGGGAACGTGTGTGTTGATGTGTGTGCGCTTATACGGTTATGTTTGTGTGCGTAGGTATGCCCGTGAGATATTTCCACTAAAATAAAGCAGTTCTTGGCAACCACAACCTAGGGAAAAAAATCAAGTCTCATATCTCAGAACAGAAAAGATCTCAGTATATTCCTCTTTCATTCTTTGCAATCACTGATACAAACTAGATGGATTATATTAAATACCTGTGGGCTTTAATCTTAAACACTTCTGATCATTTGATAAGAAGTCAGCTGTGTTTTGCCAAGCACTCTTCCTGAATAGGAAATTATTTGCATGTGTGTCCCTCCTCTTTTCTCATATATTCTGTACTAAAGTGAATACTGAATTTTGACCCTTCTTTAATAAACTCCATTATCTCTTATCTTTTTGGCTATTGCACAAATTTTATGTTAAATTCTGCACACTTCTATTTAAAGAAAAATTTTAAACTATCCTCGAAACATAGATTGATGGTCTAATATTTAAAGAGTTTTCCAGTAAAGGGCACCAAGTTTTCTCTCTTTTCTTGCATGTCACTGAGCGCAGTGTTATAGTGTATTTAAATAATACTGGTACCAAATAGTCACACAAATAGGAATGAATAGAAAAGCAAATTATTACGTACCCAAGTTAATTTTTTGGACCTTCTGTCTTCCTCTCAGTGTCAGTTTCAGTGTGATCTGTAGGTATAAAATATGAAAGAAAAGAATGCTTAGAAAGTCTAAACAATTAAATTTGTGTAATTGCTTATAAATATTCATTTGGTATTCATTTATTTTATGCAGAATGTTTTTCTCTTTAAGTCCTTAAGTACATTTATACTAAAATTATGGGATGTATTTTTTAGATAATAATATGTAAAGAAAACAACTAGATAATATAGTGCAAGAAAATAAATGTTAATTTATATTTGTTTGATAATCACAATATCATGCATGAGTTTAAATGAATGTTGAGTATTACTTTTCAGTCTCTGATTCTTTAGTAACCAAACTCAATTGTAGTTTCAAGTTGCCACTTGTCAACAAAGTCTTCTCTGGGCCATTACAATACTTATTGACCCTCTGAGTTGTTTTCAGAGTGGCTTCCATAGTGATAATGATCTTTCTTTAAGGTCAAAACCAATTATGTTAAAGCAAGGGAATGGTATTACCAAATAGTCTTCAACAATAGCAGTAATTTGATAGAATACATAGTGTTTTCCTCTCAAACAATTGTGAAAAATAAAGTCATTTTGCATCCAGAATATAGTAAGGAGTTCGATTTGCTCATTTATAATTGAAGATGTATTTTTTAAAGGAGACCCAGACTTATCATGTTAAGATATTTTACTATAAAGCCTGCATTTCATCGGAAGACCTAAGTTTTTAATTTGATTCCTACTAAACAAAATGATGATGGCTGCCCAGAGAAAGACAGTCTATGTGTGACTCCAGGCTCAAGGATCAAATGAAAAAAGGAATGTATTCATAACAGTGAAAATTGGAAGCTGGGGAACAGAATCCAACCTGCAGAGTATGAAAATGTTTACATTTATTTCATACTCTGACACTTGATTTGAGCTCCGTTGAAGCAGCTCTTTGTCTGTTTGCTAAGGTGGCACAGCCAAAGCAGCCAAGTCCGTTTTGTCATTCCACCATCACAGACACAGTCCTAGCCCGGGTGTGACCATCGGAGACTAGAATTGATCGTCATTCCTGTCAGTCATCACCGTGTCTTTCACATTCATCTTCAGTGGCTCTTTATTTTCATGTCTATATCTCCACGTAGACATGCTGTGTATAGAGACATTGGCTACCGAGGGGTTTAAGGCATCTCTGTTTCTATTTTCTGCATACCTACAGATAAACAACAAAGCCAACGTGGTAACCAGCCCCAAAGAAAATATTCCTACCCCGGCGCTGGTATACCTGGACTCTTTGTAACCCTTCTTAAGTTCTTTACTGTTTTTGGTGTTTCTCTCATTTGCTTTCACTATATAGATACATACATTTTTTATTTTTATTTTTTTGGATTTTGTTCTTGTTTTTGCTTTCTAAGATATGAGAAAAGTTCTTTTCTTTTTGTTAAGGTAGTTGTCAAACAGTGTGTTTCTAACATGAGATGACCTCATTTCATTGTTGACCATTGTACTGACGATAGCTGTGGTCTTCAGTTAAAAGTGTTGCATGCTGCCTTAGAAATACCGTAGAATGCGCTTTGGTTGCTCTTAGCTCTTCTTTTGATGATAGCTCTAGATATGCAAAGAGTGGTTTCTTCTTTTCCTGACGCAACTGTTGACATCAAGGAGAGCTAAGAGGATTACTGCCAGACAAAAGTAAATGTGGACCTTATTCAGAGTTCCTGTTTCTCTCTTATTATGACAGCAGGGCTTTGTAAGACCTCACTTTCTGAGATAAAGAGGCACTGGATAATTTAAAGCTTTTTGTTTGTTGTGTTTTAAATTAAATTATCACTGTTTCACTTTAATCCAAAGGATGAAATTGCATAGCACAGAGCTTTGAATTATCAATGGGAATCAGTTTTTTCCATTTCTATCAAATTCACACTATTAACAACTCAATCAGTTTAACACTTTGAGACCATATTATGTTGAAATTCAAGGTTTGAATACTGGCATTCAGTGTTCTTAGTTCCATAATGTTTTCCCCAAATTATTCCATGTTTTGATTTATGAGTTTCAGAAATGTTAATGGTTTTTTACTGTCCTGTGTACTGTTAATCTCAGATGAATGGAAAATGTTAGGGAGATTGTCCCACTAGAGTTAACCAGAAGGCTCAATTTAAAAACATTTAAAGGAAGGACACATCAAGATAGCAGGTTACTTACTAGCAAAAAAAGACAGTGTTGATCATACCTCCAGCCAGGGAAGGGAAGAAGGACGGCAGTAAATATGCTTTCTAAGTACTCAGCATAAAGTGTAGTGGAGATGAGATAGTCTAGTGGGCAGAGTGCTTATGATTGAAGAGCATTCTCCATGGGTTGCAGTAACTCCCAGTTGCTAGGACATCATATAATGAAAGTGCCAAGCATGCCGTTGATGTATTGACACTGAATCGTTTTTTACATCAGTTATTTGACTGTTATTTTCCGCTTGGGACTATTTCTTCAGTTTTCTAGTAGAAAGTAATAGGAAAAATAATATATTCTTCATGGAGAAACATGACTTTACGAACAAATCTTTCATGTCAGTCTATAAAACAGAAATTTCTTATATATATATGAATTAACATGGGATTTAACAGCATTGTGTCTCAAATTACAGTGTTTATATGATTAGTTCTAGAACCTTTTCAGTGTTTCTCAGAATTTCTTATGGACTTGTGAAATACATTCTTTAGGATAGCCCTTTTTTAAGTGTTGTCCAGTGATTCTAGGTTTCCCAAGGGTATTTATCTGTGTATTGTGACACCATAATTTGTTCTCAAATTAATACAGCTGTAAAATATCTTCACAAAGACTTTGAGATCATCTCAGAAAGTTCTAATCTCCAGTGCCCTTGGCCAGTTTTCTATGGGACAGATATTAACAGGCTGTTTGTTAAAGATATAGGACTTTGTGAAACAGCAAGTGCCTCTTTAGGTCTCCAAACTTCAAAGCCTTGTCTGTATACTGATCACGAATAAGGTCTCGTGCATGCTGCTGCTGGGTACTGAGGTGCTGTATCTCATGGACTCACCAGGGAGATCTTTCATCAGAGATCTTGTCAGCTGCAACCTCTGACAGTAGTTAACATTGCTTAAGCTCTTGTCACTATTTAGTTGTGTCAGCTGGCTCACTCTGCTCTGTCCCTGCACTAGTTAAGAATGTACTTACCGATGCGAACTGTTTCTTTCTCCATTTTGTTCTCACTCAGGAGCCCCAAACTACTGTAATCCACAACCCTGATGGAAACAAGGTATTCAGAAAGAATCAACATCATCTTGCTTTAATAAGATTACACATCTCATCAAATATTCAAAGCAAAATTAATTCATAATCTCAAATTAGGAAAGAAAACCCTTGCCCTTTTCTACCATACTTTCTTTTGGGCCTAATTTATCTGGAACTATACACATATTTCTTTGAAAACAAAAATGAATCACATTGTGAAAGAGAAATGAATGGTGCAATTAGTCAGTAAAAGTGCAGTTAACAAGTCTGTATGTCGAGATGACTGTGTATCTTAAGCAATTCCATCTGGTTTTCCCCCCCATGCCTGTCTGCATTGTACTTTAGATGTGTTCTGCATGAAATTTTAGAATTTCTTGCTATGTCATTCCACTATCTTCAAAAAAATCAACTTGAGTTCATAGTTATTTGTTTAAATTTAATGCTGCTTTTGAATTTTATTCATTCTGTTGTCATAGTGTGCTTTTTGTTTTCTTTTAATTCCCTGTTGTTTGTGGTGTTTTTGTTGTTTGGCATGGATTTGAGGATAATCAGAGAGTTTCACTTCTTGTGAAGTATGTTTGTTTTTGTTTAATTATATGCATTTCAGTAACAGACATGTAACTGCTTATCCTGAAAGAAGACTATGATGTTTCCTGTCCATTGTAAATTGTTTGCATAGCACGTTAACTAAATAACAGTACTTGTATACATGTCCGTAGGGTGAAAGGAGGCAGTTCCCGAACGTATTCCATCTTTCTGCTTTGTTACTCCTCATCCATTATTATATCTCTAAGGGGAGGGAAAAATACTTCATCAGACTTTTCTCAAATTTTAAGTATAGCCATGGGTCTTACTTTTCCTTACTCTTATCTACAGTGTTAAAGTCTTAGAAAACACATTTCCTCTGGTCTAACATTTAGTTGGTCAATATTAAAATTACTAAAGTAAAAAAACATGAAGTGTTATGTTCCTTAATATGAGATGTATTTTACAGTCGTGACACTTACAATGTTCTGAGTCCCTAAAAGACTCGAGGTAGTCAGGAGCATCACACCTGTGAACAATTATTTTCAATATCGTTAGCAAGTGAAAGACCAAGCATAGCAGCTGGAGTGGACACTTCGATAATTCTAGCTATGTCATTTGTAAGAGTTGTTGCATGATATTTCCTGCTTACATGAATTATTTTTACAGTGCATGGGTTTATCCTCATCTTGAGTTTAAATTTGAATACTAGGTCACATTAAGAAACGCATGAAGACTCTGCTTTGGTTTTATGTTGTGGAGACTCTGGATATATCTTTAATTAGTCTGTCCCTTTGGATTAAATATTATATATTACAGTTGTATAAATTGATCACTTTTTTAATATTGAATCTCTGAAAGTACACTGACTAATGTTTGCATCATTTTCCAAAATTTGTTTTCATTGCTGAACACATAGCTATTGATTAGAAGTTTCCAATTTTTTTTGGCAGTACCCTTTAATCATTCCAAGTAGAAAATTGTGTCTTTCTTATGAACATTACTAAATTTCTTTGCTAGAAATATTTTATTAATACATTATTAATGGAAAAATTTGTCAACCATTTTAAGGAACGTGTCTTAATACTGGCAGTTACAGTGTCCTTTTAACTGTGCTTATTAATCTGCAACTTCATTTGTAGTTTTACAGAGAAATAGCTTTGTCTTTTCATTATGGGAGCAAGTTTCTTATCAATAAAGCCAGTTTCTAATTTAGAAACGAATGAAAAAAATCTGCTTTTTCCTTGAAAGTAAATTATTCATATAATTCCATTGTGCTGATCACAAACATGGAAATTCTTCTTGAAAGCATTTTCACCATATCTCAGCTTCTTCGTCAAATGATTCAATGAAACGCTTTTTCTCTCTACAGAGAAGTCAGGCTGATAAATAGCCTACAAATTTACTGCTTGATATAGTGCCTTACACAAAGAAAGGACTAATTACTACTTAATTGGGAATAAAAAATGTTGTTTTTTAAGGTTCAAATTCATTAGGCTAGTATATTCAACTTCTCATAAATACTTAGAGAAAGCACACCTTATGGGGCACTGTAACACAACACATCCTTACACAGCTCTTAAAATAAGTTGCATACTTTGACTACTTGTACAAATCACCTTGATTTATCGTGCTTCGGGGATTAGGCAACCAGAGTACTCCCTTTTTGAAATGTTTGCAGCATTTGACATTTTATTTCTGTCAAAACCGCGTAACATATTTGTACATTTGCATGTCGGCATATGCGCACAGCCTGCTGAAGAATTTTGCATGATACGTATATCACTTGCCAATTTTTTGAGAAAAACAAAAGTCAAGCTATTCATTGTTTGCAACTTTAAATATGTTTTCTTCTCAACAGGAGTCAACTGAGAGTTCAAATACAACAATTGAGGATGAAGATGTGAAAGGTACGATTAAACCCGAAATAGAAAATCCCAACTCAGAGTTACATATATCTCGGAAGAAAAGTATTTGTTTCAAATAACTAATAAGTTTAGGAACTAGGTCTATTCTGAGACACAAAATTACTTTTCTTTTTATAAGTACATTATTATTTTAATTATATGTACTGATTTTGTCCATTTTTTCTTCACATTATATTCTTTTCTCTGTCTTTAAACTATAGACAACATGTGGTATATTCAAGGACATTGTGATTTTAAACTAGTAATGAATGTTTGGGATCATAATATCAAATTCTAAATATATCAGTCAAAAGGTAATACAAAAGGTATATGTATGTCTAGAAAACAACTTATATTCAAGAACAGAGCATGAGAATAACCATTTTTTGAAACTTTCAGTAGTCTCAATTGGGTTTCAATGAAATTCTGCATTTGTCAGCCTTTTAAACCTAGATTTTCATGCACTTTTCTAATATATTCTTGATCTCCATTCAGTTCATTTGTCCAGGTTCCCTTAGCTCCATATATGAGTCATTGCCAGCAGTTCTATCAGCATCTTCTCAGTGCCTCTGCACATACATACTAAACACACATTTGCAGTCAGTTTTCTTCTTTTTGGTCTCAGGGCTGTTTTTTTTTTTTTTAACATCTTTGTTAAAAAGCAATTGGAGTATAATTGCTTTACAGTGGTGTGTTAGTTTCTGCTTTATAACAAATTGAATCAGCTGTACATATATCCCCATATCCCCTCCCTCTTGTGTCTCCCTCCCACCCTCCCTATCCCACCCCTCTAGGTGGTCACAAAGCACCGAGCTGATCTCCCTATGCTATGAGGCTGCTTCCCACTAGCTATCTATTTTACATTTGGTAGTGTATATAAGTCCATGCCCCTCTCTCACTCAGGGCTGTTTTAGAAGTGTTAATTTTGCTGCAATTGTTTATGCAGTTTTGTATTCTTATTTTTTTAATTTAGTATAGGTAACTACAATTCCTACAGGCCACTTGTCTAGAAGCCATTCCAGAAAAAGAATGGTAAAACAGGGATATTTAAAACAGAAGTATTAAGTGAAAAGAAGTATAAAACAAATTCAGAGAAATGATCCATCAGATAATTAAACATTATCTGGAAAGATTATTACCTAATAGTATCCCCATAGGCTTTAATTCTGTAGGTAGCATTGGTAAGATATAATTTTGAAAAATTGTATTCATGTTATAGAATAAAGAACCTGGAAATTCTCAGGTCAAGGAGACATATAGGCTATTTAAGAAATGAAAATGGGGCTTCCCTGGTGGCGCAGTGGTTGGGAGTCCGCCTGCCGATGCAGGGGACACGGGTTCGTGCCCCGGTCCGGGAGGATCCCACATGCCGCGGAGCGGCTGGGCCCGTGAGCCGTGGCTGCTGGGCCTGCGCGTCCGGAGCCTGTGCTCCACGGCGGTGAAAGGCCCGCGTACCGCAAAAAAAAAAAAAAAAGAAAGAAAAAAATAAATAAAAATGACTGTAGACCACAAGTTGCTAGTCACCTCTGCTGACTTCTTCCTCTTTGGTCGTACAGAACAGCTGACACTTAAATTGTAGTCTCTATTTAGATTACTAGCGCACTGATCTAACTTTGCTAGAAGTAGTCAGTCATTATTTACAGTGGAAAGGTGGATAGCTGTGTCGAGGATTTTATTTAGTAGCTCTATTTTTTTTAATTTATTTTATTTTTGGCTGTGTTGTGTCTTCGTTGCTGTATGTGGGCTTTTCTCTAGATGCGGCGAGCAGGGGCTACTCTTTGTCGTGGTGCGCAGGCTTCTCATTGCGGTGGCTTCTCCTGTTGTGGAGCATGGGCTCTAGGCGTGAAGGCTTCAGTAGTTGTGGCACGTGGGCTCAGTAGTTGTGGCTCGCGGGCCCTGGAACGCAGGCTCAGTAGTTGTGGTGCATGGGCCCAGCTGCTCCGTGGCATGTGGGATCTTTCCGGACCAGGGCTTGAACCCGTGTCCCCTGCATTGGCAGGCGGATTCCCAACCACTGCGCCACCAAGGAAGCCCTAGTAGGTCTATTCATCTCCCTCTTGCCTCTGAGCTAAAATTTGAACTGAAGAAGTTTTATGAATCACTGATGCCAGTCTTATTAGATAAAGAGATTTTTTTTAACCAAATAAGCAGATGTGCCATTTATCTTTCCCAGTGATTCAGAAAGCATCATCTTGACAAGTATTTTGGACTCATTAGCTCTTTCACCCAAACAAAATGTTTATATGACTTTTTACATTCTTCTCCTGAAGGGGAATCAAAAAGAAGAAATAACCTGTGCATTATTCACTGGTGAGACTGAACCTTTAAATAACTGAATAAAATTAGGAGAATACTAACACCTCACTGTATGCAAGTCATCCTCTGAGGAATATGTTTATTCTTAGGTGATTACAAGCAGGGTTTTAATAAGTGGTCTTTCTCACCTGAATTGGGCTCTTCACTATACTACATATTGGCTTAGGGTGATTGCTGTGAATGTGTGTAAATGTCAATATATAAACAGAGTCCCTGACAGTCTCGCCTTATAGCTTATATTAATTTGGTGAAATGAAATTATATCAGTACTTCTCAGAAAACAGCTCTTCTCTTGAAATCACAATGATATGGGTTTCATCTCACCTCTGGGATTTCCCAAATTGAGACAGTATTTGTCTCTATAGTTATGCTGAGTCTACACACACCAAATGTTAGAGAAATTAAGCATAATATTGAAATCAAAAGAAATGTCCAGTTGATAAGTGAGCCCAAAGTGCCTTGGTTCCTTTCCTTAAACTCAATGAATAAACTTTTCAAGTGTCTGCTTTATTTTCCTAGGGTGGATGTGGCCACAGAGTCATATATATATTAGGCCTCATTTGTGTTCTTTTTAAGACCCATGCGGTCTTTTGGTGGTTAACCTTTTTAATATTGAATGATATCAGAAAACTTTAAGACTTGAAGATCCTTTGAAAGATCACCCAGGCCATCATTCTTACTGTAAGACAGGTGGCACATAAAACGGTCGTAAATGTTTCTGATATATTTATTATGGTGGTGATAGGCTTGTGTGGGAATCTCTCCGTTTATTAGCGCACTGTCTTTCAGAAAGACCCTCTCATATTTATACATTTGAATGACTGTACTCTTTTCTCTTTACCTCAGAGTTTGCCATAGCTCTGAATAGCCTGGTAGGGAATGTGTTTTTTGTCCAGCTCTGTTAGAACCCAAAGTTACACATATATCCAACATCTAGGAACTCACAAAGACCAATCAATTATATCCCCTGACCAAAACCATACCCTCACTACAAAACTATATCTTATCCACAAAACTGCATGTCTTTTCTTTGACACACACTTTCCAACTCTATCCTTTCTATATACAGCCTTGTTATCAGGGTGAAACACCACAACTTTTAACATCCTCTTAAAGGCATATTCCCATAGTGCACTCCTCCGTGCAGCCACACGCTCCATTCCTTCCTGCTGGGCGCCCCCCCAACACCAGCACCTCGACTGGCATCGTTTCGCGGTGGTGTACGCATCCCTTGAACACCGTATCGCATGCTTCCCCTGCCAGTGTGGTGCACATTCCGTCCCATCCCTGAGGACCAGCCTGGCAGGGACAGGTCTACCTCCCCTCCACTGTAAAGAGACATGGGGAGGGGGAATTAAAACATCATGGTGACCTGACCGGAGGAAGAAACGAGGAACCAACAATAGGGTACCCTTTCCTGGCCTCTTCTGGAGGAAAAAGGTAGAAAGACTAGCAGCTGTCAGAGGAGGAAGAAAGCAGAAGTTGTAGTAGATTGACGGTCCTTTCCATTCAGTGGAACCTAGAGAGCGGGGATTTCGGAAAGATCCATTTTCCTTGAACTCTGCGTATTAGTTTCCATTCAGAATGGCCTTTGGCTTTCAAGAGGCCCCGGTCCCCGGTCACTCTTGCTTTGTATCTAAACTATCTCAGCTTCTTCATTCATTCAGGGAATGTTTACTAAATGTCTACTGTTTGCCTGAGCTCCACGTCTTCTCTTTGTGAACTAGTTTTATTCAAGAGCTTTCAACACCTCAGGCAAAACATTCTTCCGTGTGCTTTATATGTATCTTTTGTGCTATCATTTAAGCCATTTCTCCCATTTAATTCAATAAATATCAGGAAAACTTACTGAAAAAGTCAGACCCAAGGTAAGTGTATTTCATATCTAAACGTCCTTTTATTTTCTTTTTCTTAAAAACCTTCAGCATTGAGTTACAACCACAACATTTTTCTGCCCCAACTCACAGTCACCCTAAGGGACTTTGTGTTGTTTCACAACTCTTCTTTGTAAAAAGCTTCTGGTCCTGTGTTTTCTTTCTCCAAGGCAATGTATTGACTTCCTAGTATTGACCTTGTGAGCAGCTTCCTAATTTTGTCCTGTACTCAACCCAAATATTATCTCTAACGCTACATCAATAAATTCAGTGTAACAGAGAGATACTAATAGTTTAAAAACAAATAAGCATCTTAATGAAGCATAGTTATTACCATAGAAGCACTGTGATAATAACAGCCCATTATACACTTAAAAAAAAAAGTTTTTCTATTAGAATTTATGGTGTTTTCAAAATATGATTTTTTTTTCAGTCCAAAGTTAATGAAATAATCATTCCATTTTGAATATATGTCTAGTAATTCATTAATTCCAGGTGTTGTCAAACAGCTGGCATTAGTGGCCTTTCATGACTGGATGGCAGTGATGGCAGTACTGCTCTCAGGGGGTGTGGGTGTACCTAAAGTGGTCCTTTTGACCCTGTGTACATGTGAAGACTGTCCTTTGGTTTGTGGCTATAGCAACGGTTTGCAGGGCCTGCTGCTGTGTGCCACAATGTCTGTCCACCTCCTAGCCTGCCCAGCACCATTGCTTAGAGTCAGCTACTTCTTCCTGATGCGTGCGCATCAGTTTGGTCCATCTACTGCTTTTTCACAGGATGCCAGAGCTGTGCAGCCCCTGTCGACGTTGGGCTCCTGTGTGCCCTTAAGTGATCTCTGTCACTCATCCTGCTTCCGGCATCTCACTTCAGCTCAGCATTCAGCAGCTGCTTGGATCTCGTGCTGCATTTCATCTTTCTTACAGCTCTAGGCCAGTGGAGCTCTGTACCGCAAGCAGAAATGTATTGCAGAAATGTGAGACTGGCTGTATGTGGGGACTTCATGCTCGTTTATACTCTTTTTCCTTTTGCTGACACGTAGGTGATGGTAATGTGCGTAGAATGTTTGCATAAGGCCCAGTTTAAGGACACAGGTATTGACAGCCTTATCTCTTGACTGGAGGCAGGTATATGACGACACCTGGATGTCATGGTCTCAGCTAATCTACAGACTCACTTGATTAGTGAGTTTTTTGTGATCTGGACACAGATCACAGTAGTGGACAGTAGTGTCTTTTGTAAATCTGGACAGTAGTGGACAGTGTGATGACTAAATACTCAAATTCTACTGTTTACTGCAAATCATCGTTTCTGTGTAGGCTTCCCTGGGGCAGAGGACCACTTGATGCCAGTCCCCTTCCCACCTTAAGCAGTCTGTAACTCAGCACTTGGCCTTGCATGCATTTCTTACTTCAAGGGAATCTGCAAATTAAGAAACTCCTGGATATTTTATTTAAGGACTTTTGATGATTATGTCATTCCATTAGATTGAAAGTGTCTTAGAAGACCTGTAGGGCAGTATACAGTAACTTCTTTTAGGTTTCTAATCCAAACTTTGATGTTTAAAAAGGTTTATTTAGAAAAATTCTTGTCTGCATGTGTGTCTACCTGTTGACCTTTTAACATTTAGATCAAGAACCATAACTTATAGGACTGATGCAGAATTCATTCCCATCTACCACCCATGTAAAATTACTTCATTTTCTCTTTTTTTTTCACATTCCTTTATTTTACCCTCCGCACTCACTCTGTTTTTCTCTTTACTCTTTGCCTTCTGTGAGATTTGCATCTTAAATTTGTCAGTGATAGCCTCAGGCTTGTTTAGCCCTGCTAAACCCCAGGTTAAAACAAAGTCTGAAATCAAAACAAAACAAATGAAAGCAACCAACAAACACATGAATGAAGGCGCTTTATAGAAGAGACTATCTAGAAGTAAAGGGTTTTTATTTATTTGCATTTGGAATGGTATTTTCATTATTCAATTTAGTGCAACAAATGTTCCCTGGGCACCTGCAGTGTAAGGTGCTCTGCGGAGGCGATAGCCACACTTCTTGCCCTCATGAGTAAGTCTAGAAAAGATGATGATTCTGCGTGATAGTGTACCTTCTTTGTTTCTGGCTTGTATCCAGATAATTCTAAAACAAGAATAATATATTCATTGAAAAACAAACATAAGGACATAGCTACAAATAGTCATGTGAGCAAATACAGAAAATTTCAGATGCATGTAACACATGTAATTCCTAACAAAGAGACCTCTATTTGGAAAATTTGGATTCAATTAGTTTTTTTCAAAAGACCATTGAACACCTACTATGTACTAGATATGATAGACTAGGCTGAGGCCAAAAAACCCTTGCTCAAGGAGTTCTCTGTCATGTAGTACATTCTTTAATGAAATTATATCTGCTGGTCCATTTCCCCAATGAATGGCTTTTTGCATTAAAATTTTACTCTATGTTAAAGAAAGTTTCTTCCAAGGTACATGAATGTTTATCCTTAACACTTAGTGAATCAGGTAGTCTATTTTTTCTTTGTTTCTTTTGATATGTAATAGTGTAACATTTTTCCCTTGGTCAGTGCTGTTAAGCAAAATGTGCCCGTCCATCATATGAAACGTAGCATCATATTTGGTACAAAAAGACAGATTTAGTTATAGGTATTGCTTTTTTTTTTGTCTCCTCAGTTTTCCTTATATACCCAGTCTACCAGCAAATCCTACGGGTTCTCCCCTCAAAGTACACTCAATTTTTTTTTTTAATTGACTACTGACTCCATTTCCGTCACCCTGGTCCACAAAAGCATCATTAGCCTACATTATTGACATGACTTCTTAGCCAGTCTACCTGCTTTGGTATTACCTGTTTATGGTCTGTTCACGACACAGTAGTCAGAGTAATGCTTTTAAAATATATCAGATTATGTCTTATTTCCATTGGCCGCCAATGTCTTTAGAATGGATTATAAGGCCCTCAGTGATCAGGACCTCCTCCAGCTATACCTCCCTTTACTGTCTGACTTCATCTGCTATAGATGTCTCAGGAACACTGTCCTGATATGTATCAAGCTGGTTGCTGCCTCGGGGCCTTTACAGTTGCCGTTCCCTGCCTAATATGTCCTGATACAGATTCCATGTGCTTGCTGCCTCTTCTCTTTTTTAGTCTCTGATCAAATGTTACCCTCTCAGATCTTCCTTGATGACCCTGTTTTAAATTGTTTCCCTCCAAATCCAGTGCTCCCATTCTCCTTCTCTGCTTTCCTTTTCTCCTAGTATTTATCATTATCTGGAATATGTATTTTACTTATTTGCTTACGGTCTCTCTCCCCCTACTAGGATATAAATTTCTTCAGGGCAGAGATTTTTGACTGGTTTGTCCACAGTATCTAGACCAGTGTTTGGCAAGAGTAGGAATAATAAGTATTTAATTGATGAAGGAAGGAAATAAGATAGAAATCAACCATGCCATGTCCTAGTAGTCATTAAAAAGACTAGAATTCTCTAAAAGTTATGATCACATCTCAACTTTTTATCTCCATAGGTTTTTGTCCACATGTTCCCTGCCCCCACCCCATAATTGAGAAACTAAAAACATAGAAAATGAAAATTTCAAAAGTAAGTCACAGGATCCTCTTTCCTGTTTGGATGGAGGATGTGTTTTGGTGTCAAAGATAGTAGGTTTGAATTACAGCCCAGCCTTTTATGAGCTAAGCGATCCAGCTGCCCATGTAAACCTCTCTGAGTCATATTGTGTACAGTGGAGATAATGATGTCTCAATACTTAACCATTTTTTACCTTCAGAAGTAAAGATTTCGTATGGTTCAAACCTAACAATAATAACAATAACAAAACGTAGTCATGTTAACTAGAGTAATATTTGTTAAATGCCTGGCCCATGATAGTCAGCAAAATTAATTATATTAATTCTGGCCATTCTTTCCTATGAGTACATGATATAAGCACAGAGGTTCACTACTAAAAGAGTCTGTAAATCTAAAGGGACCTGTGATTTTTATTGTAGCATCAGTGTTTCTATTTTCTAAGCCGTTTATTTTGATAAGTGGGTAAACATCTGTAAACGTTAAGACCCACAATCTTAACCCACAATCCAGCCAATCTACTTACATAAGCAAACAAAGAAGCTGCCCAAGTACAGAAAATAAATTCATATTTGGTTTAAAACAAAAGCCAATATTTTTAAAAAGCTTTTATTAAGGTAACAGTATTATTTTAATTTGTCATGAATTTTAAACAATTAGATTATTTTAATTCACTGTTGTTTTGCTTCCATGATATCATGTAGTAGGCACTTAATAAATTAATTATGAGGTTTTTGCATTAAGTTAATTTTGTTTGAACTCTTAAAATTTTTGAGTTTAGAGACATATTTTGTTTTTAATTAAGCATAACATTTTAAGTAATGACTCAGTCTTTCCTCATTTAAACTGATCCTTTTATCCCTGGATGTTTTCACGTGTTTTGAAAAATTGGCTTATTTTGAGTGTGTCTTGATTATCCCTGATGAGAATAAAAGAGAAGTATGTAGGCTGATTGTTTTCGACAAAAGTAAAATACACATTTTTAAAGGAGTGTATCTATGCCAAATTCTCAAGCAAACTATCTCAAGAACCATAACATAAAATGTCCTTCTTGGAGACCGTGATTAGCCAGTTCAGTGTTTCCTCAGAGGGAAACTAACCATCTTGACAGAAGTTAACAGCTTAAGTGTGAAAGACCTATTATTTGTTTGTTTTTGAAGTAATTCATTACAGGATTATTGGTTTCTTCATTAACATCACTACATGTGGTTATTTACACTATGTCTATCCAGCACAACACGGATGGCAAACGTTAAGGAGAGAATTTGGGATTTTAGGGAAAGTTTGAGTAATAGACAAAAACCCATCATCACTATGTGTTCTCAGATTTTAAAAGAAAGAAAATAAAGAAATTCTGCTCCAGAATGTCATTTGTTTTCAATTTGAGCTAGAGAATGTTTTCAATTGGGGAAAATAACTTGCTGTGGTGGTGTCTGTTTTGAGTACAGAGTATTTTTACTCTCTACTTAGCTAGTTTACTGAGAATTATAGTATTCTAATTAAAAAAAAATTGTATACTATTACGTTGTATAGCGTTACGGTGAACAAAAATGTAAAGATACTGCTGAAGAATAGAGAATTACCTCTGAAAAGCTTAACAGTCTCTAATGACAGAAAAGAGCTTATTTAAAGAGACCCCAGTGATTTTTTTACAGGTACTGTGACCAGTGTAGAAACGGTATGAGCATATGAGATTGTGTTTTTAAATCTCTCTTCAGGAAATAGAAGATCTTCATTTATAACCTTCATAAGTAAAAAAAAAAAAAAAAAAAAGATTAGACTAAGATGGAACTTACTAACGCTATTTAAATATATGAACAGTTAATAAAAATGAAGTGTGGTGCTTGCTTGTTTGTTATGGAGGATAAAACAAACAACGTTTGTTTGGGATGAATGTGTAAGCGCCTGTGTCTGAGTTGGTAAGATCCTTTTAGTCTGTACTAGAATTTTCTAACATGAGCAGTGTTGTGAATTATTGAAGAATTTCCTCTTCAGTGGTTTGTGATGTGTTGTATAATCTGCCTATGCAAGTGCTAAAGATAACCCTTATAGGCGTTCTAAGTGGTCTGTCCCCCTGGAACTTCAAGTTTCTAAGTGTGGACTGTTAATTACTCATCAGATAACCTGAATGGTGTCTTTGATGAATGTTCATCTTTTATATTCAACAAATAATGGAAAAAAGTATTTCATACTCACAAATATGTATCTACTGTTACATTTTATGATAATTTACATTTATAATATATCCTAGAATAAATGAAAACAACAGTAATATGTTGTTAGTTCTGAAATATATAGTTCATAAATGTAATTCTTTCTATACTCACATTGATTAAAACAAGAATAAATTTACTGGTCTTGTAAAATTTGGCCAAGATATTCCAACAAGTACTTGTCAACAGGAAAAAATACTACACAATCTAAAAGTTGAGAGTTATGTTTTGTTCGAGGACTTTACTGAGGACTATAGCCTGGGAGGCAGCCTCTCAGATAGCTCTGAGGAAGTGTCCCGAAGAGGTAAGGGAAGAGCCAAGGTATGTAGAAGTTTTTGCTGGAAAAAAAAAAATTAGTGGAACATCAAAAGATTACTGCTAATCACACACACACACACACACACACACACACACACACATACACACGAAAACAGACATCCCAAGTTAGTGAATTTAGTGCTTTGTATGTATGGGAAGATGCAAGAGTCTGGGCTCGTTGAAATTATTCCTTTGATATGCATCTTAACTATCTAGGGCCAGTATCCTGGTTTTTTCCATCCTGAATTCCCCTCAGGGTGCACCGTCAGGGGTGGCTGCAGTGTCTGATGGCTTGATGGCAACAACATTCTTGTACTTTACTGAAATGGTAGGCAACCTTTTTGGTCCACATACTTTTAAATCAGTTTTCTAAGCTGAATTTAGATCAGAATATCCCAGAGCTAAAGCGGTTATACAGTGCCAGTGTGAGGTATATCACTTTAATAAAAAGCATTAGCCATGAAAACTCATTGAAGAATTTTTGGTCTGATAAGATATTTTCACCCTCCCAAATTAAGTTTTGAAAAATGTAGTAACTAATCACAGAAATGACTCCTGGTCTTAGGAGTCTTGTCACTGTTCTCTGTCAAATGCATGGGGACATGAGAAGAGTTACAGGAATTCACATCATTTTGTGAGTGTGTGTGTGTGTGTGTGTGTGTGTGTGTGTGTGTGTGTGTGTGTGTGGTGAAAATAGGTTATTTTCCTCCAAACCTTAAGTATGTCTTGCAAGTTGTGATAACCCATTATAAATTTATCCAGACTGACTACTGCTCTGCCTTTTCAGTCCATGGTCTGACATCTCAGAAGGCTATAATAATTATCAGATCAGTTAGGCATATAGGCACATATATTACATCGAGCCCTGACCTTTAGATCTACAATGCTGTAGACAAATGCATTATACAGTTGACTTATCAAGAGAGTCTATTAATTTCCCATAATTTTCCAAATTAAAAACATTCCTTAACTATAGATACGTTATTTGTTCCATTAACTTTTTTCACTAGTTCCCTAATTTACTGTAGATTGTAGATGCTCTAGTTATTTTGAACAATGTGTGGTGTGACTGGGTTCTATGACATATTTCGTGAATTGGCCTCTCTTTTTTCTACTTCACTAAACCTGATCTGCTCTTGCAGTTTCCATTCAATGATTCTGGAAGCATGGATTGGATAATGATAGACTTTGCAATGAAAGTTGCTGAAGATGAGAATTAGCTAGAAAGCATGGAATTACAATGAGAGCAGATGCTGCTGCATATTCTTGAGCAGTAGTAAGATCTGCTGTTTTATCTTGTCAGTCTCGTCAAGGGAAATTGGTCAGAATGAGATGAGTATTGTTTAACACTTAGAAAGAAGTGAAATGATGTTCTTATAATTAAAATATCTGTATGATCTGTACAGTGGTGGGTGGGGAAACTGCTTAGTGTCAACCTCATTGAAGCAAACACTGGTGTGAGAAATACTGAAATGCGTTTAGGAACTTGTGTGAACCTGGAAACAAGGGGAAAAGACCTTTAAAAAATATATGGGACTTAATAATAAATGTAGTCACAGAATAACATTTTTTTATACTCTAACTGTAGTCTAACTGGTGCTTTCTCAAAAAAATCCAAAGACATCACACTTCAATTAATTTTGGTGTATCTTTCTGTTCGTTTTTTATTTTTGCTTTTTGCAAAATGAACAAAGATATATGACGGTTCTCTACCATGGCGGATAGCCTTCTAGGCTCCTGCATTCTTGGTCCAAGGGAGCATTCATGAATCTACCAGTTAACTTATTCAGGAAAGTAGAGTTATAAATAAACTTATCTAAGCATACAGTGGATTCTGTTTTTCATTGAAGTCAAATTTTATACTTTTTCTAAAGGAATAGGTTACTTAAGAGAAACTAAATTAATTATAAGCTGAGCAACAGCAGTAGAAATCATTGAAAAAAATAAAGCCTACACTCACGGCTGCACAAAATTTTAACTCTTCTCAATATTTTATACTGCCTGTCCATACTGCCTGTCCATACTGAAGGACAGAGCATGAACAGGTTGGCATTTACTTTTGACCTGAAAGATACATGCCCTGTTTTGGCTAATATCATGTAAAATTGATTGGAGGGGTTAGTTGGAATCATTACAGTTCCAAGATTTGGGGAAAGCTGGATTTCATTCACGACAAAACAAGCCCCCCAAAAACAAGGCAAAAAATAACTTTCCAAATATTTAAAAATCCTAAGTCTCATTCTCTCTTTTCTTAGTCTGATTTTTCTTTTGAGACAGTAGTTTTAACCATCACCTTGGTTCTGCAGTGGAAGAAAGAGATACCTCTTGAGAATGCTTAGTATTTCTCTTATCATGCAAATATATACACCTGATGCCCGGAGACTACAATTTTAATCTTAAATCTAAGCAGTTGGTATGATTCTTTGAACCAGTTTCTTAAAATCTTTTTTTTTCCGTGTCGTCAACTCTTAACTGGAAGTGGAACCACACCTATCTAATTCATAAAACATCTTAATACTTAGAATACTCAATGGTATTCATAATGTTGTCCTATTTCTAGCTTCTGCAAGTCAGCTGCAGGTGGCAGAAAAGTTACCCAATTACTTTAATGTGGATGGACTGAATTCTTTCATATCAGCAAATGTTCTGTATAACTATATATAGCTTCTTTAGACCCTGAAAGTTTTATGTCAGCCATTTTTAATGAAAATCTTTATAAATACTTTACACATCCTTTAATCTTTAAAAAAAATAGTAAATATTTTTTTCATCTTCAGATTCAGACTCATCTTAGGAATGACACAGCCATATTTTGTAACCCAATGATATCTTCACAAATCTTTTAAAAAAAATCTAAACCTATTTTCACTTACACTAAATGATCCCAATGCCAGACTTTTCTGTTCTTAAATATTTGTTAATCATTTACTGTCAGACCATAGCAATTTAACAGGACTAAGACTAGTAGTACTTCTTCCCCAATGAACAATTTACGCCTTGAAATTCAGAGTAGTTAGGTTTTTATAGAGCAAAGTACAAAGATGATTTGAATAATTTATCTTTTAAATCTTGAGGGCCTCTAGCAATTAAAAGGCTGAATATTGGTGTTATTGAACAAGTGAATTATGGATAAGTGAGCTTTACAATAATTTCTTGAAAAGCATTCTTGACTAGAAGCTTGGTAATTTCCAGGTGTTATATTTGGATAAAATATTATATAATAGAGTATTAAGCCAATCAACTCCAGAATCTTCGATGACTTTGATTTTAAAAGCCAAAATAATGGAAATTACTCTCCTAAATATTAACTAATATATCAAACTAGTGAAATAAAAATAGTGACTAAGAAACAAGCTGTTAATTGCACAGGAAACTCCAAACATAGCTGAGTTGATAGGCACCTTTTTTTATAAAACTACCCAGAACATGAAAATGATCCTAATTTGTATATTTGCCTAAAATAAAAACTATTCCCAAGAGTTATTTTTGTTAATGGCAGCATGGAAAAAGACAATAAAACCATGGGATACCCAGTTTTGTGGAACTGGTGTATTAATTAATTACAACTCTGGCTCAGTAATTAAGTCATCAGTCACCTTCCCAGAGGAAGTTCAAAGACATTTAGGTAGTTTATTTAAGTTTATGATTTCAAAATATTGAATGAGGCACTATGGGCTGGAAAGGAACATAGATTAGTGAATTAAACAGCAGACAGCACCTCAGCCAGATAAATCTCCAGCCCTGGCACAGCTTCTGAATTTGCTGGATGACTTTAGTAAGTCACTTAACCTCCCTGTCCTTCAAGTCTCTGGCAGGCAGGTACCCAATAACTCTGAGAAACATGGAAGGAGTAGTTAAATTAAATAGAGCAAAATTTTTAAATTTATTTTATTGAAATATAGTTGATTTATAATGTGTTAATTTCTGCTGTACAGCAAAGTGATTCAGTTATACATACATATACATTCTTTTTCATATTCTTTTCCATATGGTTTATTACAGGATATTGAATATAGTTCCCTGTGCTATACAGTAGGACCATGTTATTTATCCATTCTATATACAATAGTTTGCATCTGCTAATCCCAACTCCCAGTCCATTCCTCCCCACCCACCTTGGCAACCACAAGTCTGTTCTCTACATCTGCGTGTCTGTTTTTGTTTCATAGATAGGTTCGTTTGTGTCATATTTTAGATTCCACATATAAGTGATATCATATGGTATTTGTCTTTCTCTTTTTGACTTACTTTACTTGGTATGGTAATCTCTAGGTCCATCCACGTTGCTGCAAATGGCATTATTTCGTTCTTTTTGATGGCTGAGTAGTATTCCATTATATATATATCACATCTTTATTCATCTGTCAGTTGACATTTAGGTTGTTTCCATATATTGACTATTGTGAATAGTGCTGCTATGAACATAGGGCTGCATGTATATTTTTGAATTATAGTTTTGTCCAGATATGTACCCAGGAGTGTGATTGCTGAATTATATGGCAACTCTGTTTTTAGTTTTTTGAGGAATCTCCATACTGTTTTCCATAGTGGCTGTACCAATTTACATTCCCACCAACAATGTAGGAAGGTTCACTTTTCTCCACACCCTCTCCAGCATTTATTGTTTGTAGTTTTTCTGATGATGGCCATTCTGACTAGTGTGAGGTGATACCTCATTGTAGTTTTGATTTGCATTTCTCTAATGATTAGTGATGTTGAGCATACTTTCATGTGTTTGTTGGCCATCGGTTTGACTTCTTGGGAGAAATGTCTATTTAGGTCTTCTGCCCATTTTTCAATTGGGTTGTTTGTTTTTTGGTTGTTGAGTTGTATAAGCTGTTTGTATATTTTGGAAATTAAGCCCTTGCTGGTCACATTATTTGCAAATATTTTCTCCTAGTCTCTAGGTTGTCTTTTTGTTTTGTTATGGTTTCTTTTGCTGTACAAAAGCTTGTAAACTTGATTAGGTCCCATTTGTTTATTTTTGCTTTTATTTCTATTGCCTTGGGAGACTGACCAAAGAAAACATGGGTACGATTTATGTGAGAGAATAATAGAATAAATATTGACAAAGAGTAAATGAGTAGAATTGCTAAGCTAAGATGATACATATAAAAAAAGCTAAACAACTTTTGATCACTGAATAAGTAAATCTTTAGGCACAGTTCACTAAAAGATTTTAATATTCGATACTCTGCTAACATTTTAGTGAATCTCAATTTGCATGTATAAATTCAGTTTATTTCCTAACCCAAGTTTCATTGTAGGCCAACTAGTCTTCTGAATAAGTTTTATTATTAAAGTTTCACCTGAAACTAATAAATTTAAAATCTGAACAAAGGTTCAGAAAAAGCCTGAGCTCAAATAACTTGGTTCCTTCTCTCCATTCAACTCTCTTAAAAGAAATTATAAGTTTAAACATTGATAGATGTGCCTAGTTTAATCTTTCTAGACCTATACAGATTACTTCCCCATGGAAATACCGTGGCCTCATATATGGTGGTAATTCTGCTGATTTTGAGATGTGCAGGACCCATGAATGCCTTTCCAGTTAGCATAATCACAGCCAGGCTGCTACCAGACATGATCATCATCACCTCCGTACTTGGCATTTATCTAATGCATTAAAATGCACAAAGAACTTTATATACATTGTCTATCCATGTATTTATGTATTAATATGTGCATGCATTCAGAGACATTTACTCAATACTAGGTGTTAAAAGGTAGAAAGTGGTCGTGTCCTGGTCAGATCTGTGAACATCCTGTGATAATGCTATAGGAGGACCACAGTGAGATTGAATAGCTGCATCTGGAACACTCAGGAAAGTCCATACAGAAGAAGTGACATTGGAGCAAAGTATTGAGGGAGATTTCCAGGCAGAAGACAGAGTTTCCAGGCAGAAGGAACAGCGAGAGGAAAGGCACAGAATTATCAATGAGCCAGGACTAGTTGGGAAAGAGTGAGCCCCTTGGTGTAGCTGTAGAATAGGTTATGTGGGAGCCCTGGGGGAAAAGAAGTGTCGGGAAATGAAGCTGGAAAAAAATAGAGTAGGAAAACCTTTAAAGAACAAACAAACAGGGCTTCCCTGGTGGCGCAGTGGTTGAGAGTTCGCCTGCCGATGCAGGGGACGTGGGTTCGTGCCCCGGTCCGGGAAGATCCCACATGCCGCAGAGCGGCTGGGCCCGTGAGCCTTGGCCGCTGAGCCTGCGCGTCCGGAGCCTGTGCTCCGCAACGGGAGAGGCCACAACAGTGAGAGGCCCGGGTACCGCAAAAACAAAAACAAAAAAGAACAAACAAGTGTGAGCTTTGGCTTCCAGAGAGTGGGGGAACAGCACGGTCAGCTCTGTTCTATAGAGGGATGATTCTGCAGCAGTGAGGAGTGGAGGGGCTGGTGAGGAGAGGGTATGGGAGGAGAAGGGGGAGACATCAGGGCAGGAGTGGTTAGGAACATCTGACAGCCAGAATCAGAGCAATGGCAATGAGCCCAGAGAGGAAGAAATGGATCTGAGAAAGATTTGGATGAATAAAGAGGAGCCGGTGATCAACTGTATGAGGAATTGAAAGGAGGCATCAAGGATTTTGGTGTAGGCAGCTGAGTAGATTACGATGCCATGGTCATTTTGAATTGCTGAGAGAAGGCGCCATGGGTGGGGTGTAGAGGATAAAGTAAGGCAGCCTTTGAGTGGGGCTGGTGGGATGGACAGGGTTTAGATTATACGAGGTTTCATAGTCCCTCTTCAGATAATTTTTCTGGACAAGAAATGATGGGTGCTTGTACCGGAGTGATGGTAAGAAGAAAAGAAGTGGACTAATGTGTAAGGCCTTGAAAAGGCAAAATCAATAGGACTTGAAGGATTGGATTCGGAGTCAGGGTGTGAGAAAGTCAAAAATGATCCTCAGGCTTCTTTCTGGCTCGTGCACCTGGGTGGATGATGCCGTTCACCTGGATGGAGGTCCCTGGAAGAGCAAATAGGTTTGTGGCAACAGAAGTTCATATGCTCAGTTTAGGGTATGTTGGATTCCAGACGCATTAAAGATATCCAAACGGAGATTCCAAAATAGGCACAGACATACAGACCTGGAGGAAAAGTCTAGAAACAAGGTAACAATTTGGGAGTCATGGGATACAGACAGCAATTTAGAACACTGGTGTAGATAGAACCGTAGGGATAACAGTATATGGTAAGAGGGCCTCAGACCGAGCCTTTAAAAGGAATTGAAACGTTTCAAGTCCACATTGCAAATGAGAATGAGATGATGAGAGCAGAGAAAAGAGAAAAAAAGGGGAGTATTTCAAGATGGCAGAAAGGAGCCATCAGCAAACTCTGTGCCTTTGGGCAGTGCCTGTACTCTGTACTTCTCTGTTAACCAGAGAGGTAACATCGGTCTGCATATCTCAGAGAATTGTCCTGATGCTCAGATCTGATAATGCTTGAGAAATGTTGAAATCTATCAGTTGTTTCATTACATAATCACTCTCGGTTCCCAGGGATATTTTTTTTTTTGGTTTTTGAGTTTGTTTTTTTTTTTTAAACACTGGGCCCATTCACACTCTTATCTTTCTCTTCCAGGCTTCTTTAGAACAATAAAGAGACAAAAAATATGAATTTGAACATGGCAGTGTTCTCAGTTCTTTTGCAGAATTGCATGGAAAGTAATCGCACTCAGGATCTGGAGCATTTCTGCCGCTTGCTTTTCTCTCCTGCCTTTCCCCTAGGAACCTGGAAATCCCCAGAAACTACTTTGGGACCTGTGGGTATAGGCTTGAGCACCTCAATTCTATAAATAAAACTATTTGGTAATCAGTTCCCTGTGATTAAGTGTCTAGCCATGAGGTTAGAAGCTTCTGGTACTCAGGGAACACCTTACTGGTACACTCTTCCCTCGCCTTCAGGGTAATTAGTGACACCTCTCAAGCTCTCCCCACTTTGACTTCCGGAGTGGCCATTACTTGACATTCAGGAAGAGGGAAGGCCAGGGGATAGCGACCCCTCCCCCCAGAACATAGACATCCAGGCACCTTGCGCAGTGATTGTTCCTCAGCCTCACTGCTGGCGAGAGGAGATATAGCTCGCATCAAACCCTCCTTCTTCCTCTAGGTCACTGTGGCAACAGTTCCAACCACAACAGACTTCTATATACAAATGATTCATTCCCAGCCTTCTGCTTTCCTTTAAAGAGTCAGCTGTCATGTGCTGCCCTGACTCACTCGAGCGCCTTTGCTCCAGGGAAATAAGCACTCTAAAGATTACTGGTTCCAGGCCCCTCCTGAGCCAAGAGAGGCACGTTGCTTTCATGATGATGCAGCACAGAAGCCTTCTGGCTACTTCCCATGTGCCGTCCTGCCAGCTACAGCACCACTGTTTCTGAAAATAAGAACTAAGAAGGCCACTTGTGTTGCTTTGATTATGCAGGACAAAAATTAAGCCAGTTGTAGGATGCAGACTGTTGAAGAGCTAATGAGTGTTTCCATAGTGGTTCAGAGTGAGACATGGCCATGTACACTGATGTTTCTAATTGGATATTATGCTTCTGAAGGAATCTAGAGACTTTCAGGAACTTCAGAAGGTGACCCAGAACTGTTCGCACTTTGTAAACTAACTCTTAGCCTAATAAAGCTCTTCAAAGGGCAGTGATCTTATGTTCATTTTTTCCTTCTTTTATTCTAAAAAATTAACATTGTTTTCTAAACTGTAGTTTTTTTTCCTATTAGCCACATAGCATCCTAAGAAATCTATTAGTTTTAAATGAGGATTTAATACGAGGAGGAAGTTTTGGTAGTCACATTTTTCTAATCTCATTTTCTGAGCTCCTCTGCACCAGTGTCCTTTATATTCCAGAATTGGGTCAGCTGTCATGCGTTTTTGCCAAATGTTCATACTGTTGACGCTACAGACAGATGAATCACTTATTGCCTAACTAAATTAAGCTAAACTGTGCCATTGGCACCATCCCTATTACAGAATTATTCCCTGCCACTACTTCTGTCAGTATGCTTTGATGTTCGATATATTATAGCTACTCATTCATCAAATGATCATGGGCAAGAAATGTTTTAGGTGTGTATAGGAGCTAAGAAACCTGATGTTATTTTTTTTCAATATAAATGAAATTATGTAAATAACTGAATATGGAATCTAACCTGTATGGAGATTATTTTTTGACATTATCAACCTTGACATTGTTAGCAACCATTTGTGGACAAACCATATTTTATAAGGTAGTCTCATATAATCTCAGTAAAGTCAAGTTAGGTTTACAGAACATTTGTTTTTTGTTTTTTTACATCTTTATTGGAGTATAATAGCTTTACAATGGTGTGTTAGTTTCTGCTTTGTAACAAAGTGAATCAGCTCCTCCCTCTTGCGTGTCCCTTCCGCCCTCCCTATCCCTCCTATCTAGGTGCTCACCAAGCACCAGGACATTTGTTTTAAATAAGGAATATCACAACCTGGATAACCTGGAGTTTTTGGTTTTTGTTTTTTTTTTTTTTTTGTACCGATAAGTCTTTATTCATTGTATTTTCCCAAGGAAAAGAAGAGGAAGGGAAGAGGGTCAGCATGTGTGTTACAAAATGATAGCAAATGGGAAAGGAAGTACCCGGCACAGCAAAATCAACCAACAAATAAACACTGCCCAGATGGGGTCGCCAAAGCCCAAGGGGGCTCAGTCTCCTGCAGTTCAGTAATGAGGGGAATAACCTGGAGTTTTGAAAGTGAATATAAACTTTAAGTTTGTGGTTAAGAATCTGCTAAAAAAAAGATCAGATTCATTAAAAATGCAAACTGGTTGACTTTAATCAATAAGAACTAAAACCAGACTTCAGTTTTTTCTATGATGAATAGCAGCCTATCTAAGATAGATGGAATAACTTTTTGTGATTACCCCCAGTTTATTTCCAGTGATTTAAGAAAGTATCACAATGTTCTTTAAACAAAATTCAATTAAATTTAATTTTTAAAATATTTCATGGCTTTATTTCCTTAGTAAGAGAATACTGTTCTGAAATCAGGAAAAGGTTATCAAATCAGTTGATCAAATTCAACTTATTGAGCATCTGTTTTATTAAAGACATTGGATAAAGCTTTTTCGAGGATACAAAGAAATAACATGTTCTTTGCCCACAGGGAGCTTTTAATTTAACTAGGAAGACATTACACAGTAAACCAAGTTTAGTAACAATTTAAAACAATAATTTAACTAAAGAAGTTGTCATGGTATATAGTATATGCTTAATTGCCCAATGAATAATACAAGGTAGGCTTTCCACAAAGGGAAAGAACACTTGAGGCAGATGAAGTAGGTGGGATTTGAGCCAAGCCAACTGTTAATAATTTTACCGGTTATGGGCTAGAAATAGAAACAAATCATGTTTGTTGTCAGAGTTGACAGCCATACGGGGGGACTTCCATCTCCATCCACAGCATTGATTCATACCTTGTTTTTCCAATTTACAGTTTATGGAAGGCTATTTATCTAAATATGATGGCAATTACAGCGTTAGCATCCTCTTTTGCAGGGTTAGTTGAGCTGAACAATAAAAAAATGCAAATACTTAAAGTTAAATGTCTCAATGCAAGATGTCAGCTATACTGTGAAGATAGATTAAAATAACACAAGAATGTTCGTAAACTCAATCATGTTGGTAAAGGTAATAAGAACTACTTTTTTAAAATATAGCCTTGACCTTCTGGGTGACTGTTGTTTTCTAACAGAGGGAGGGCAGCAGTGCTTCCCCAATGTGAACATGCTTACCTGAGGGTCCTGGTAGAATACAGATTCTGAAACTGTAGGTCTGGAGTAGGACCTGAGAATCTGTGTTTCTGCCAGGCTCCCAGAAGAGGGACCTAATGTTGATCTGTGCGCTTGAGCAGCAAGATTGTAGAGAGGATAACACCAAGATTCTGAGAGGGATGTGTCTTAACTGGTAATACCCTGTTTAAGGAAAATGGCAGTACCATTTGAGTAATTTTATATGGCTTTTGCCCTTTATTCTCACCCAACTCTTTATCTTTGCCTTTAGCACGAAAGCAAGAGATTATCAAAGTTACTGAACAACTCATCGAAGCTATCAACAACGGGGACTTTGAAGCTTACACGTGAGTAGAGGCACATTTATTTTGCTTTCATGCATATGACAAAGTATTTTCTATATGAATGCATTCTTCAATGTACCTGACTCGTGTATATTTAACGCCAGGTTTGATACACCCGCAATAGCTTCATTCCAATGTATACATGACTCAAGTGCCTCTAGGAGAGAAATAAATGTAATTAAGATTTCAGAGAGAGAAGATGAGACTTCTGATAGGAAGATTGGGGATTTCTTTGTCAGTGCACAGAAGCCTGACCCTCTGGCACCTCCATGCGAGAGAAGGCATTCCAGGCAGAGCAATCCATGAGAGCAAACACACAAACACGAAAGCACGTAAATAGTTCACTTGGCTTAAGAGACGTTTTTCCTCGCAGTTCTGCAGAGGTGATGGGACAGAGAAAGAGATTAGGAGGCAGCGTCTGGCAGCCTTTTCCCTTTCCAGCCAGCACAGCTCAACTATATCTTCATCTCTTTTAGGGGTTTGCCTCTTAGATAAAATTTTATTTGAAGAAAGGGTTCTAATGTTAAATTTAAAGTTTACCATAGGTATTAAAGGAAGTCACTTTGATCAAATAAAAGTAAAGCTTTCAAATAGGGCGTGAAGGCTTATTGTGCAAAGAACGTGGGTCAATAAGTTAGTTATTTGAGTGGAGAAAAAAAATCAGTTCTCAGCTTTCCCCTTATACCATACTAGTGAGGTCCTCTTGAATGAAAGTTAAATGCAGAAAAGAGTTTGATCTCTGGTTGGAAAGATCTAAGTTTAAAAGCAGGGGAAGTCAGTGAAATGAAAAAGTGAAATGATTAGGCTACCTAAATAGATGAAACTTAATATACTTTAATTTTTTTTAAAGCCAAAATAAAACAGACAAAAAAGAAACAGAAAAATATTTGTAAAACATGTCAAAAGTTAATTTAGATTGAGAAGATAAGGTTGAAAAGTGGAAAAATAGGTAAAGGAACTGAGCGATTAGCAAAAGAGGAAATATGAGTGACAAGTAAACTAATGAAAGCATGTTGATGTCCACTAGTTGTGTGCAAATCTGAAGGAGGGTTTTCTGCCGATCAAATCAGCACAGATAAAAACTCCGCTGATCACCAAAGGGGCACAGATACTCCAGGACAATAGTGACTTCTCCCACCACCCGATGGAGTATAAATGGGGACAGACTTTCAGAGTGGTGGTGACAGCAGGAATTTGGGTCGCATTTATATACCAGGAAGTGTTTCCAAAGGTTCAAATCACTACTTTAACCCTATGTTCCTAGTTATAAAAATGTAGGGCTTTCCTGGTGGCGCAGTGGTTGAGGGTCTGTCTGCCGATGCAGGGGACACAGGTTCGTGCCCCGGTCTGGGAGGATCCCACATGCCGTGGAGCGGCTGGGCCCGTGAGCCATGGCCGCTGAGCCTGCGCGTCCGGAGCCTGTGCTCCGCAACGGGAGAGGCCACAGCGGTGAGAGGCCCGCGTACCGCAAAAAAAAAAAAAAAAAAAAAAAATTAACATGGGATTTTGAATTTAAAACAGGGACAAAAAGTGTGAACAAAGATATTTATGGAATCAATATTCAAAATAGTGAAAAATTATAAACAGCTTATATGTCCAACATTATGGTAACATTAATCTGTGGTGTGTTTGGAACCGTGGATACTTATGCAGAATTTCTAGCGATCTGGCAAAACGCTTATGAGTATTCACTGAAGATAAAGCAGGATATAAACGTGTGTGTACATAATTATTCCAACTACATAAGAGAAAATATAAAAACAGAATGAAATATGACAAATTGGTTTTTAAAAGGAAAAAAGATACTGCCTCTGGGAGATGAAACTGTGTTTTTTATTTCCTGCTTCTTTCCAAGTTTTGTATAATAAGAAGATATTTTTTATCATCAGTTACAAATAGCTAGCCAAATATAAAATATGGAAGAGAGTAACTGAATATAAGAACTAAATTAAATCCAGGACTGCTTCTTATAAATTAATGTGTGTGCAAATACATACAAACATAAGTATATACATATATATGTATTTGTGTTTATCAATTCTTTAACAGGACCTAATAAAAGTATACTTAGAATGAAAGAAATAGTAAGAAATGGAGTTTAAAAGAACACTGTTTGTTGTCAGAGAATTAAACAGTTGAGCAGTTGTTAAAGAGCTGTTTAGAATTCTGTGCCGTAAGACCTGTTCCCTTTTATTCTTTTTGCTGATATAACTTTGTTAGACCCAATATGATTCTTCCAATATAATATACTTAGGATAAAAATCTTTTGGAATAACATTCCCCTGCGGATTGGTAGCGTGTGTTTTGTTGGTGTTGTTAGCCAGGAAAAAGTGGCAAAATATAGCGTTTCCTATATTCTGACACTTTAAAATAGGGTATTTTAAATAATGCAATTCCTTGGAATCACATCAGTTTACGAATTCCTTTGCCTGTAATCTGGCTTGATTTTGTACACTCAGACCCAGGGGTAATCCAAGAGGACCTTCCATTTGGGAGCTTTTTGCATGGTAGAATGTATTGGTACAGCCCTGTCAGCTGGTCCTTAGAACACCTGTTCAGAGCATACACACCCACAGGTCAAGTGGCAGCTTTGTGAATCTTTTATTAATCCAAAGCCTGTGATAGGAGAGAGAGAGATACATACATACATTACTTACATAGAAGAAACATATGAGAGAGAGAAAGAACACATGAACAAGTTTTCAAGTATTTTGACTCAATGGCTGGGTAAAAAGGTCCATCATAGTACAGTGATTCTCAGGTGACTTTTTTTTTAATGATGTTGGGGATAGGAGTTTATTAATTAATTTATTTATTTTTGCTGTGTTGGGTCTTCGTTTCTGTGTGAGGGCTTTCTCTAGTTTTGGCAAGCGGGGGCCACTCTTCATCGCGGTGCACGGGCCTCTCACTATCGCGGACTCTCTTGTCGTGGAGCACAGGCTCCAGACGCGCAGGCTCCATCGCGGTGCACGGGCCTCTCACTATCGCGGACTCTCTTGTTGTGGAGCACAGGCTCCAGACGCGCAGGCTCAGTAGTTGTGGCTCACGGGCCTAGTTGCTCCGCAGCATGTGGGATCCTCCCAGACCAGGGCTTGAACCCGTGTCCCCTGCATTAGCAGGCAGATTCTCAACCGCTGCGCCACCAGGGAAGCCCCTCTCAGGTGATTTTGGTGCTGATATAAAGTAGTAAAAAATTTTGATTCACTAATGTTGACAACCAAAAGTCATATTTATAGATAAAGTAATAGCCCCTGGCAGAATAAAGTCCTGTTACCATGGGAACACTGTTTTTCCCATTTTACTACTTAGAAAGAGATTATGTATATTTAACTTTGAGCCTTAATACCTGCCCCCCAGGAAGTCTGAGGCAAAGTTTAAAATCCCCACCCACACCCACCCCACCCGCAACTAAGGCTTTCTTTATCACAACGAATAACCACTGTGATTTTTTACTTTAAAAGTATTCTTAAAAAAAAATCAGTTCCAAAATTCTGTGAACCATACGTTCAAGAACCATAATGAGTGAGGCTTTTGAAACTTGCATTTCTGTTGAACAGTTAAAACATTTTTCCTCCCAAATGGGCAATTTCCATACGAAATTAGATGTAGCCCCACCAAACTAATAAATGATCCAAAATCTTTCAGTACGTATTCCTTTTATCTAACTTTGTGAACTACTAATTCTTCAAATCCAGATTTTACGGCACCTTCTGTGAGAAGCCTAAGCTGATCACCACAGGCCCAAGGAAATATTTTCTCCTCTGTTTGCACGGGACTTATAAACATGCCCAGACCCAGTGCTCACCATATCAAGCAACTACCCATCATTCCCCAACCATACTCTGCCATTGTACTTGCTGCCCTCCTCTGCCTACCCCCTTCCACACACCTGGAAAACTCCTACTCATTCCAGAAAGCCCAGCTCAACTTTCCTTTCTCACATATATGTCATCTGGTTTTTGAGCACTTCGTATTTATTTCCATTCCATTATTAATTGTTGTGTTATAATTGTTTCAAAGAATATCTGCTACATAGTAGGTGTTTAACAATTCTTCACTGAATAAATAAAATTTTCCAAGAAAGCCCATTGGCTTTCTCTGAATATTTAAAATAGTATATGTTTTTCTTGAATTACATTTCTAGGATTAAAAAGAAAACTAATGTGCATTTGAATCTCTCATTAATTTTAAGTTAATTAAGCTTGTTAATTAAAGGTTACTTAAGTCTGTCAGACATTGCCAGAAAGTGTAGGATGTGACACCTGCCTTCAAATCAATCATATATACATGTTTGATATGAATGTAGATGATGTCAAAAATTATTCCGAAAGTATTTAATTTCAGAGCCAAAGTTGATTTTATAGGACTTGGAGGGTAGCTTGGACTTGGAGAGCATTTAAAAAATAATAAACTTATAACAACTAAAAAACTAGGGAATTAGAAAAACTGGGGAAAGCCTAGAGAGTTCACCTTGGAAATTGAAAAGTAGGCATTTTAAAAAAGGAAATGTCCTAAAGTGTGATAGATTACCGCCTGCTGGAGCTGGTTTTACTGTCTCGCCCCTGTCTGAGGTCTCTGCAATATTCCTTTTTAGGGTCTGCTCCTCAAACCGCCTTGCCAAGCCCTGTGATAGAAATTTTATATTTTTAAAAAAACTCCTTCATTGGCTGATAAATAAGAATAGATATTGTGAAACAACGAAATACATTAACTCATTTATTTATTTATTTTTCCTACAGGAAAATCTGTGACCCAGGCCTTACTGCTTTTGAACCTGAAGCTTTGGGTAATTTAGTGGAAGGGATGGACTTTCATCGATTCTACTTTGAGAATGGTACATTTATTCTAAATTTAATATCATGCCTTTTCCAAATTCTCTTTGAATTTCTCCCAAATTTACAGATTCTTTGGCTCTTTGCTGCAATGAGAGTTTTTACCTTAGTCCAGCATTTTGCATCGTATTTTTATATTTTTGTATTTGAAATTGAAAAACATGACAGCCTTAAAGAGTTTTATATGTTTTGAAAAGTATGTTTATATAAAAAAGTGATGTTGATTGAATATACCCCATAGAAGTCCCAGTGAATGTATAATATAAGCTGTGAAATGAGTGACCAAAAATTGTTGAATTTTTCATAAAACACTGTTTTATGAAAATGGTTTTCATAAAACATTGTTTGTATATGAAAAGATTTAAAAAAACACAGCATGCCAGAATATTTGACATAGAGGAGGGCTTTCAAGCATAATTAATGCTCCTTTTCAAGGTAAAATATAAATGAAGATGAGTAATCAGATAAATATTTCAGTTCCAATTACAAGAATTTTAATGGTCTCAGAGGAAAGAGAAAGTGACAAAAGAAACTCCTGCAGAATTCCTTCAGGTCACCAAGAAAAGTGTAGACCAGAAGTTTCTTTTATGCTCCTTTCCCTCACACATAACGACATTAGGTATCATGCAGGGAGGGAATTCACCTTTTGCAGTGAGATTTTGATGAATTAAAGAGGAATTGTAGTAATGATTAGGATAATCAAGCTCACGTCCAGTAATTATAAGCACTGAAAATGTCTGCCTTGGCATGGATTTTTACATTTAATGAATTGCTTTGTCTTATATGCACTAGACATTTGCAAGCAAAGATAACTATGTGGTAAATTGGCCTTAACAAAGCTTCAGTAAATGTTCTCCTGTTCTCTCTGTTCCATCCCGCACTGTGACTGACAGCATCTCATAATGTTTTTCTTCAGTTGACTCTCGATTGACACCATCTCACCTGTAGTAAAAGAATAATTAACCCATTAATATTTTAACTTACCTCAACATAACACTGTACATCATTACGTTCCATAAATACATATTCTTCATAATGGGATATTCTTTTTTACATGACTGTGGCACTAAGTAATTTATTCAGATCTTTTCTGAAAATGGAGGACGTGTTTGTTTGGTTAATAGGTAAAACAGTTCTACCTGTTTTAGTGATCTAAGAGAGTAGCATCATCAATCAATTATCTGCACTAAATCTTCATATCTCAGTCATTGAATAACTAGAATAAATAGCTATTGTCAAAACAACAAAGGCTGGAGCCTAGTGAGGGCTGCTCAACCAAAGAAAAGAGCTAGAGAATCAGAATCAGGCTATATGGCCAACACCAAATTTTGGGTTTTTACTGGATAACCACAGCTGGACTAACATAGTATGGACGCTACTAAATAAAGGAGCCACAGGATGAGATGGGGAAACAGAGTCACACTATGGCCAGCCTGCTTAGGAGACAGCAGTCTCCATGCTTGATATGTTCCCCTTGTCCCATGTACTTCACCAACTAACAAAAAAAATGAACAAGCCCACAGGATACCCTGTCAACTGCCCCAGTGGTTCCTTCATTGGAAAGACAGGAACTGCTCCGTGTACCTGGGCCAGCCCTTCTCCATCTCTATTCATATTATGGCTTGTTCCTAACCACTTCCCAATATAAATATGTCTCTCCAGCTTTCTCAAAGTTTTCAGAGTGGCATACAATTTAACTACAAAGGGAGTCAAAGAAAATAATGACTGTATTTACTTCTGCTCTCTTTTTCTTTATACTTTGCACAGTACCAGGCATTCAATTAATGCAAAGAACTAATAGTTGAATGAATGAATGGCATTCTATTTATTGGTCCCAACTGAAGTTATTATTGGTTTTGGTTTACTTTACATAGAAACTAAATTCTCTTTTCCATGTTGTTCTCTTTCAGCTTTGTCCAAAAGCAATAAACCAATCCACACTATTATCCTGAACCCCCATGTACATCTGGTAGGCGATGATGCTGCCTGCATAGCATACATTAGGCTCACACAGTACATGGATGGCAGCGGAATGCCAAAAACAATGCAGTCAGAAGAGACACGTGTGTGGCACCGCCGGGATGGAAAGTGGCAGAATGTTCATTTTCATCGCTCGGGGTCGCGAACAGTACCCATCAAGTAAATATTTCCAGGCTGTCAGCTTCTTTGTTAATATACCCCTGGTCACCGTCTTTTCCTTATTCCATTGTTAATAGCATGGCATCTGTTATTTAATGCTAGTGGTCATTTAGTGGTCAGTTACACTGGTGGGAATTAATGTTTCATGAGAAGCAGTCTGTAATTCTCCAGAAAGATCAATCAGACTAGCCTTTTGTGGGTTGAAACTTGCCCTAGAAAGTACACAATAGTTTTAGACAGGAATTAGAGGATACCCTATTACGCTGATTTCTCTTATGGTTAAATCAGGGAGAATTCATGTAATAAGGTAAACTATTTATGACGTCATTGTCACAGTTGGCAGAGGAAGGGGAAAAATTAGGGGGAGAAGTTTCTAAAATGACCAATACAGTTGACCTTCCTTATCCATGGTTTCCTTACACACAGATTCAACCAGCCTGAGATCAAAAATTTTCAGGGGTGGAGAAATTCCAGTAAGTTTCAAAAAGCACAACTTAAATTTGTCTTGCAGGGAACTATTTACATAGCATTTACATTGTGTTAGGTATTCTAAGTAAACTAGAGATTATTTAAAGTATATGGGAGGATGTGTGTAGGTTATATGAAATACTGTGCCATTTTAATAAGAAACTTGAGCATCTGCAAATTTTGATATCCTCGGCGGTTCTGAAACCAATCCCCTCCCCCCCAGATACTGTGGGGAGACTGTATAATATCAGGAGCTTCATTTCACAGGTTTTCTTCTACTGGTGCTCAATTATGAGAAATGTATGAAATACAGCATTTAAGGTGCAAGTATTAGGTATTTCAGCATCTTTCTCACTACACCACTCTACCTCAGATGCCATGTTTGCTCTTCCGATCAATAATTAGACATATTTATTGCACATCACATAGGTGCAGGTAAAATGTGCCAGGTAAAATGCAAGGTGAACGATGTTGCCCTTAGGAACTTATATTCTAGTTTAGAAAGCAACTTATCACCAATACCAAAGAAAAAACAAAGTTTATAATCAACTTCAGTGTAGAAGGGAATGAATGACTAATGTAGCAAACTGTTTATAACAGTTTGGAAGTATACTGTGTATAAAAGAATTTTGAACAAAGTCTTAAGTGAGGAGTGGAATTTGGAGAAATGGAAGGATAGAAAGAACAAAAGGAAGATAGTCCAAGTTCAAGGAGCATCATGAGGAAAAGCACAGGGTCAGACGTTAGCTTCCTGTGGTAGAGGATTGTCAGTAAGGAAGGCTGGCTCCAGCTCGAGTCAAGGGGAATCATGGGGGTTGAGGTTGCATCAGTAAAGTGGGGTGAGATGAGAACAAGAAGGGGTGTTGAGGTTGCGTCAGTAAAGTGGGGTGAGATGAGAACAAGAAGGGGTGTTCAGAATCAGTAGAAGCTCGGCCAGCTGCTGATCTCATTCCAGATTCTCTCACCAGGATTACCTGGTAATATCTGGGGGGCATGGGATGGGGAATCAAGGCCACACAAACAGCCATTCAACTCACTCCGGAGAATCCATCAAAATGTCTTAGTTTAATAATGTCCCACCACAGTGGTTTTCAATGGCCTTCTCTATAGCCTTATTATGTATCACTGTTGGATTTGTAAAAAGTGGGTCAGTAAGGGAAAAAAAAAAATAGGTTGAAATTCACTCCAGAAAAAAAAAAAGCTAAGTAATTAAGAGAAAGACAAAAGGAATGTAAGGATAATGAAGACACCTGTTTTTGTGCATTTCTGGGTTTTTTACCCCAAAGAGGTACAGCACCAATTTCCAGTTAATACAGAAGGGATTACATTCATTCAGTACTAGAAGGTTAGGCTTTTCTGCAATTCCCTAAAGTGTTTATGGGATAGAGCCTATTTAAGAAAACTTCATTTTATGCCAGGTGGCTTAAATGGGGCTTCTCTTAATAGGCCATCTTGTATTCCAAATGGGAAAGAAAACTTCTCAGGAAGCACCTCTTTGTGGCAAAACATCTAAGGCCTGAAAACCATTCCCATGTGGGTCTTGTAAGTAACACCCTGCTCCATGATACTTTGTGATTGGAGCTAATGACTGAAAAGCTGCATGGCTGTTTTTCCTCCCTTTGAGGATATTTCCTCACATTATTTCAGTGAAAACCATATTTGCATGAGCTCTTGAGTCTAATGGTTGGCACCATTGTGTAGCATAACCCATGTTTTCAAGGTACTAAAGTGCTGAGGAGACCCTCCCTTCAGCACATGGATTGTGGCAGGTTTGGAATATCGTGGAGTTCTCACATCAAAAGTCAGTTCTCTCTGGGTCAATTCAGACAACTCTCAATTATCCAGAACTAATTTATATCAGGCTCTAGGCTCTTTTGGAGTCTTACTGTTTTACAAGAGGTTATAGTTCCTGTTCTGCCCTTGGCTAAGGTTAATACCTAGACTAATTGGCTCTGCCTGACTGAGTATAATAGTATTTGACCACGAGGAGGAAGTCAAGATGAAATTTAAAACAAAGCGAGTAATTCCAGAGGATAATTGGAAGTTGACTGTAATTCAATTCATGCCTGCATTGTTATTTCCTAAGATTTGCTTCTTACCTTGGATTAGAATAATTCAGATGTGTGGTACTGTTGTGAAGTTTTTCCCCATTCAAAGCAAGCACTGAACCTTGTCAGACCTTGGAAGAGGTAGTGCTCCCAGCTGTTGGTTTAAAGAAAGAAGACCTCCAATTAAATAAGAATAATCGTGTTTTCCCTACTTCTGAGGCTGTAAAATTGACTTCTAGGTGTGATTTCCCGCAGAGTCTAAGAATAATGACAGAAGCTAAAGGATGCATTTAAACTTTTCGTCTCTTTCCACCAAATAATGCTATTCATTTATTAATTTGTCTGGTAAACATGAATGCTTGAACTGTATGTTTAGATTTCATCATGTGCTTGCAGCCTGAGTCCCTGTCTATTTTTAGCTTAGCTCTGTGTGGACAACTTGACAGATTAAAAGTAGAAGATCCATATTAATTGCTTAACATTGTGCATTTTCTCTTTTAATGACTGCAAGCAAAGATCTCTTATACATAGCATTTTCGATCTATTACTTAACTGCTGAGTTATAAAATCGTAGCCTAGCCTAATCTTTGGCAAAGCAATTTGATGCTACTTTGTAAAACAGTTTAATTTATGTCTCCCCTCTCTCCTTTCAGCTAAGTATCAACAGTGCCACTTCTGCATTCTCTGTTCTCACCTGGATGGTAACCCTGGGCCGTCCTCTCCTCCTCTTCATGCATGTTTCTGAGTGCATGAAGTTGTGAAGGTCCTACGTGTAATGCACATGTGATGCATCATCTTGTCATATATTCCTTCCTGTACATTGTTTACACTTCAACTATGGAGATGTTCCATGCAAACTTCAATCACTGTTGGCAAACAATAGGGGGAGGTCAGACAAAATTCCACAATACTCCAAGTACAAACCTACTCATCCGGTTTCTCTGCTTATGCCAAGACTTAACAGACTTCAAAATTATCGTTCTTTGAATGACAGTTTGTAACAGAAATGTAAGTTTTTAAAAACTCTTTGCTGTTCATCTGTTTTAGCTTTTTTGTTTAACAAAAAAAGGGAAAAGAAATTACCTTCAGTTTCCTGGTGTGATCCTGGTTGAAATGGTTGATATTTCACTGAAAGCTGTGTTGCTGTTTAACAACGAAAGGGATTGGTACGTGGGCAGAATCACTTATGAATGTGGGAGCGAGAATCGGTGGGTTTGCTACTACCTAAAGTCATGTCTTTTTTGGTCAAACTGTGTAAACTGGAAAAACTCACGTCATTGACGAGTTTGATCACTTTAGGGTATACTTGCACTGTTCTGGTGAAATTTGCTGAATTTTTTGTTCCTTTCTCAAACCTATGCTCTTTTTTCTTCATTTTCTCCTATTTCTTTATTACTTTTGTTTGCTTCCTTTATATTTTTCTGCTTTTCATTCTTTTTTCTCTTTTTGTCTAGTAGTCTGAGAAAAGTGAAATTTGCATAATGAAGGTAAAATAAAAACAGGCCTTTTGGAGGTGGCTAAACTAGTGCTTTGATCATCTTCTGGGCCCATAAAAATGATGTCAAGAAGATTTCAAAAGTTTGTAGTTCTGCTCGAGTTTGGACGTAGGGATCCTAACTATGTTGGAGGTATTAGAATTGTTTAAACTTATAATAAAAGCAAGTAGGTTCCTACTGTACCTGCACCACGTCTCACTGATCGGTGCAGTTGCCAGGAGAGTACCAAGCTGGTTGTAGATCAGGATTTTGTGCAAAGGCGCTTCCTTCTGCCTTGCAGGATGCGCGCCTCCTGCGTCACCACTGGCTAGTTTTCTGAAGTTAGAGAGGCCTGCGGGTGTTTTCCATTCTCCTAAGTGTTTGTTTTGAACTCTGTCTCTGTGACTTGCGCTTTTGTAGCTTCTCTCATGTGTCAGAGTAACATTATCTTCCTTCGAGGAGTTAGCATTTTCCTATTTAAAAAAGGGGGGGGGGGCGGGAGGGATTGTCCCTGTTTTCTCTGTGGTTCTCATTTCTCCTTTGTTTATTCAATTCCTGTGGGGCTTTTTCTCCTCCCTGAAATGCTTTATAGTGCATGGTATCTTCATCAGCGTTATTTTAACAATAGTAATTCACAATCCCCAGAAGCCTATTTTTAAAGCAGAAGCAAAAAAATAAAAACATCAACCCTCCCTCTTTTCTCTCATTTCACCTTTCTGTGTTGATTACTAATCACCTTAGATATTGTTGCTAGTGGATGTATGGTAGATGGATTGAAGCTTTTCTGATAATTATTACACGATTTAAAACAATATATATTTAAAATAAAATAAATATATACAGTAAATGTATTGGGCCATGTTAACCTGCCAATGAGATCTGTGAAAAAATAATGGCCTCATTTTTCCCTTTTTAATTTCTTTTACCTTTTTGTGCAGCAGCTATACGTGGCATACATGTATTTTTTAACAAAATAGGTATAGAGTGTTTGTTTTTTTTTTTTTTACACTTTTAGCATGTGGTGTTGAAGTATTATTACTGTAGATCAAGTTTGTCTTCCGCACTAAGACGTGAGGAAATTGTGATTTGTTCTCTCCACCACAATTGAATTACACGTTTATTAATTATCTTCTCTCATTTTGAAACACTGCAGTTTACCGTGGGACACTGTATATATTTCTTGCCATAATGGTAAATGACTGATTGATATATTTAAGAGTTAATAAATTTGTGATTTCTGCTGACAATGTGTCCATTTTTATTTTTAAGAGGTACTGTATTTATTTATGCATGTGTGATGCTGGCTAGTGCCAATGGCACTCTGTGGTCTCATTAGTCCATAATTTACCTTTGACATAAAGATGAAGCTACTGAACTGAGCTTCCTTCTAAGAACGTACTTGGTGATGATGACAAGTTACTGTGTGCACAAAATGTCTCTCCTAGGGAAATTTTTCTGAGAACAAAGCAGTTAAAACAAGAGTCCTAAAAATTTCTAAATGTGCCTTCCACTCCATCCTTCTCATGGCTGCTAGCTAGATTCCATTTTTAACCCAAATCTGACAAACCTGTGTTATCTCCAATATATAGGCAAGCGCCTCATCTCCCGCTACCCCTCAACTTGAACTTGAGTGTACAGAAGTACTCAACTTCTTTCAGTTTATTAAAAGCACCACATGTTTATGTTTCTAGAATATTCTTCCCCTACTTCTTCAATCTAATTCTTACTCATTCCTTGAAATTCAATTTAGACTATCATCCCCTCCAGCAAACCTCCCTAGACCATGCTCTAAGCTCTCTCTCTCTCTCTCTCTCTCTCTCTCTCTCTCTCTCTCTCTCTCTCTCAGTACTGACCATACTTTGTGTTCACCTCTTCCGCCAACCACATTGTTTTGGAAATACATCTTTGTGTGTTCTCTGCTGGAGTAATGCCTCTCTAGGCAAGAACTGTGTGTTTGTATCCGTGGCTCCATATAAGAGCCAGGAAGGGAGACGTTGTTAGTAGTTGCTGAACCATGGCCAAACCATAAATGGGAAACTCACAGTGCAATCGGAGTCCTGGGTTTATTGTTCGGTTCTGTCGTTGTTGTCTTTGACACTCTGAGCAATTTGCCTCTTCCCTCTGAACCTTCGTTTTCATGTTTATAAAATGAGAAGAAAAAAAACAATAAGGATATTGTGAAGGTTAGGGATAATAGGTACAGAGTACCTAGAATAATATTTGGTGGGAAATATTAAATGGTAGCAGCTCTAACTGTTCTAATCACTGATAGTAATACTCCCAATGTTCTAGTTATTCCTTACTCAGAAGCGTATAGAACTCTTGTTTTGATATGCGCTGCCCTGTTTAGGTAGATTTACTGATATTGCTAAGGATATACTCATATTCAAATGTCTCAGCAGCAAAATGAGGAATAGTGAGGTAGTAATCTAGCCGAAAGTAGGGAAAATGAAATGGAGTAAATCAGTATATTCTAGGGAAATTCAAGGAATCTTAGCCTAAAGTAACGGAAATTTTGAATCTCTGTAAATAAAAACTATATATAATGTAAGGGTGAACACAGAAAGCACAACCTTTGAGTGATTTCATTAAATAAAATTCTACTGGCTTCTACAAATGTTTCAGTTTCCATGGTCTCCTTTGTCAGATGAAAGTGAGAATATATATTTATTTAAAAAAAAAAAGATACTGAATATCAGCACACTAAACCATGTGTCCGTGACCCGAACAATAAACAGTCATAAACCGCCTTGGCCCGAGAGAGCAGCACGAAGTATTTACGGTACTTCTGCTTTTCTGTCAAATAAAACAATTCTCAAAAATAAGCTGAAATGTTCTCCTGAGGACCCGGCTTCTGACTTCACAGCAAGAAATTAAAGCCATCTCTGCATCTCTGTCTACGCAGCACCTGGCCTTCTCTCCCGTTGCTGTGGAAATAGTCTGTGCACCTGGCAGGGGCCGACACCCTTCCCCCTCACACCTGCTGGCAGGCATCGCAAGTCTCCCCGCCGCACCCCGTCATCATAAATCGCTTCCTCTACACTAGACATCCCCACCAACGCCCCGTTTCTTTCCTTCATGTCCAGACTCCTTGAAAGGCCTGCATGCACTTGCTGTCTGCCACCTCTCTCCTCCTGTCCCCTTAAGCCCACCCTCACGAATCCACAAAGCAGTTTCTCCCAAAGTCACCGATGACCACCGTGTCATTCATTCCAGGGACCAATGTTCAGTGTTCATTTTACCTGCTCTCAGCAGCATTTGACAAAGCTTCCTGTCTCAATCTCGAAACATTTTTCTCTTGTCCTTCAGACAATACACTTGCCCAACTTTCTTCCTACTGTTCTAGTTGCTTCTTCCCAATCTCTAACTGGTCCCTTTTCAACAGCCTGGCTTTTAAATTTTGGAACGCTTCTAGTTTTTCTATATTCACTCACTCCCAGGATAATTGCACCCAATCTCAATGACTGTAAATTATGTTAATGACTATCAAATACGTCCTTATCTCCAGCCTGGATCACTCTCTTAAACTCCACACATGTAGATCCAACTGCCTGCCTAAAAATCTACATTGCAGATCTGCTAGGCATCCCCAAATGTCCAAAGCCGAGCTTTTAATTGTCTGTGCCAAAACCTCCCCTTACAGCTGTTTCCATATCTCAAGAATTGGCAATTTAACTCTTCCTCTGATCAGGCCAGAAATCTTGGTCTCTCTCTTAATTCCTCTATTGGAAATCCCGTCATTTTTACCTCCAAATTATAACCAGAATCTGACCACTTCTGACAATGGCTTCTGCTACCTCCCTTGGGCCAAATCACCTTCATGTTCTCTATACTATTGGAATAGCCCCCTAATTGGATTCTCGGCTACTCTTATCTCTCTTCTATTTACTCTTGATGTAGCAGCTAGAAATGAGCCTGTTAAAATAGAAGTCAAAGCCTGTCACTTCTCTGCACAAAACCCTCCAGTAGTTCCCCTTATCACTCAGAGTGAAAACCAAAGTCCTGAGAGTGGCCTTTGAGGCTGTACCTGATACTGCTCCCTGGTACCTTTACGGATGCTCCCACCTCAGGGCCTTTGCACTTGTCTTTTCCTGTGTTGAAACACTCTTCCTCAGAGATCCAGTGGCTGTCTCCTTCACTTACTTGTTTGTTTGCAAAATATAGTCACTTTCTCAGTAAAGCCTTCCCTGACCATCTTATCCAAGACTTCAGACCTAACTCTCCTACAGGACACTTCATATCCTCCTTACCCAATTTTTTTTTTTCTCCTTACAATGACTATTTAACATATGGTTTCCTCATTTTATCTATTTTATGAGGGTGGAAATTTTTGTCTTTCTTGTTCATGATATATTCCCCGCTCGTAGAACTGTGTTTGGAACATAGTAGGTGCTTAATAATTTGTAGTTGAACAAATAAGTTAATGAATTGCTCTCCTCTTTTACAGTTAGAAAGCTGAGGCTCCCAGCCCATATATGAGTTGCCTCAGAGTAACGCCAAGGGTTGTAAACTGCCTACATCATAATTACTTGAAGAAAGAAAAATAAAACTTTACTATAAAGAATAAACTTTCAGCATCAATGTACAAATTTGGAACTTTTTTAGGCTGCAAGGAACAGAAAACAATTCCAAATAGCTTAACAAGGAAAATACATTATTTCACAGAACGAGAGATGGATGAATTAGTTCTAGGGTTGATAAACAATCTGGATAAACAACCTGATAAATTCAGTGACAACAACATAAACATTTTTCAGCTTGCCCTTCCAAGGGTATAAACTTTATAATCCAGTTTAAAAGACCTCACGGTCCCAAAATACATGACATGGCTTCTAGTGACACATCCGGACAGGACAACATCCAATGGAAGGTTGGATTGCTCTCTCTCTCCTCTACCTGCCACCCCTCACCCCCCAGCAAAGAAATATTTCTTAGGTCACATGCCTTACCCAGTTCAGCTTAGACTGATAAGGACCTGCCCCAGGGCTAGGGGTGGGCTATTTCCCCTTAGACTATGGGTGTCTACGGAAGGGAGGAGACCTGCACAGAGACTGGATCAAACTTCCAAAAAGTTTAGGAACAAATATTGTCGTATAACAAATACATTGGGAATGTCAAAAAAATCTTTGTTTTTATCGACCCCTTTAAAGCTGCTATTCTATGCATGTAATGAGAATGGTGAAAAAAGAAAAGGAAAAGGAATCGTTATCTCCTCCAAACTACATCCCATCCACAGAAGCCTCTCTCTTGTTATATTCCTGATGTGCCCAGTGAATTCAGCGCTAGAGAATTCTCCCCCCACAGAACTCCTCGGGAGTAGGAAAGTTTAGTCATTTCACTCCACTGCAAGTTCTTCCAAGAACTCCAGTCCCCAAAAAAGGGCCCATTTAAGCCTTCCAGACACCCTGCCCAAACTTCAGTGAAAACCTCGGAAAAAAAAAAAAAGTAAAGAACACTTCGTGCCTGAAACCACAGTTAGTGATCAATTTCTTCAGTGCCGTTTTTCTTTCTTTATCACTTTAAATAAGTAAAGTTGGAAAGTGGGGTGTCAAGCCCGGGGGAGTGTAAAAACTAAGTAAACATCAGAGACCTTATTCCCCATCCACCCACTAGATTCTGCTCCACAAAGTGAACAAAAGAACAGGCAGTTCATCTCTAGAACCTGTTCCTGCGTGGTCTGAAGCAAGTTTGCTGTTGTGTGGGAAGAACTGATTTGTGATTACATGGTATGTGTCCAATGCTCTCTTTGTATCACAGTCGCAAATATAGGTGACTCAGAGGCACCTTCCACTGAAGATGGGGTTGGTCACCACAGTCTTTCTTCCAAAAGTCTTAATTCTCAGACTTTACCTTCCTCTATTTGCTCTTTGAATATATTCATAAGCACCTCTTCACCCCCAAACAAAAGAACTAGATTCCCTATTACTCAAACTATGAGGGAGGGGCTCCCTCTAGGGTGCGGGGCTAAGAGGACAAATTTGAAAAGTGACCACTGATCTCACGCTCCCGCCTCCCCGCATTCAGTTTGTAAGAAAAATAGCTCATCCACCTTGAGACCACTCTGCTAAAAGATGAAACGCTGAATATACACAGGCATAAGCTTACATATACATGAAGAGACAGGGAGAACGAAGCGCTTTGGGGCGGCAGACAGGCACCGGGCTGGCAATGGAACGTGATGAGTGGGAAAGACAAAACAAAACTAAATACCCTCACAGGCAGGCAACAAGAACAGAAGGAAACACTGACCGAGTACCTCCTCTGTCACAGCCTCACTGATAAAAATTGTCCCAGGAGAGGGCCCCTTGCCAGGAGATGGCCGCTATGGGCGTCTACCTTGTTCCTAAACTGGCTGCCCTGCTGACTCATGCTAAGGCCACCAAACTCCTTAAAATTTACACAGGTAAACATATCTCACACTCAGTAGACGTCAAGAAAGCGGTCTCTCACCACCCAATCTGTTACCATTCCCTAAGAGCCGTCCCCAGGGTTTGAGGCATGGAGGCTGCGGAAGCCTCCTTGCCTCGTACCGTTTCCCCCTGAACGACGCAGGTCTGAAGAGCACGGATCCACTTACATGTGGATTTTTTTCAGGAGTAAACATGACACCACTGCAGGATCCTGGCTGCTGGAATCCTCAGATGCAGAACTGCAGATATGGAGGAACCGTGTATATGGGGAAAGCTGACTATAAATTATGCAAGGATTTCCGACTGCGTGGAGAGTTAGCATCCCTAACCTCCGTGTTGTTCAAGGGTCAACTGTATAATGTTTCCTATATGATTTCTACGCTGATTCAATGATGCCACTTGGCAGGAAAGAAGGAAAGAGGGAGTGAAAAGAAAGAGGGATTATGAAGCTCCAGGTCCCAGCAGCCTGAAACCTCAAGTTTCTCTTTTGAGTTAATCCCACCTTTGTGCTCCACATTCACTCTTTTTTTCTTTTTTGTTTTTAACATATCTGTTAAAAGCATGAATACACACACCCTCCCAAGAACAAACACTAATTCTTCCAAGACAGAAAGTGATAAAAGAAATTTTCACATATTGAGATATGGAGAAGTCATTCTGGCTTATACATGAGTTAACTTCCGTTTGATGCTAACTAAAACAGCCTGTTTGTGGCCTATCAAACATACACCATACATCTGCTTTAATTATTAGAGAAAAAGACACAATGACCAGAAGTAAAGAATATCCATATTGGACTTCCCTGGTGGCGCAGTGGTTAAAAATCCACCTGTCAATGCAGGGGACGTGGTTTCGATCCCTTGTCCAGGAAGATCCCACATGCCACAGAGCAACCAAGCCCATGCACCACAACTACTGAGCCTGCGCTCTAGAGCCCGTGTGCCACAACTACTGAAGCCTGCGCACCACAACTACTGAAGCCACGCACCTCGAGCCTATGCTCTGCAACAAGAGAAGCCACCACAGTGAGAAGCCCGCACACCGCAATGAAGAGTAGCCCCCGCTTGCTAGAACTAGAGAAAGCCCATGCACAGAAGACCCGACGCAGCCAAAAATTAATAAATAATAAATAAATTTGTTTTTTAAAAAAGTCCATGTTAAAAAACAAAGATTAAGGGCTTCCCTGGTGGTGCAGTGGTTGAGAGTCCGCCTGCCGATGCAGGGGACACGGGTTCGTGCCCCGGTCCAGGAAGATCCCACATGCCGCGGAGCGGCTGGGCCCGTGAGCCATGGCCGCTGAGCCTGCGCGTCCGGAGCCTGTGCTCCGCAACGGGAGAGGCCACAACAGTGAGAGGCCCACGTACCGCAAAAAAAAACAAAAAACAAAAAACAATATGCTCCTATACCATTACTTTTAGTAACCTCATACTAAACTATTTATCCAAATGATATACCATTACTTATTTAACCAATTCTCTATTGGTGAACATGCATGTTTCTTTTTACTTTTATTCTATCAACAATAAGTAATGAACATCCTTGTAGCTAACTTTTTGCACAGATCCTTGATTATTTCCTTAGAGAAATTACCAGAGAAGAAAATACTGAGTCATCCATTTAATCTTAGCCTCACAAAAACAGTTATGATTTATAGGGAAGAAATTATCAGAGAGGGGAGGAAACAAGATGGCGGAGTAGAAGGACGTGGTCTCACTCCCTCTTGCGAGAACACCAGAATCACAACTAGCTGCTGGACAATCATCGACAGGAAGACATGGGAACTCACCAAAAAAGATACCCCACATCAAAAGACAAAGGAGAAACCACAATGAGAAGGTAGGAGGGACGCAATCACAGTACAGTCAAATCCCATAACTGGTGGGTGGGTGATTCACAGACTGGAGAACACTCATACCACAGAAGTCCACCCACTGGAGTAAAGGTTCAGAGCCCCACGTCAGGTTTCCCAACCTGAGGGTCTGGCAACGGGAGGAGGAATTCATAGAGAATCAGACTTTGAAGCCTCGTGGGAATTGATTGCAGGACTTTGACAGGACTGGGGGAAACAGAGACTTCACTCTTGGAGGGCATACACAAAGTAGTGTGCACATCGGGACACAGGGGAAGGAGCGGTGACCCCAGGGGAGACTGAACCAGACCTACCTGCTAGTGTTGGAGGGTCTCCTGCAGAGGCGGGGTGTGGTTGTGGCTCACTGTGGGGACAAGGACACTGGCAGCAGAAGTTCTGTAAAGTCCTCCTTGGCGTGAGTCCCTCCAGAGTCTGTCATTAGCTCCACCAAAGAGCCCAGGTAGGCTCCAGTGTTGGGGTGACTCAGGCAAAACAACCACCAGGAAGGGAACCCGGCCCCACCCATCAACAGTCAAGCAGATTAAACTTTTACTGAGATCTGCTAACCAGAGCAACTATCAGCTCTACCCACCACCAGTCCCTCCCATCAGGAAACTTACACAAGCCTCTTAGGTAGCCTCATCCACCAGAGGGCAGACAATAGAAGCAAGAAGAACTACAATCCCGCAGCCTGTGGAACAAAAACCACATTCACAGAAAGATAGACAAGATGAAAAGGCAGAGGGCTATGTACCAGATGAAGGAACAAGATAAAACCCCAGAATACTAACTAAATGAAGTGGAGATAGGCAACCTTCCAGGAAAAGATTTCAGAATAAAGATAGTGAACATGATCCAGGACCTTGGATAAAGAATGGAGGAAAAAATCGAGAAGATGCAAGAAATGTTTAACAAAGACCTAAAGAATTAAAGAACAGACAGACAGAGATGAACAATACAATAACTGAAATGAAAACTACACTAGAAGGAATCAATAGCAGAATAACTGAGGCAGAAGAACGGATAAGAGACCTGGAAGACAGAAAGGTAGAATTCACTGCCATGGAACAGAATAAAGAAAAAAGAATGAAAAGAAATGAAGACAGCCTAAGAGACCTCTGGGATAACATTAAACACAACAACATTTGCATTATAAGGGTCACAGAAAGAGAAGAGAGAGAGAAAAGACTCAAGAAAATATTTGAAGAGATTATAGTCGAAAACTTCCCTAACATGGGAAAGGAAATAGCCACCCAAGTCCAGGAAGCGCAGCAAGTCCCATACAGGATAAACCCAAGGAGAAACATGCCAAGACACATAGCAATCAAATTGGCAAAAATTAAAAGCAAAGAAGAATTATTGAAAGCAGCAAGGGAAAAATGACAAATCACATACAAGGGAACTCCCATAAGGTTAACAGCTGATTTCTCAGCAGAAACTCTACAAGCCAGAAGGGAGTGGCATGATATACTTAAAGTGATGAAAGGGAAGAACCTACAACCAAGATTACTCTCGCCAGCAAGGATATCATTCAGATTCAATGGAGAAATCAAAAGCTTTACAGACAAGCAAAAGTTAAGAGAAATCAGCACCACCAAACCAGCTCTACAACAAATGCTAAAGGAAGTTCTCTAAGTGGGAAACAAAAGAGAAGGAAAGGATCTACAAAAACAAACCCAAAACAATTTAAAAAATGGTCATAGGGACATACATATCAATAATTACCTTAAACGTAAATGGATTAAATGCTCCAACCAAATGACACAGGCTTCCTAAATGGATAGAAAAACAAGACCCATATATATGCTGTCTACAAGAGACCCACTTCAGACCTAGGGACACATACAGACTGAAATTGAGGGTATGGAAAAAGATACTCCATGCAAAAGGAAATCAAAAGAACGCTGGAGTACCTATACTCATATCAGATAAAATAGACTTTAAAATAAAGAATGTTACAAGAGACAAGGAAGGACACTACATAATGATCAAGGGATCAGTTCAAGAAGAAGATATAACAATTATAAATATATATGCACCCAACATAGGAGCATCTCAATACATAAGGCAACTGCTAATAGCTATAAAAAAGGAAATCGACAGTAACACAATAATAATGGGTGAATTTAACACCTCACATACACCAATGGACAGATCATCCAAAATGAAAATTAATAAGGAAACACAAGCTTTAAATGACACAATAGACCAGATAGATTTAATCGATATTTATAGGACATTCCATCCAAAAACAGCAGATTACACTTTCTTCTCAAGTGTGCATGGAACATTCTCCAGGATAGATCACATCTTGGGTCACAAATCAAGCCTCAGTAAATTTAAGGAAATTGAAATCATATCAAGCATCTTTTCTGACCACAACACTATGAGATTAGAAATGGAATGACAGGGAAAAAAACGTGAAAACCACAAACACATGGAGGCTAAACAATACGTTACCAAACAACGAAGAGATCACTGAAGAAATCAAAGAGGGAATCAAAAAATACCTAGAGACAAATGAAAATGAAAACGTGATGATCCAAAACCTATGGGATGCAGCAAAAGCTGTTCTAAGAAGTTTATAGCTATACAAGCCTACCTCAAGAAACAAGAAAAATCTCAAGTAAACAATCTAACCTTACACCTAAAGGAACTAGAGAAAGAAGAACAAACAAAACCCAAAGGTAGCAGAAGGAAAAAAATCATAAAGATCAGAGCAGAAATAAATGAAATAGAAACAAAGAAAACAATAGCAAAGATCAAGAAAACTAAAAACTAGTTCTTTGAGAAGATAAACAAAATTGATAAACCATTAGCCAGACTCATCAAGAAAAAGAGAGAACTCAAATCAATAAAATTAGAAACGAAAAAGGAGAAGTTACAACAGACACCACAGAAATACAAAGCATCCTAAGAGACTACTACAAGCAACTCTATGCCAATAAAATGGACAACCTGGAAGAAATGGACAAATTCTTAGAAAGATATAATCTTCCAAGACTGAACCAGGAAGAAACAGAAAATATGAACAGACCAATCACAAGGAATGAGATTGAAACTGTGATTAAAAATCTTCTAACAAAAAAAGTCCAGGACCAGATGGCTTCACACGTGTATTCTATCAAACATTTAGAGAAGAGCTAACACCCATCCTTCTCAAACTCTTCCAAAAAACTGAAGAGGAAGGAACACTCCCAAATTCATTCTATGAGGTCACCATCACCCTGATATCAAAACGAGACAAAGATGCTACAAAAAAAGAGAATTACAGACCAATATCACTGATGAATATAGATGCAAAAATCCTCAACAAAATACTAGCAAACAGAATCCAACAACACATTAAAAGGATCATACACTATGATCAAGTGAGATTTATCCCAGGGATGCAAGGATTCTTCAATATATAAAAATCAATCAATGTGATACACCATATTAACAAATTGAAGAATAAAACCCATATGATCATCTCAGTAGATGCAGGAAAAGCTTTTGACAAATTTCAACACCGATTTATGATAAAAACTCTCCAGAAAGTGGGCATAGAGGGAAGCTACCTCAACGTAATAAAGGCCATATATGACAAACCCACAGCAAACATCATTCTCAATGGTGAAAAACTGAAAGCATTTCCTCTAAGATCAGGAATGAGGCAAGGATGTCCATTCTCACCACTATTATTCTACATAGTTTTGGAAGTCCTAGCCACAGCAAACAGAGAAGAAAAAGAAATAAAAGGAATACAAATTGGAAAAGAAGAAGTAAAACTGTCCCTGTTCGCAGATGACATGATACTCTACACAGAGAATCCTAAAGATGCTACCAGAAAACGACTAGAGCTAATCAATGTATTTGGTAAAGTTGCAGGATACAAAATTAATGCACAGAAGTCTCTTGCATTCCTATACACTAATGATGAAAAATCTGAAAGAGAAATTATGGAATCACTCCCATTTACCATTGCAACAAAAAGAATAAAACCTAGGAACAAACCTACCTAGGGAGACAAAAGACCTGTATGCAGAAAACTATAAGACACTGATGAAAGAAATTAAAGATGATACCAACAGATGGAGAGATATACCATGTTCTTGGATTGGAAGAATCAATATTGTGAAAATGACTATACTACCCAAGGCAATCTACAGATTCAATGCAATCCCTATCAAGTTACCAATGGCATTTTTTATGGAAGTAGAACAAATCATGTTAAAATTTGTATGGAGACAAAAAAGGCCCCGAATAGCTAAAGCAGTCTTGAGGGAAAAAAACGGAGCTGGAGGAATCAGACTCCCTGACTTCAGACTATACTACAAAGCCACAGTAATCAAGACAATATGGTACTGGCACAAAAAGAGAAACATAGATCAATGGAACAAGATAGAAAGCCCAGAGATAAACCACGCACCTATGGTCAACGAATCTATGACAAAGGAAGCAAGGATATACAATGGAGAAAAGACAGTGTTTTCAATAAGTGGTGCTGGGAAAACTGGACAGCTACATGTAAAAGAATGAAATTAGGGCTTCCCTGGTGGCGCAGTGGTTGAGAGTCTGCCTGCCGATGCAGGGGACACGGGTTCGTGCCCCAGTCTGGGAGGATCCCACATGCCGCGGAGCGGCTGGGCCCATGGGCCATGGCCGCTGAGCCTGCGGGTCCGGAGCCTGTGCTCGGCAACAGGAGAGGCCACAACAGTGAGAGGCCCGCATACCGCAAAAAAAAAAAAAAAAAAGAATGAAATTAGAACACTCCCTAACACCATACACAAAAATAAACTCAAAATGGATTCGAGACCTAAATGTAAGACCAGACACTATAAAACTCTTAGAGGAAAACATAGGAAGAACACTCTTTGACATAAATCTCAGCAAGATCTTTTTTGATCCACCTCCTAGAGTAATGGAAATAAAAACAAAAATAAACAAATGGGACCTAATGAAACTTCAAAGCTTTTGCATCACAAAGGAAACCATAAATAAGATGAAAAGACAACCCTCAGAATGGGAGAAAATATTTGCAAAGGAATCAATGGACAAAGGAGTAATCTCCAAAATATATAAACAGCTCATGCAGCTCAATATTAAAGAAACAAACAACCCAATCCAAAAATGGACAGAAGACCTAAATAGACATTTCTCCAAAGAAGACATACAGATGGCCAAGAAGCACGTGAGAAGCTGCTCAACATCACTAATTATTAGAGAAATGCAAATCAAAACTACAATGAGGTATCATCTCACACCAGTTAGAATGGGCATCATCAGAAAATCTACAAACAACAAATTCTGGAGAGGGTGTGGAGAAAAGGGAACCCTCTTGCACTGTTGGTGGGAATGTAAATTGATACAGCCACTATAGAGAACAGTGTGGAGTTCCTTAAAAAACTAAAAATAGAATTACCATATGATCCAGCAATTCCACTACTGGGCATATACCCAGAGAAAACCATAATTCAAAAAGACACATGCACCCCAATGTTCATTGCAGCACTATTTACAATAGCCAGGTAATGGGAGCAACCTAAATGCCCATCGACAGACGAATGGAAAAAGAAGTTGTGGTACATATATACAATGGAATATTACTCAGGCATAAAAAGGAACGAAATTGAGTCATTTGTTGAGACGTGAATGGGCCTAGAGACTGTTATACAGAGCAAATTAAGTCAGAAAAACAAATATCGTATATTAACACATGTATGTGGAACCTAGAAAAATGGTACAGATGAACAGGTTTGCAGGGCAGAAGTTGAGACACAGATGTAGAGAACAAACGGGGGAAAACTGCGGAGGGGTGGGGATGGTGGTGTGCTGAATTGGGCGATTGGGATTGACATGTATACACTGATGTGTATAAAACTGATGACTAACTGAACCTGCAGTATAAAAAAACAAACAAAAAAATACAATTAATACTAAACTTTCTTTGGGTTATTTGTATGGAAATATGTTAATATAAATGTTTCAGACATTACATGAAATTTCTAAAAAACTTATATGTTCTGGTATAATGTTACAAGTCATAATTCTAGTTATTATTTTAAAATGTATATCTCAGAAATAACTAAATTTCCTTGTCAATTGCATTATTATGAACTTTCATCAAATCTTTAACCGTAGTCATTTTTAAGTCTTTTGTCATTTACAGACAGTTCTGGGTGTACTCTGATGCTTTTGCAAAAATGTTCCTATAAAAGGGTTTCATCTTCAAGGAATTCATGGAAAAGACTGACAAGTACAGGTTTCTGGTAAGTGACTATACTGCTGTACTGAATGAATAAGCATTTTCAGAACTCTAATGGAAAACTGATGAATTCATAAAAGTGCTAACAAAAGATCAAGATGAAAAAAAACTAACAGGACTGAGTGAACTGATGAGGATGATTATAATTTTTGTGACTTTCTGTTTGAATAATAATAAAAAAAAATCCCACAAGGACTCAGAGGCAAAAAATATACAAATCAATTTTCACTGCAAAGTAAAGGACCTGTTACAGTGGAGGATTACTGGACTGAATGTCAATATTATGACATAGTATGAGTGTGTTTCATGTTTGGTAATTGCAATCATTGTTGCTTTTGTTGTGGTCATCCATTTACAATGCTTGGTGTCAGTTTATCTATCTCTTGTAAAAATAAAATACTGTGTGTGTGTGTGTGTGTGTGTGTGTGTGTGTGTGTGTGTGTGAAAAAAAATTATCAGAGAGATTAAATTACATATCCAAGCTCACTCAGTGACAAAATTTTATCTCAAATCCAAGTTTCCTCATTTCATGTCTAGTATACGCTCCACTGTCCAATCATCTGAAGTTCCTTTAAGCCCCCATTCTCTACTCTGGTCACCATAGTGGAAGGACAAGGTACCACATAGGAGGGAAATTCCAGAACACTCTTACTATTCATAGTTTTAGTTTTGAAATACTTGTTCTTTCAACTTGATTACATTCATCTCCAGATCTTCCTACACATGGACCTTGCTGTTTAGGCCCCTGTTTGGGCTTTTATTCCTTTTCTTTTTTCACTTCCACTTGTCCTTTAAAATTGACATATCTATTTTTCTAGAGATCATTTAGGTTGCTGTTAAATACTATTGGGGCTAGCAAGTTCCCTTAGACAGGCCTAGGAAGTCCTGATGGAATTACTCAGCCTGGATAATCAGTCTGGTAACTACAGATGGGTGAAAATGACTATGAACACTCAAAAGGATCCAAGATCCTTTGAAACTTCCCCTTGTTATTCTTGTTCTATTGGTTGTATTAGTTAGGGTTTTCTAGAGAAATAGAACAAATATGATATATGCATATATAAAGAGATTTATTATAAGAAATTGGCTCACATAATTATGAAGACTCAGAAGGCCCATGATCTGCCATTGGCAAGCTGTAGTCCCAGCTCAAAGGCAGTTAGATGGGAGGAGCTCCCTCTTACTAGAGGGAGGGTAAGCGTTTTTATTCTATTCAGGCCTTCAGTTGATTGGATGAGACCCACCTACATGAGGGAGAGCAGCTTGCTCTACTCAGACTGCCAATTCAAATATTAAACTCATCCAGAAACACCCTCACAGACACACTCAGAATGACATTAACCAAATATCTGGGCACCCCAGGGCCCAGTCAAGTTGACACATAAAATTAACATTCACACCAGTCTTAGCAGTAATAGAGAAAAAAACTGTCTGATTTTTCAAGAAGACCAGATAAATTGACAGCTTATAGATGGCATCAAATCTAGTAGCCAATCTTGTGAGTAATAAGACCCAAGAATTGGCAAATAGCTATTACCAATTTTAAATGTGGAATGAAAAGGATGAATTTATGAAACCTAGAACAATGTTTCTCAAACACTTGAGTCTTTGGACACTTTGTACCCTTAAAAGCAACTGAGAAACTCATAAAGGTATTGTTGATGTGGGTATGTTTATTGACATTTACCAAATTAGAAATTAAAACCAAAAAAGGTTTTCAAACATGATAATATATAAGCACACCATCTATTAGACCTTAGAGCAACGATGTCACCATATGTCATGCAACCTCTAGAAAAATCTACTGCCATCATGAGAGAATAAAACAGGCAGTTAAGACTTTAGTATTATTATGAAAATAGTTTTGACCTTATGTAAACCTTGCTAATGTCTCAGGGACCCCTCAGATATTCTCGGGTCATGCTGAGAACTTCTGGTCTAGAGGAAATAAGAAAAAAGTGTGGAGTAACTAATCAGATATGCAGTAATGTTCCTGAAGTCTTCACAAACAGAAAGCTATTTGCAATCCACTCTCCCCCAGTACATTTATGATGATAAACACAAACAGTGATTAGATACTAACCAGAGAATTAATTAAATGTAGGATGAGAACAAAGTGAAGGTCACCACTGATTAATAGGATAAGATGTAAAAAAGATTTGGACAGAAATAAGGAGTAAAAAATGCAGCCAAAGACAGAAATTGACTGTATGAATATGACACTTGGAGGATGGGAGAGAGAAGAAGTCAAGCATCCAAAATTAAGTATGTCAAGATGGCATACCAGGGGTTGAATTTACCCTCCTGACTGAAACAATTTTAAAAACAGACAAAACCGTTTAAAAGCAAACCATGGTTTTCAGGTATTAGGTATTAGGTGCCACAGGAGAGTGACCTTTGAGAGATAGGAAGAAACAAGGTAAACCCTATGATTACCCAAGTTCACTGCCTGGAGAGAGTTTCCAGCCGTAACACAACGTGAGGGTGGGGGCCCAAGAATTACTCAATAGTCTCCTTGAGTTGAGGAGAAGGAGGTGTGAGCACAGGGAGGCCAAGGCAAGTAGAATTCACAGGACCAAGTTCCAGGAAGTTCCAGGAAGAAGAGAACTGCACGGAGAGTGCTGTGGAGATTTGCAGAGGATCCGCTTCAAGTCTTCAGGTGAGTAATGATTAGCAAGTATGGGGGGAAATACCTGAGAGCTAATCATGAGGGGTCACATAGGCCTGGGAATAGTTTGTGCTTTCACTATCCAGAGTGGGAAATCCTTGTAATTCACAGGCATCAGATAGAGTACTCAAAAGTGCACTGCTCTTGTAGTGGAAGAAAATTAGCCCTACAGGATTTACTGATCCCACCTAACAGATCATTAAAAAAAAAAACTCAAAAAGAATCAAACTCTTTCCAAGTAACTTAACTGAACCCCAGAAAAAAAAATTTTTTTAATAATACAAGAGTACAAAATACCCAGCAATAAATAAGGTAAAATTCACTGTGTCTGGCATACAATAAAAATCACCAGGTATGCAAAGAAGCAGGAAAACACAAACCATGTTCAGAAGAAAAATCAATAAGATGAACAGATCCAGAGAGGGCACAGATGATAAAATTAGTAGACAAGGGCATTAAAACAGTTACTGTACTTCTTGTGTTCGAGAAAGTAGAGGAAAGTTTGAGAATGTTAAGTAGAAATTCAAATATATATAGGAAAAGGTCCAAAAAGAACTTCTAGATATGAACATGACAATGTCTGGGATTAAAATACACTGGATGGGATTATTAGCACATTAGACACTACAAAAGAAAAAATGAATGAACTTAAAGACAAAGCAGGGCTTCCCTGGTGGTGCAGTGGTTGGGAGTCTGCCTGCCGATGCAGGGAACACGGGTTCATGCCCCGGTCCGGGAACATCCCACATGCCGCGGAGCGGCTGGGCCCGTGAGCCATGGCCGCCAAGCCTGCACGTCCGGAGCCTGTGCTCCGCAACGGGAGAGGTCACAACAGTGAGAGGCATACGCAATGCAAAAAAAAAAAAAAAAAAAGACAAAGCAATTGAAACTATGCAAAATGAAGCATAGAGAGAAAAACTGAAAAAGCATGAGCAGTAGTTTAATGTGCTGTGAGCAACTTCAGGCAGCCTAATACATGTATACTTGAAATCCCCATAAAAGAAGAATAGGAGGAAATAAAAAAAACATTTGAAGAAATTATTGCCAAAATTCCCCATATTTGATTTTAAAAATATAACCATATCACTATGGTTGTGTATTTTCTCCATATGATGTGTATTTTCTCTGTACTTCTTGTGCTTGCGGTTCATGGGCTTCTGAATCTGTCAGTTATATGACATAGGACTGGGTGGGGGGGACAATTGCAGGAGCAAAGTCCTTGAAAGGAGATGGGATCCAGTGCCTCAGAAGAAGGGTTGCCTTAGATGGAAGCACTGGCAGACCTTTTATATAACAGGAAGAAAAGTGGAGAACAGTAACTCACTACATACAGGATGGTAGGTTTTAGATGGGCAGCATGAAATTCTCTTCACTTTTTTCCTACTGTTTCAATTAAATAGGAAGCAAAACCCCCAGCTTAGTGAGAGGATGGAAGATGGGATATTAGGCTTTGAGAGGGGAGGAAAAGGTAGGAAATATTGTTGAGGGAGGGAGAAGGAGAAGAGGGAGCAGGCTAGGGAAGTGTACTTGTGTTGACAGTAAGTTCTGAGAGCCCACTAGGGTTTATGGTCACAAATAAAATATGAGACAAGTCAGCACAGTGAAATGTTTTTCTCCTGTCATGTTCATCTGCGTGGGTGCTGGTATAGAGCAAATCAATAGCTGAATTTTGTCAGGCTTATGCAAGGCAATTATCAAAGACTTCAGTTGAGCAGGTACATATGTTAACATTTGAAACATTAACAGAAGCTTTCTAGAAGAACTAAAGAGGAGATTCAGGTAGACATGTGGGAAAAAATGAAAGGCTAAAATGTCATGATATATTCAGAAACCTACAAGAAGTTTAGTGTTGCTGAAGCAAAAAGTAGAAGAGCAGGGAATGTATTAGGAAATAATACTAGAGAGATTGGTGGTTTAGTGTTTTCTCCTGGCAGGTAAATCTACTAAAAGTAGCAGATAGCAAAGGACATGCAATATCATGTATGGTAAGAATAACGGAACTTATACATAATGGATAAAGAGACATTAAGGAGTTGTGATGAACCTTCCAAGACACAAAAGTCAAGGACCAGGCGGTTTCATTGGTGCATTCTTACCAAACATTTAAAGAAGAATTAATACCAATCCATATCAACCTCTTCTAAAAAACAGAAGATTAGGAAACACATCCAAACTCACTTTATGAGGCCAGTGTCACCCTGATACCAAAACCAGACAAAAACACCACAAAAAAAAGAAAAACACAGGTCAATATCCCTGATGAACATAGATGCAAAAATCCTCAACAAAATGTTAGCAACCAAATTCAATAATATATTAAAAGAATCATAAAATACAATCAAGTGGGATTAATTCCAGGGATGCAAGGAAGGTTTAATATAAGAAAACTCAATCAACATGACACACCACATTAACAAAATGAAGGGTAGAAACCATACAATCCTTTCAATAGATCAGAAAGAGCATTTGACAAAATTCAACATCCAGTAATGATAAAAACTCTCAGCACAGTGGATATAGAGGGAATGTACTTCAACATAATAAAGTTCATATATGGCAAGCCCACAGCTAACATCATACTCAATGGTGAAAAGCTGAAAGCTTTTCCTTTAAGATCAGGAAAAAGACAAGGATGCCCACTCTCACCACTTTAATTGAACATAGTATTCAAAGTCCTAGGCAGATCAATTAGGCAAGAAAAAGAAACAAAACTCATCCAAATTGAAAAGAAAGAAGTAAAACTGTTATTATTTGCAGATAACATGACATTTTATATATAGAAAACTCTAAAGACTCCAACAAAAAAACTGTTAGAACTAATTAACAAATTCAATAAAGTTGCAGGATACAAAATCAATATACGAAAATATGTTGTGTTTCTATATACTAATAATGAACTATCAAAAAGAGAAATTAAGAACACAATCCCACTTACAATTGCATTAAGAGAAAATACCTAGAAATAAACTTAACCAAGAAGGTAAAAATCTTTATACTGAAAACTACAAGACATTGATTAAAGAAATTGAAGACATAAATAAATAGAAAGAAATTTGGTGCTCAAGGATTGGAAGAACGTTGTTAAAAAGTTCACACTGCCCAAAACAATCTACAGATTCAATGCAATCTCTATCAAAATTCCAATAACATTTTTCACAAAAATAGAACAAAAAACCCTAAAATTTGTATGGAACCACAAAGACTCTGAATGGCCAAAGCAATCTTGAGAAAGAAGAACAAAGCTGGAGGCATCATGCTCCCTAATTTCAAATTATATTCAAAGCTATTATAATCAGAACAATATGGTATTGGTATAAAAACAGATCTATAAATTAACTGAACAGAAGAGAGTCCAGAAATAAACCCATGTATATATGGTCAATTAATTTATGACAAAAGAGCCAAAAATATACAATGGGGAAAGGACAATCTCTTCAATAAGAGGTGTTGGAAAACTGGACAGATACACGCAAAAGAATGAAAATAGACCACTATCTTATACCATAAACAAAAATTAACTCAAAATGGGTTAAAGACTTGAATATAAGTCCTGAAACCATAAAGCTCCTAAGAAGAAAACGGGTGATAAGCTCCTTGACACTGGTGTTGGCAATGATTTTTTTGGATTTGACACCAAAAGCAAAGGCAACAAAAAATAAACAAGTGGGACTATATCAAAAAAGTTTCTGCAGAGCAAAGGAAACCATCAAGAAAATGAAAAGGCAACCTACCAAATGGAAGAAAATATTTGCAAATCACCTATCTGATAAGGGGTTAATAGCCAAAATATATAAAGAACTCAAACTACTCAATAACAACAACAACAATCCAATAAAAAAGTGGGCAGAGGACCCAAATAGATATTTTTCCAAAGAAGACATACAGATGGCCAACAGGTACATGAAAAGATTCTCAACGTCACTAATCATCAGTGAAATACAAATCAAAACCAAAATTAGATATCACCTCACTCTTGTTAGAATGGTTATTATCAAAAAGACAAGAAATAACAAGTGTTGGTGAGGATGTGGAGAAAAGAGAACTCTTGTGCACTCTTTTTGGGAATGTAAATTGGTGTGGCCACTATGGAAAACAGTATGGAGATTCTGCTAAAAATAGGGTATTTACTCAGAGGAAACAAAAACACTAAATCAAAAAGATATATGTACTCCCATTTGCACTGCAGCATTATTTACAACAGTCAATATATGGAAGCAACCTAAGTGCCCATCGAAGGATAAATGGATAAAGCAAATGTGCCATATATATAGCCATATCTATCTATCTATCTATCTATCTATACAATGTTCTTCAGTCATAAAAAATAAGGAAATCTTGCCATTTGTAACAACATGGATGGACTCTGAGGGTAGCATGCTAAGTGAAATAAGTCAGAGAAAGACACATACCATATGATCTCACTTATACGTGGAATCTTAAAAAAAAAAATACAGCTCATAGATACAGAGAACAGATTGGTGGTTGCTAGAAACAGAGGATGGGGCTGGAGGAGGGTGGTAGGGGAAATGGGTGAAGGGAGTCAAAAGTGCACACTTCCAGTTATAAAATAAATAAGTCATGGGGAAGTAACGTACAGCATGGTGACTGTACTTAATAACACTGAACTGCGTATTTGGAAGTTGCTAAGAGAGTATATCTTAACAGTTCTCATCATGAGAAAAAAACTGTCACTATGTATCATGATGGATGTTAACTAGACGTACTATGGTGATCATGCTATAATATATACAAATATCAAATCATTATGTTGTTTATCTGAAACTAATATAAGATTTTATGTCAATTATACCTCAATTAAAAATTTTTTTTAAATCATGTATGTCATAGGACACAACAAAGTAAACTGGGAAATTACAAATGTTCCTGCGTCTGTATCTGATATGCATTTTCTCCAGTTGGTGTGATCTCATTTGATTCTTCATATTAGGTTTGCTTTGAGAAGTGGTTTTCTAAAATTGACTAGTCTAGTAATAAAATGTACTACTTCTCAAAAAAAATTGTAATGATACGAATGATTTGGTTAGTTTTGTACTTTAGAGAGATCACTCTGGCAGCAGTGTGGAGCATATATTGAAGTGGGTCAAGATTAGAGATGTGGATTCTGGGGTAGGCAAAATAATAACCCTTCAAAGATGCCCATGTCCTAATTTCTGGCACCTGGGAATATGTTATGTTATATGGCAAAAGAGATGTTATGCATGTGAGTAAATTAAGGATTTTGAGATGGGGAGATAATCCTGGATTACCTGGGTGGACCTAGTATAATCACAAGAGTCCTGATAAGGGAAGAAAGAAGGCAGGGAAATTAGAGAAGATGTGACTACAGAACCAGCCATCAGAGAGAGAGAGAGAGAGAGAGAGAGAGAGAGAGAGAGAGAGAGAGAGAGAGCGCGAGCGCAGGAGAGATCTGAAGATGCTATACTGCTGGCTTTGAAAATGGAGGAAAAGATTATAAGCCAAGGAACACAAGTGGCCTCTAGAAGCTGGAAAGGCAAGGAAACAGATTCTCTCAGACAGCCTCCAGAAGGTACACACTTTAGCCCAAGGAGAGTTCCGACTCTCAGAATTGTAAGAAAATAAATATGAGTTGTTTCAAGCCACTAATTTTGTGGTAATTTCTTACAGCTGCAGTAGGAAACTCATACAGACTTCAACTAGGAATTTAAGGCAGTAATCCAGGTGGACGATGGAAACTCCTGAGCCCTGATGGTAACAGTGCATGTGGAGAAGAGAAGATGAACTCACTGGGTATTTATTAGTTGCCACCATAGAAAATTAGTGTTCTGGTGTCCAGATCAAAAAGAAATTTGCCCTAAAAAAGGAAATGTGGCAGATGACTAACTTGTCACCACAAATCATTCTCCTTCCTAAGTACAATGGTGTCACTGGAAAGTCGCTGCCTGGTCCTGGGGAGGGATTGTATGTCTTAGTCCTCCCCCACCTCCCCCTGCCCCCGCCCGGCAACGAGTGGTCATGTGACTACTTCTCGCCAATGGAATGTGAACAGAAACATTGTGTGTCACTTCTAAGGCCAAAGACCTGAAAACCCAGGTGTGAGTTCTGCCCTCTCCCCATCCTTTGTCTGAGTGAGGATTCTAAGGCTCTGGGTGGCAGGAGAGCAGGGGGTGCAGAATCACAGTGTGAATGGAGGTCCCCAAATCTCTACATGGAAGGTCACTTGCTGACAAGGAACACCCACATAGGTCTGTGTGAGGAGCAGGAAATATACTTCTATTTTTTTCAAATCACTGACTGAGACATTTGTTTTCATCCTAAAAATTGGCACTGCAACTAGTATGCTGTTCTAACAGAATCCTACAGTAAGTGCCGTCATTCAGGGGATGGCAGAAATTGATGGAGGAATTGGAAAGAGGCAGAGTCTGTTATGCAGTGGCAACTGATTTGAAAAAACTTGGCTGCCAATAAGTAAGTACCTGCCAAGCTTGCAGCTCTAAATTAGAATGTTAGTTGTGTTAGCTCGTTACTGGCTCTTTTTAGCACGCTGTTGGAAGAAAGATGAGCTTGGGCAAGAATTGACCAGTTTGCAAGCAAAAATGAAAGGAAATATAGAGAATGCAGCTCTCTGGGGTTTCTCACAATTGGGAAGTCTGCATAATTCTAGCACTCAAACATCAATAGGTAACTGAAAAGTTTTCAAACAACAGAGGCCCTTTATGTTTTCAGTTAAACAACGTGACTCAGTCTTGGAACACAAAATCAGAATAAAGATATTTCCTTCTCACCTAGGCCCGTTGTTTTATGATAGTTTTAAGATAGGCATCACTAAGTTAAGAGAAAGGTGTGGGGCAAGAAATCCAAGAAATAAAGCAGACCTGAGAATGAGCTATGGGATAAAATTCTAGTTGTAAGTCCTGGTATATGAAACTGCCTGGGACAGGAATCTACTCTAAGTTATGGAGGGAGGAAGTTACATTGCCAAGGAATCCACAATCCTGACAAAAAGACTGTTGATGGTACAGCCACTATAGAAAACAGTATGCAGTTTCCTTAAAAAACTAAAAATAGAATGACCATATAATTCAGCAATCCTACTCCTAAGCATGTATCTGGAGAAAACCATAGTTTGAAAAGATATATGCACCCCAATGTTCATAGCAGCACTATTTACAATAGCCAAAACATGGAAGCAACCTAAATGTCCACCGACAGAGGAATGGATAAAGATGTGGCACATATATACAATGGAATATTATTCAGCCATAAAAAAGAATGAAATAATGCTATTTGTGGCAACAAGGATGGGCCTAGAGATTATCATACTAAGTGAAGTAAGTCAGACAGAAAAAGACAAATATCATATGGTATCACTTATATGTGGAATCTAAAAAAAAAAATGATACAAATGAACTTATTTACAAAACAGAAACAGACTCACAGACTTAGAAAACAAACTTATGGTTACCAAAGGGGAAAGTAGGGGGGATGCATAAATTAAGAGGTTGGGATTGACATATACACACTACTATATATAAAATAGATAATCAACAAGGACCTACTGTATAGCACAGGGAACTCAATACTCTGTAATAACCTATTTAAGAAAAGAATCTGAAAAAGAATAGATATATGTATAACTGAATCAGTTTGCTGCACCCTTGAAACTAACACAACATTGTAAATCAACTATACTCCAATATAAAATAAAAATTTAAAGAAAACAAAGATATTCAATGCCCATGAAAACAAATTGCTATTGAACATTTAAGCATTATCCTCAAAACTTGCACAAATGGAAAGCTCAACAGAACCAAAGGACAGTCTCTGACGCCCACTCCAATACGGCCATTCCCACCAGTGGCATCCCTACTAGAAAGCTGGTTCCATATTGAATCAAGGGACACTTCCCCCACCTACCACTCACTCGCTGGCCAGGACAGAGGGACTGACTTCACAATGCCACAAACTCAGCATGATTTCAACTTTGCCAGGGAGCAGGGACTTCTCTGTGATTCCCATTTTTCCTCTCAATTGTTGAATGCCCCAGTGTCATTAGTCTGTTAAAACAAATCTAAATATTTTAGACCTCACTGCAGTAAAAGAGGTTACTACCTCGTTGGAGGTTTAGCTGTGTCTCAGGAGGGAGAAGTCAGAAATGGGATACTGATAGATTTCAGAGTCCAGGATCAATTGGTTTAGGCAAGTCATTCAAGGTGAGGAAGTATTTGAGTTAAGGCAAAGTATGTGCTATAATAGTCTAGGATTGGTAGATGTAAGTGACAGGGAAGGTCTTGAAGCGAAGCCTTGAGCTGTTACTGATAATTGAGCTATGTACCCAGGTGAGCAGACCATTGTATCTCAATGAAAAATCTGTGGGAATTTCCTAAAGCAAACCATAAAATTATTTCTTGATTTACACCCATGTCTTTCCAGGTCAAATTTTTCCTGGAACAAACAACGAAACTGTGGTCCACAATACTTAGCTAAGTCCCATTGACACAAGTACTATCAATTCTCACTATTCTAGCTATCCTGTCCCTGCTCCACCATGATATGGGTGTCAGGGAGTGCCTTTTAACCCAAATGTTGCCAAATCATGAAGAGCCACATCTAAACCTGTGGAGAGGACTGTTCCTCGTCCAGAGATCTAAGATTTGGGGGATGCATTGACTGAAAATTCCTTGGGGAGGAAGTAGGCATATTCTGTGTTTAGAAAGAAGTTTGAATGTAGATATTGGCTGCGCAGATGGATGGAACATGATAGAAACATTCAACTGATCATCACAAACTCTGTGCTTCCCTTCCATTGCCTAGAATCATCACTGGGAAGTAGCCGCCCAGCTAGAAACTACATTTCCCAGCTTCCTGCGAGGCTAAGTGGAGCCTTGCCACTGGTTCCAGCAATGTGAATGCGATGGGAGTAGAGATGATGCAGGTCACTTTCAAACTTGAAATCTGTGAAACAGATGTGCATTCTCCATTTTCTCTTTCTCCATCTGCCACTGAAGGCAAACAATTTTCAAACTCTACGGGAGGACCAAGCCACAAGGGAAAGAAGCCTGGATGCCTGAATACACATGTGAAAAGTTGCCCACAGACCAGAGCTACTCACAGTGGTTTGTTAGGTAAGGCAGATATAAGCTTCTCCTGGGTTAAGTCACTGAGATTCGGCAGCATATTTATAATCATAGGTAGCACTGTCTTAACTAATACATAGGGCTTATTATAAAAGCTGGAAAATATATATCAATAGCAACAGTTGACATATTCATTGTAAAAGCAGGACAAGCACTCGTGAATGGAACCATGCTATCTTTGTAACAACCACCATCTATATAAATAGAAGAATCAAGGAAGAATATCCATTAAAATTTTAATAAACAAGTCTGAATATTGTCATTACTGATAATTCCTGTCTTATTTTTTATGCTTCTCTGAATTTTCCAAATGCTCTGTAATATGAAACATTTTTGATATAAGGAAAAACAAGTTTTTTTTAAGAAGAGGTAGCTATTAATAACCATATGTCAGTGTCTCTAAGACAGAAAGCATTACTACTGTGTCCTGGCACATAGTAGGTCCTCAACAAATATATACTTAATGATAATAATATTAATTAATAATAAAGCACTCATATACAATACCCTTTAGTCTCCCAGGGGTTGGTGATACCATAGAAGTGGAGTGTTACATAGGTGCTTTTTCAGGTTTGTGTTTGAAGATGTTCTTTTCTCAACAAAAAGCAACTTCATTAATAAGTCACTTTTTAAAAATAAGAGTGTTTGGAAAGTAATACCAAAATGAACTTTACTCAGGCAAAGTTTTAAAAGTGTAAGACTAAAACAACAGCTTTCCAGACATGCCTGACCTAATACTGCTGTGACTCATAATTAAGAACCATCACCAGGGTAAGCAACTTGTTCCTGAAATTGCCTGCGATCAGAGTGGAGTTGCTGGCAGTGGTGTCTTTCTCCCCAGGGGAATGCTGCAGTGCCATCCAGTTCTGACTACCTCTGAAAACATGCATTCTATCACCATAGCAGCAAGGCTGATCATCTCATCTTGATTAAAGAGGTCTCTGCTCTCAATTCCATGAGGGTAAAATCAGCACTTCCAGACACAGGATGAGTCATTGTTTTTGGCCTTATTAACACGGTACAGCCCTTCTGTCTGCTAACAACCAGATATTTAAATAAAATTTAAAACACATAAAAAGCCAAAGTCCGTTAACCAAATGAGTAAAATGAGGCAGCCAGGCAGTGAGAATTACAGCAAATAATTCCAAATCCCAACTTTGCTTTGGACGAAGAAAAGGTGAACTAAAAAACAAAACAAAAAACACAACTCTAAAAAATTACATTAACCCTTTAAATGTGTATGTTCTCTAAAGAGCCAGGACCACCTGGTTGTTAGAAGAAAATGTTAATTCAAGTATGTACTTAGTTCTGAAGAACAAACAAGTTTGTTATGATGAAGGATTCCTGGTTGAATGTGCCTCTTCAGAAGAGATTTGGAGCCAAAGCAGAGGCTGTGTCTTGCTGCTGCTGGAATGGAGGGTTCGGTGGACAGGAAATGGAAAGCCCAGTAACAGCTTTGTGTGGAGAGGAGCCAGTTAGGCAGTTGGGAACATTCTGAAGCAACCTTGTGGCTTTTGGAACAGTAGATATGTTTTGTTAAGTAAGAGAAGGCACATGAAAGAGACTGAGCTGGACCAGAAGAAAATGCAACTGTTCAACTCAAAGTTGTCTAAGTAAGGATTTGTGATCAGATTTTCCCAGGGTTAAACACACACACACACACACACACACACACACACACACACAAACACAGCATAGAAAATAGAGTTCAAACTAGAATTTTTTCCACTCCCCTCACCACAAAAATGCACAGACAGCCTTCAGCACTAATAGCTAATTGAAGCCCCATTTTTTTTTTCCTTGCAAGGATGACCCTCTAAAATTTCACAATCTTTAATACAGCAACTGGGTTAATATTCTTATATGGACACCCTTCCTGATGATTCTGGTTCCAGAGAGAGCATATCTTGTGGACTGGGATGGCAAAAGTGAGACGCTCCATTAGGATGAAAGGAGAGGTTAATAATTTGTCAATAAAAGTTATGAAGAGCAAGGAGTATCTTTAAAGACCCCAAGTGAACATGATCTCATTCTTAAAACATTACAACATAGAACAGTTTGGTAACAAGACAGAAAAGCTGAGGGAAAGAGATTCCATCCAAGACGGCAGTGAGATCTACAATATGCATGTGCAAGTGGAGAGCAACTTAGAGGGTCTCCTAAGGTCAAATGTATACTGTGGATGGAGAACAGCAAGTAAGTTCTCAGTTACTCTGAATGAAAGCTATCTCAATGTCTCCAAACGAAACATTGGAAGAAATCCAATAAACAAAATAGATTCAGGCTCTAGAGACCTCTAACAAAATGTGGTTACTGAGGAGAAAATACCCGAATGTGAATTGTAAACTAAACAAGTGCAGGAAATAAAGAGCCCAATGACTATATTTAGTTTGCAATGTACTAGTCAATTAAACTTCACATTTCCTAAAGCAGTCTGATTTTGCTTGGGTTGAAAGGATACATGATTTTCCACAGAAAAGAGCATGGCAGTTGAAAATAATAGAGTACCTATTAACCAGTGAGATCGATGGCAAAATGCTTGTAGACATGATAAGATTGTCTTTAAAAGAATCTGTGATGCCTAAGATCTACTAACAGCGCATTGTCCATGTTACGGGCTACTGGACAACCTCTTCCTTAATTTCCTGGGACATCTACCTTGCCTAGAAAATTCAGGTAGGTAATTGCTCATTGGTATTTTCTCTCTCCCTCTCTCCTTCACATTACATAAAAGCTTCAGAGAAGAATAGATGTTCCAGCTAAATCAAGGACATGGAGTTTGTTTCCTACTCCACCCTAGATAAAAGCATGTTTAAAGATATAGGAAAGAAATCCCTTTTCCTCCATGCGTTACATTCAAATATCAGATTAACAGTTAGGTAGTTGTCTAAAATCTTCATTTTGCTTAACAAATTGAACTGGAAGCCCTATGTGAAGCAGTACAAGAATCTGTGACAAATTCAGATAATGTTTATATTTTTCTCACCTGGTAAATACCTAGTTAGAATAGTCTAGATCAATAGAACTAAGGTTAGGAGGTTTGAGGAGTCAAGTAGTATTGAATTTCTACTTTGTCAAGGATTGTTCCATAGGATAGCACATGTTTGAGTAAAAGTCCATTTTTGGATTTAATTTTCGAAAGTTTCAGGGTCTTTTTTGTTTTGTTTTTTGTTTTCAGTCACACTGCCATTAGATATATGAGGACTTCTTTCTCTGAAATCTTTCATATTTACTTTTTTACCAAGAGCCATGAAATGCCACCATTCCGGATATCTCAGTTTTATGATTCCAAAGCAATCCTGGAAACAATGCACTAGAGGTAGGAAGGACTCATGATCATCAACATCAAATGATCACTGTCATTAATTCTTTCATAACACCACCCCATCCAGGAATGTCCCAGCTTGGATTGCCAAGAAAAGGATGATGAGATGGAGTTAAGGCACAAGATATTTATTAGGGATCAACACTTATGAAGAAAGGAGAGGAAGCAGGACTGCGGATAGGAAGAATTCAAACTACAACGGACTACCAGCAAATCTTGGCCAACCAGACCAGAAACTCTTGAGCAAGTGTGGCCTGTCAAGAGTGTCATACAGGGCTTCCCTGGTGGTGCAGTGGTTGAGAGTCCGCCTGCCAATGCAGGGGACATGGGTTCGTGCCCCGGTCTGGGAAGGTCCCACATGCCGCGGAGCGGCTGGGCACATGAGCCATGGCTGCTGAGCCTGCGCGTCCAGAGCCTGTGCTCCGCAACGGGAGAGGCCGCAACAGTGAGGGGCCCAAGTACCGCAAAAAAAAAAAAAAGAGTGTCACACATTGAATGGCAATGGTTGGTCTTTAGATTCCTGCTCTGGTCAGTCATTCTACATGGGCTGCCCTGGGAAGGGCATGAACTTAAGTGAGGAGATTCTCTGCTGCTGAGGCGGACATTGAAGGAACTGACAGATTACCAGGTTGTCTAGTAATCATACTCTCCACAAACCGAGTAGCAAGCTTTTCTTTGAAGGGGATCTAGACAGTGCTTCTTCATAGTTATCAAAGGAAATTTCTGAATTTTCTCTTAAAAATGGCTGTGACTCATATGTCCACACAAAAACTTATACATTAATGTTTAGAGCAGTGTTGTTCATAATAGGCAAAAAGTGGAAACAACCCAAATGTCCATCAACTAACGAGTGGATAAATACAATGTGGTATATCCTTCCAAAGGAATATCATTTGGCCATGAAAAGGAATTAAGTGCTAATAGATGCTACAACATGGAGGAATCTTGAAAACATAATGCTAAGTTAAAGAAGCCAGTTACAAAAGATCACATATTGTATGATTTCTCTTCTATAAATATCTGGAATAGGAAAATCTACACAGACAGAAAGTGGATTAGTGGTTGCTTAGGACTTGGGATGGGGATGGAAAGGAAAATGACTGATAATATATATGAGGTTTCTTTTGGGGATGATGAAATATCTAAACTTAGATGGTTGTGATGCACAACTCTGTAAATACACGAAAACCACCAAGTTTACCATTTTAAATCAGTGAAATTTATACTATGCCAAGTAGATTTCAATAAAGTTGTTTTTAAAAGGGTCACCACTGAAGTCAGGTAGGCAAATGTACTTATTGCTCTCCTCTGAACATATTGAACTAATCGTTACCATTGGCAACATCATTATTATCATCATTAATATTTATAGGCACTGGTACCAGGCACTCACCTAAAATGCTTTGCATCCATTTTCTCATTTCTATATCAACCAACAATTAGTTGCTTCCCCATTTTATATATGATAAAATTTAGGCTTAGAGAGAATTAAGTAATTTGCCTAGGACTACAGAGTTAGTAATATCAGAACTATGATTCAATCTCTTTCTGATTCCAGAGTTGCTTAATGGCTACATTACCTGTGTTTTAGAAAGAGATCAAAACACCTGTGTTGATCTAGTGGCTAAAATTAACCCAGTTAAGATGATGTGATGATTTCACGTTTTACATGCCCTGTCCTCTATGAGATTTAAGAGAGCTTAAATCATATCTTCTAATTATTCATTTTGATTTTATTTGGATAATCAAGTTTTAATCCATTTCTCTACTTTTGGGAGCAGATTATCACTCTACCTCCATAATAAAATAATTATTTCCTACCATATAGAGAAATCTGAAGAGAATTAGTCAGTGGTTGAATGTTTTCCATTGAAGATATTAAATTTTCTTTGCATGTGGGTATAAAAAACTTTACAAGAAGATAAAGAGACTGAGAATGGGGTGACAGTAAGGTTTATGTAGAATGTTGTTGGATTTGTACAAACTTGTAGACTAATAATTTTTTTCTTTATAGACAGTTGCAAACTTTTTTTTTTTTTTTTTTGCGGTACACGGGCCTCTCACTCTTGTGGCCTCTCCCATTGCAGAGTACAGGCTCCGGATGCGCAGGCTCAGCGGCCATGGCTCACGGGCCCAGCCGCTCTGCAGCATGTGGGATCTTCCCGGGCCGGGGCACGAACCCGTGTCTCCTGCATCGGCAGGCGACTGCGCCACCAGGGAAGCCCAACAGTTGCAAACTTTTTGAGGCATGGCATGGGAACATTCTTTACACTATGATTTAATATGCCAGCAAGTAGGACTGAAAACCAATGACCTCATGGAAACAGTCTCAAAAAAATGTGCCCTGACACTTTATTTAAGGCCTTGGGGTTATTTGTGATGTTTCTTCAGTTAAGTGGGATTTTAATTTGTTGCAGATTAGACGGTTTGAGTCTAGAATCTATCTCTGGCGGGTGCTCCTTGCATGGAACAAAATGATATTTGAAGAACTATGCATCTCATCAAGAGGGAGTCAATCCAATATACACCCCAAGGAAGTTTATTTTTAAAATAAGAGTAATCTTGGGCTTCCCTGGTGGAAGATTTAATTGAAAGACACAAACTACCAAAACTCATACAAAGAAAAACAGATCATTTAAATAGGCCTAGGGCTTCCCTGGTGGCACAGTGGTTGAGAGTCTGCCTGCCGATGCAGGGGACATGGGTTCGTGACCCGGTCCGGGAAGATCACACATGCCGCGGAGCGGCTGGGCCCGTGAGCCATGGCCGCTGAGCCTGCGCGTCCGGAGCCTGTGCTCTGCAACGGGAGAGGCCACAACAGTGAGAGGCCCGCGTACCGCAAATAAAATAAACAAATAAATAAATAGGCCTGTATCTATTAAAATAACTGAATCAATAATTAAGAAACTTCCAAATAAAAAAGAAAGTGCCAGGCCCATTTGACTGGTTAATTCTACCCAACACTTAAGAAAAATATTATATAAATTCTCCACAATTTCTTCCAGAAAACAGAAGCAGAATGCACACATTCTATAAGGTTAGTATTACCTTAATATCAAAGCCAGATAAAAACATTATAAGACAGGAAAACTATAGACCAATATCCCTCGTGAATATAGATGTAAACATCCTCAATAAAATATTAGCAACTTGAACCCAAAATTTATTTTAAAAATTAAATACCTGGCTTCCCTAGTGGCACAGAGGTTAAGAATCCGCCTGCCAATGCAGGAGACATGGGTTCGAGCCCTGGTCTGGGAAGATCCCACATGCCGCGGAGCAATGAAGCCCATGCACCACGGCTGCTGAGCCTGCACTCTGGAGCCTGTGAGCCACAACTGCTGAGACTGCATGCCTGGAACCCATGCTCCGCAACAAGAGAGGCCACCGCAATGAGAAGCCCATGCACTGCAACGAAGAGTGTCCCTGCTTGCTGTAACTAAAGAAAGCCTGAGCGCAGCAACAAAGACCAAACGCAGCCAAAAAAAAAGAGAAAAACAAATACTGTATGCAGCCAAAAATAAAACTAAAAAAAGAAAAACACAACCTTTAAAAAAAATTAAATACCATAATCAGATGGCTTATTCCAAATATGCAAGGCTGGTTCATCATTTGAGAATCAATTAATGTAATCCATCATGTCAATATGTTAAAAAATATGATCATATAAGTTACAGAAAAAGCATATGACAAAATTCAACACCATTCATGATAATAAGTCTCAGCAAACTAAGAACAGAAGCGGCTTTCCTTGAGTGATGTCAGCAAGATAATGGAATAGGAGATATGAGCCTTTGCTCCCCCTTCAAACCCAACAATTAGACAGCTATCCATGAATGAAAATAACCCTGGGAGGGCTCATGAGTACAATAAGAACCTGCAGCAACACAGTGGAACAAAAAGCAGAGAATAAATGTAAACAAAGAATTGCTGGGGAGATTGGCATAAGCGAGATTTCTGAAAATAGCTAGGAACAAAAAAAGAATGGTGGGAACTCTCAGCTTCAGCCATGCATCAGGTGACATCATGGTTTCCAGTGGCCCTTGTGGCAGCGACAGCTGCAGACTCCTTATAGTTTTCACAGCTGAGGGCCCCATAGTGTTCATCAGTGTGGAGCCTAGGGTCCTGCACCAGCAGCTTTTGCCACTGATGCAACCAACAGCCATCACTGCAGTGAACCCCTGGAGAGGGAGACATTGCTGCATGCTCACCCACTCCCAAAAAGCAGCCACTGTTGCACCACCCCAAGACCAGGTCTGCCCTACTCCCACAATCCTGCACACACCCCGGATCTAGAGCCACTATGCGTGCCCACACTCCAGACCTCAGCTTTGTGGCTGCTCTGCCCATGCCCGTGCTACAAATTCTGACTCAGCAGCCAGTCCACAACTGCCTGTGCCTAGAGCATGAGCTCTGCAGCAAGAGCACCCGCACCCCAGACCTGTGGCCTCACTGACAGAGCTGCATGGAGACTATGCTGCTGCACCCTCCCCGGTGTTGAAACCACCACACCCCACCCAGCCAGTGCCCTCACACCCACTGTTAGATAAAGATCTTTCCCTACCAAAGCCAGTCCATAACGTTTGGAAGAGATAACTGTTGCATCAAACTTGTGCAGACATCAAGGCAAGTCTACAAGAAACATGAAAAAAGTCAAGGGAAATGATAGTACCAAAGGAACACAACAATTTTCCATAACTGTCTCCAAAGAAATGGAGATTGAAGACTTGATGGACAAAGAATTCAAAATAATTTTTTCAGGGAAGCTCAGCAAGCTATAAGAGAGGATAGACAAAATGAAATAATATCAGGAAAAGAATCCATGAACAAGAAGGTCAACAAAGATAGAAATTATGAAAAAGAACCAAACAAATTCTGAAGGTGAAGAATTCAATGACTAAAATAAAATTGCAGTGGAGAATGTCAACAGAAAACTTGACCAAGCAGAAGAAAGAACCTGTGAACTCAAAGATAAGTCATTTGAAATTATCCAGTTAGATGAACAACCCCACTCCCCCCAAATGAATAAGACTAAAGCAAACATATGGAATTTATTGGACATTATCCAGTGAAACACATTAGGGGAGTCCATGAAGTAAAAGAGAGAGAGAAGGGAACAGAAAGCTTATTTAAAGAAATAATAGCTGAAAACATCTCAAATCCTGGGATAGATATGGACATCTATGTGAAGCTCATAGGTTCCCAAGTTCAATCTAAAGAGGATTTCACGAAGACTCATTATAATAAACAAGTTATACAACTCATTATAATAAACAAGTAAACAAGTAAAGATCAGACAAAGAGAGAATTTTGAAAGCAGCATGAAAAAAGAAACTCTTCACATATAAGGGAATCCCATAAGGCTATCAATGTGTTTTCAGCAGAAACTTGTAGGCCAGGAGAGAATGAGATGATATATTCAAAGTGTTAAAAGAAAAACCTGCCAACCAAGAAGACTTTACTTGGCAAAGCTGTCCTTCCAAAATGAAGGAGACATCCATGGTCAGTTAATCTATGACAAAGGAGGTAAGACTATATCATGGAGAAAAGACAGCCTCTTCAATAAGTGGTGCTGGGAAAACTGGACAGCTACATGTAAAAGACTGAAATTAGAACATTCTCTAACACCATACACAAAAATAAACTCAAAATGGACCAAAGACCTAAATGTAAGGCCAGACACTATGAAACTCGTAGAGGAAAACATAGGCAGAACACTCTGACATAAATATCAACAATATCTTTTTTGATCCTCCTCCTAAAGTGATGGAAATAAAAACAAAAATAAACAAGTGGGACCTAATTAAATTTAAAAGCTTTTGCACAGCAAAGGAAACCATAAAATGAAAAGACAACCCACAGAATGGGAGAGAATATTTGCAAACAAAGCAAATGACAAGGGATTAATCTCCAAAATATACAAACAGCTCATGCAGCTCTAGGTCAAAAAAACAAACAACCAAATCAAAAAATGGGCATGACATAGTGTCTTTCCTTGTCTCTTCTGGACAGTCTTTATTTTAAAGTCTATTTTGTCTGAGATGAGTATTGCTACTCCAGCCTTCTTTGATTTCCATTTGCATGGAATATCTTTTTCCATCCCCTCACTTTCAGTCTGTGTGTGTCCCTAGGTCTAAATTGTGTCTCTTGTAGACAACATATATACAGATCTTGTTTTTGTACCCATTCAGCCAGTCTGTCTTTTGGTTGGAGCATTTAATCCGTTTACACTTAAGGTAATTATTGATATATATGTTCCTATTACCATTTTCTTAATTGTTTTGGAGGCTACAGTAATCAAGACAGCATGGTACTGGCACAAAAACAGAAATGTAGATCAATGGAACAAGATAGAAAGCCCAGAGCTAAACCCACTCACCTATGGTTACCTAATCTATAACTAAGGGGGTCAGAATATACGATGGAGCAAAGACAGCCTCTTCAATAAGTGGTCCTGGGAAAACTGGACAGCTACATATAGAAGAATGAAATTAGCACACTTCCTAACACCATAAACAAAAATAAACTCAATATGGATCAAAGATCTAAACATAAAGCTGGACATTATAAAACTCTTAGAGGAAAACAGAGGCAGAACACTCTGACCTAAATCACAGCAAGATCTTTTTTGACCTACCTCCTACAGTAATGAGAATAAAAACAAAAATAAACAAATGGGGCCTAATAAAACTTAAAAGCTTTTGCGCAGCAAAGAAAACCATAAATAAGATGAAAAGACAACCCTCAGAATGGGAGAAAATATTTGCGAATGAAGCAACTGACAAAGGATTAATCTCCAATCTATAAAAACAGCTCGGGGCTTCCCTGGTGGCGCAGTGGTTGAGAATCTGCCTGCCAATGCAGGGGACACGGGTTCGAGCCCTGGTCTGGGAAGATCCCACATGCCACGGAGCAACTGGGCCCGTGAGCCACAACCACTGAGCCTGCGCGTCTGGAGCCTGTGCTCCGCAACAAGAGAGGCCGCGACAGTAAGAGGCCCACGCTCCGCGATGAAGAGTGACCCCCGCTTGCCACAACTAGAGAAAGCCCATGCACAGAAATGAAGACCCAACGCAGCCAAAAATAAATTAATTAATAAACTCCTACCCCCAACATCTTCTTTAAAAAAAAAAAAAAAAACAGCTCATGCAGCTCAATATCAAAAAAAATAAACAACCCAATCCAGAAATGGGCAGAAGACCTAAATAGACATTTCTCCAAAGAAGACATATAGATGGCCAAAAAAACACATGAAAAAATGCTCAACATCACTAATTATTAGAGAAATGTAAATCAAAATTACAATGAGGTACCAGCTCACACCAATCAGAATGAGATCAGAAAATCTACGAACAATCAATGCTGGAGAGGGTGTGGAGAAAAATGAACCCTCCTACACTGTTGGTGGAAATGTAAATTGGTACAACCACTATGGAGAACACTATGGAGGTTTCTTAAAAAACTAAAAATAGAACTACCATATGATTCAGCAATCCCACTCCTGCACATATATCTGGAGAAAACCATACATAAAAAAGACACATGCACTCCAATGTTCATTGCAGCACTGTTTAAAATAGCCCAGACATGGAAGTAACCTAAATGTCCATCAATAGAGGAATGGATAAAGAAGATGTGGTACATATATACAGTGGAATATTAGCCATAAAAAAGAATGAAATAATGCCATTTGCAGCAACATGGATGGACCTAGAGATTAGCATACTAAGTGAAGTAAGACACACAGAGAAAGACAAATACCATATGATATCACTCATATGTGGAATCTAATTTAAAATGATACAACTGAACTTATTTACAAAATAAAAACAGACTCACAGATTTTGAAAACATACTTATGGTTACCAAAGGGGAAAGGTGTGGGTGAGGGATAAATTAGGAACTTGGGATTAACATACACACACTACTATATATAAAATAGATAATGAACAAGGACCTACTGTATAGCACAGGGAACTCTACTCAATCTCTGTAATAACCTATATGGGAAAAAAATCTGAAAAAGAATAGATATATGCATATGTATAACTGAATCATTTTGCTGTACACCTGAAACTAACACATTGTAATCAACTATATTCCAATAAAATTTTAAAAATAAAATTAAAAAATTTATACAAAAAACCCACAACAAAATCAAGGAGAGATAACAACTTTTTTTAGACAAACAAAACCTGAGGGATTTCATCACCACAAGACCTGCCTTACAAGAAATGCTTAAAGCAGGAGTTATTCAAGTTGAAATGAAAAGACACTAATTAACATAAAACATATGAAAGTGTAAAACAATGGTAAAGGTAAATATATAGTCTAATTTAGAATATTATAATACTGCAATAGTAGGTTTGTCACTGTTAACTCTAGTATAAAGTAAGTATTAAAGACAAGTATAAAGATAAGAGTGTTAAAAATAACTATAGCTATAATAATTTGTTATGGATACACAATATAAAAAGTAAATTGTGACATCAAAAAGCATAAAATGTGGGTAAGGGAGTAAAGGGGTAGAGTTTTTGTATGCAATCAAAGTTATTATCAGCTTAAAATAGACTGTTATAGCTATGTTTTTTGTAGCCTTACGGAAACCACAAAGTAAAAACTTATAGTAGATACACAAAGGATAAAGAAATCAAAGCATACCACTACAGAAAATCATCAAATAACAAAGAAAGACAGCAAGAGGGGAAGGAAATTACAAAACAGCCAAAAAACAATGAACAAAATGGCAATAGTAAGTCTTAACCTATTAAGAACTACTTTAAAGCTAAGTGGATTAAACTATCCAATGAAAGAGAGAGTGGCTTAATGGATTAAAAAATAAGATCCAATTTTATACTGCCTACAAAAGATTCACTTCAGCTTTAAGGACAGACATAGGCTGTAAGTGAAGGGATGGAAAAAGATATTCCATATAAATGAAAATCGAAAGAAGAGAGATAACAATAATAGTATCAGACAAAATAGACTTCAAGTCTGAAAATTTAAGAGGAAACTAAGAATGTCATCATATAACGATAAAGGGGTCAATTCATCAAGAGGATATAACAATCGTAAATATATATGAACATCAACCCCTAATTAATATATTACTATGTTAAGCAAGGAGATTAAATCAGTAGTCAAAAATCTCCCAACAAAGAAAAGTCCAGTACCAGAGGGTTTCACTGGTAAATTCTACCAAACATTTAAGAAAAAATTAATGCCAGCCCTTCTCAAACACTTCCAAAAAGTTGAACATGAGGAAATATTTCCAAACTCACTTTATGAGGCCATAATTACCTTGATACTATAGCCCAATAAATTACAGGCCAATATCCCTGATGAACACAGATGCAAAAATCCTAAACAAAATATTAGCCAATCTAATTCAACAGTAGATTAAAAGGATCATACACCAAGATCAAGTGAGATTTATCCCTGGGATGCAAGGATGGTTCAACATAAGGATATAAATCAATGTGATACACCACGTTTTAAAAAAATGAAGGATAAAAATCATATGGTCATCTCAATAGATGCAGAAAAAGCATTTGACAAAATTCAACATCCTTTATGATAAAAACTCCTCTCAACAAGTTAGGTACAGAAGGAATATACCTCAACATAATTCAGACAAGGCCACAGCTAGCATCATACTCAACAGTGAAAACCTAAAAGCTTTTCCTCTAAGATCAGGAACAAGATAAGCATGTCTTCTCTCTCCACTTTTTTTTCAACAGAGTACTAGAAGTCCTAGCCAGATTGTTTAGGCAAGGAAAAGAAATAAAGGCATCCAAACTGAAAAGGATGATTTAAAATTGTCTGTTTGAAGGTGATATGATTTTATATATAAACCTAAAGACTCCGCAAAAAAGTTGTTAAAGCTAATAAACAAATTCAGTAAAGTTGCAGGATGCAAAAATCAAAGTGCAAAAATCAGTTACATTTCTATACATTAACAACAAATTAACTGAAAAAGAAATAAATAAAACAATCCCATTTTCAAGAACATCAGAAAAATAAAATATTTAGGAATAAATCTAACCAAGTAGGTGAAAGATCTGTACACTGAAAACTACAACAGGTTGATGAAAGAAATTGAAAACACAGATAAGTGAAAGAATGTCCTGTGTTAATGGATTGCAAGAATATTTTTAAAATGTCAATACCACCCGAAGCAATCTACAGATTTAATGCAATCCCCATTAAAATTCCAATGGCATTTTTTGCAGGAAAAAAATCCTAAAATTTGTATGGAACTACAAAAGACCCCAAATAGATACAGTGTTCTTGAGCAAGAAAAGCAAAGCTGGAGGAATCATGCTTTCTGATTTCAAATTATATTACAAAGCCATAGTAATCAAAACAGTATTGATCTGGCATAAAGACAGACACATAGACCAACAGAACAGAATAAATAGCCCAGAAATAAACCCGTGAATATATGGTTAACTAAACTTCGACAAAGACGCCAAGAGTACACAGTGGGGAAAGGATAGCCTTTCCAACAAATGGTGTTGGGAAAATGGGTTACCCACGTGGAAAAGAATGAAATTGGATCACTATCTTACACCATACACAAAAATCAATTCAAAATGATTTAAAGATTTGAATTTAAGACCTGAAACTGTAAAACTTCTAGAAGAAAACATAGAGGAAATCTCCTTGACTTTGGCCCCAGCAATGATTTTTTGAATTTAACACCAAAAGCACAGGTAACAAAAAACAAAAACAAGTGGGTCTACAGACTTTACAAAGCTTCTACCCAGCAAAGGAAATAATTAGAAAAATAAAAAAGTAACCTACAGAATGGGAGAAAATATTTTGAAAACCATATCTAATAACCATATCTAAATATCTAAAATATGTAAGGAACAACTCAATAGCAAAAACCAAAACAAACAAACAAACACCAGGGACTTCCCTGGTGGCGCAGTGGATGAGAGTCCGCCTGCCGATGCAGGGGACACGGGTTCGTGCCCCAGTCCGGGAAGATCCCACGTGCCGTGGAGCGGCTGGGTCCATGAGCCATGGCCGCTGAGCCTGCGCGTCCGGAGCCTGTGCTCCGCAACGGGAGAGGCCACAACAGTGAGAGGCCGGCGTACGGCAAAAAAAAAAAAAAAAAAAAAAAAAAAAAACTAAGAAATGCACAAAGGACGTGGATAGACATTTTCCAAAGAAGACACAGAAATGACCAACGGGTATATGAAAAGATGTTCAACATCGCTAATTATCAGGGAAATTAAAATCAAAACCACAATGAGATATCACCTTATACTTGTTGGGACAGCTATTACCAAAATGCCAAAAGATAATAAGTGTTGGTGAGGATGTGGAGAATAGAGTACCCCTGTACACTATTGGTGGGAATGTAAGTTTTATAGCCATTATGGAAAACAGTATGGAGTTTCCTCAAAAAATTAAAAATAAGACCATCATATGATACAGAAATCCCATTTCTGGGTATATATCTAAAGGAAATAAAATCATCATTTCTAGGAGATATCTGCACTCCCAGTTTATTGCAGCACTATTCACGGTAACCAAGATATGGAAACAATCTATCCGTCTGTGGATGAATGGATAAAGAATACACACACACACACACACACACACACACTCTCTCTCTCTCTCTCTCTCTCTCTCTCACACATACACACACACACAACAGAACATTATAAGGTCTTGATAAAGAAGGAAATCCTGTCATGTGTGACAAAGAAAGACAAATTTACTGCTGATCTCACTTACATGTAGCATCTAAGAAAAAAGTCAAACTCATAGTAGCAGAGCAGAATCGTGGTTGCCAGGGGCTGGGGGGTAGGAAGAAAAGGGAGATGTGAGTCAGAGGGGACAAACTCTCAGTTATAAGATGAATAAGTTCTGGAGACCTAATGTACATCATGATGACCATTTTAATAATAATGTAATGTATACTTGAAATTTGCTAAGAGTAAATCTAAAGTGTTCTCACCACAAAAACGGTGGAAATAACTATTGGCAAATATGTTAACTAGCTTGATGATGGTAGTCATTTCACAACGTATATGGATATCAAAACATCATATTGTACAATCCAAAATGTATACAATCTTTATGTAACATAAAAAACTGGGAAAAAGAAAAAGAAATGGCCTTTCTGAACTTGGTAAAGAACATCTATAAAATACCAACAGCTAATATCATACTTAGTAGTGTAAAACTGAACACATTCCCCCTAAGATTAGGAACAAGGCAAAGATGTCCACTCTCATAACTCCTATTCATCATCATATAAGAACTCATGCAATTAAAAAAGTACACAGATTGGAAAAGGAAAGGGAAAAATAATTTTTTTTAAACAAATGACAGGATTGCTGATGTTGAAAACCTCCCAATATTGACAAGAAAACACCTGGAATTAATAAGTGAATATTGCAAGGTTGCAGGATACAATGTTAATACAAGAAATTCAATTGCTTGTCTAAGTAACAGCAATGAACAATGTGAAATGTATAGTTTTAAAAAATACTATTTACAGTAGCACAAAAAATGAAGGACTAACAAAATATACGCAAAATCTGTATACAGGAAACTACAAACTCTGATGAAAGAAATCAAGAAAGATATAAATTAACAGAGAGATATTCCATGTTTATGGATTGGAAACCTCAATACTGTTACGATGTCATTTCTTCCCAACTTGTTCTATAGCTTCAGTGCAACCCAATCAAAACCCCAAGAGGCTATTTTGTAGATAATTGACAAAATGATTCTATAATTTATATGAAAAGACAAAAGACCTAGCATGGCCAACACAATACTGGAGAAGAACATAGAGGACTTACATTACCCAATTTCAATACTTATTATACAGCTCCAGTAATCAAGTAATCAATACCAGCATGGTGAAAGAATAATACACTGATCATTGGACCAGACTAGAAAGCCAAAAAAAAATAGACCCAAACAAATATAGTCAATAGATCTTTGAAAAAGGAGGAAAGGCAATTCAGTGGAGAATTGATACTTTTTTCAATAAATGATGCTAAAACAAATTGCATGTCCATATGCAAAAAGATGAACCTAAACATAGACCTTACACTTTTCACAAAAATTAACTAAAAATGCATCATAAACCCAAATATAAAATGGAAAGCTTTAGCACTTCTATAGTTTCTTCTAAAAGTATAAAAATTCTAGGAGACAAAAATCTATGTGACTTTGTGTTGGTGATGATTTTTTAGATACAACACCAAAAGCATAGTCCATGAAAGAAAAAGATTGTTAAGTTGAACTTTTGCTCTGTGGAAAACACTGTTAAGAGAATGAAAAGGCAAGCCAGACTGGAAGAAAATACTTGCAAAACACATATCTGATAAAGGACTTGTACCCCAAACATACAAAGAACTCTTAAAAGTCAAAAATGGAAAAACACAGTTTAAAAATAGGCAGAAAAAACACCTTACACACCTCACCAAAGAATATATACAGATGGCAAATAATCATATGACTCAACATCATACATCATTAGGGAATTACAAGTTAAAACAGCAAAGTGAAAGCACTGCACACTCATTAGTTTGGTTAAAATTTTAAAAAAAAACTGATAATACCAATTGCTGGTGAGAATGTGAAGCAACAGGAACTCTCATGCTTTGCTGGTGGGATTGTAAAATGGTACAGCCAATTTAGAAGACAGTCTATTAATTTCTTGCAAAGCTAAACACAGTCTTACCACACAATCTAGCAATCACACTCCTATGTATTTACCCAAATTGATAAAACTGTATGTCCACTTAAATACCTGTATTAGAATGTTTAGAGCAGTATTCATACCCCAAACTACAAGCAACCAAGATGTCCTTCAAAAGGTAAATGAGTAAACAAACTGGTACATGATTACAATGGAATGTTTTTAGCAGGGGGGATACAAAAAGAGGTATTAAATGACAAAAAGCCATGTATGGATCTTAAATCCATATTGCTAAGTGAAAGAAGCTAGCCTGAAAAAGTACATACATGATTCCAATTATATGACATTCTGGAAAAGATACATTTCTGGCAATGGTGAAAAAAATTAATGGTTGGCAGAGTTTTAAGGGTAGAGGACACAGTGAATAGGTGAAACACGGGACATTTTTTAAGGTTGTGAAACAATCCTGTATTGATACTGCAATGGTGAATAAATGACACTGTGAATTTGTCAAAACCCATAGAAGTTTACAGTACAAAGAATGAATCTTAAAGCAAATTTTAAAAATATCACATAGGAAGTCAGGGGAATCCAAGGATGGAATGCAGGATGTGACAGTACAATCTAACTGTATCACAAATGTATGAAAAAACCTCACAAAAGAACGTGAGGGAAAAGGTCCTGATCAAGGTAACTTTGGAAAAGAGTGGAGTGTGTAAGACTGAAAGCAAAAGAAATCGTATATAAGCACTGTACTCTAATCGATAAATTTGTTTCCCATGCGGGTATTGGTTAATAATTTTGATACCACTATACATATATACTAGAAGCAACCATTATAAGTGAAAAGCAGCTGGTTTGAATGGCAGATAAGTAACATAAATGAATGGTAAGATAAGGGGAAGAGGCTAGAATGACTCATGTAACAATGCATTAGAGTTGGAGACATCAATATGAACTCATATGTAGCCTAATGTAGATACAGGTGGTTACAGATAATATTTTTCAATATATGTATATGTGAGGGTTATTATACACATACATTTCCTTGCTCTGGCAGCTGAGAAGGCCTTTGAGAAACAATATTTCAGTAGCAATGAGCACACTTATTGCCCAGATCTTTATACCATTCTCCAATGAAAAGAACCAAGAAATGGCTGGTTCTAGGACTACAGCAGGAAATAAACAAGATGAGCCCTGGATATCTGTAGTGCCACTATGTAAAGAAGTGCTTAAAAAAACACACCACAGTGATGGGAATGTATCAAAGGGAATACTGGAGCCAAATGAAAGGGCTCCCGATGACCAAAGCTGAAACAATTTAATCAACAAAATAAAGTTGTATTGGATTGTAACTCAAGATATAAAAATGTTCCTAAGTCCATACTGATATAAATAAATGATCAAATAAATTAATAAATGGAGGGAACAGGTAAGTCTCCTTTGCATAAGAATTAAAAATAATTCATGGAAATGTCTCCCTCAAGGAGGTAGAGCATAACTATCCACTCCTTACGTGTGGGCTGTGGAGAATGACTTTCTTCCAAAGAGTACAGTTCAGAAAGGGGGGAAAGAGTAACTTTACAGTGGAGAAAACCGACAAGCACGACCTGAGCCAGGCGATCAAGGTTTAACACCAGTAGTGATGTCACAGTGAGATGGGTACTATATACCCCTGAAATATGATAAAAATGGTACATTCCCTCTGGAGTTTTTCTCCCTCAAACATATAACTCTGGTCTAATTATGAGAAAAACATCAGACAAACCCCAATAGAGGGACATTCTCTGACCTGTACCCCTCAAAATTGTCAAGTTCATCAAAAATAAGAATGTCTGAGAAACTGTCACTGCCAATAAGAGTGTAAGGAGATGTAACAACCAAATGTTGTGTGGTATCCTGGAACAGAAAAAGGACAGTGGGTAATAACTAAGGAAATATGAGTTAGTATGAACTTTAGTTCATAATAATGTATCATATTTGTTCATTAATTGTAACAAATGTACCATACTAATGTAAGATGCTAATAATAATAGAGGAAATTGGAGGTGAAGTATACGGGAACTCTTTGTACTTCACATTTTTTTCTGCAAATCTAAAATAAGGATTTGTCTTAGTTACTGTTAGAGAGGGGTTATGAAAGCTTACTTTGATAGAAAAAAGTTGACCAAAGTACAGAATCCCTGCCCTACTTTATGTGTATAATTATCAGAGAATACCATGATAGGTGAGATAGCCAACCTGAAAAGTATATTTCTTGAGGCATAGCTCCTAAAAATTAAAGCCAATTTCTAAGATTAGGAGATAAGATTTTCTCAGCAAAGCATACCAGCAGTTTATGAATATTAGCTTTTAGTTCAGAAATGAAGCCACTGCTCCATCAGATTATGATTCTTGTTGGACATACTGCAGTGATGTCCAACAAGTCCTTCCAGACCCGGAGGTCTTGATAGATGGGGCTCACTTTCAATTGTAGCATTCAAGATTTCCTGTTTTTCTTTGCTGTGTAAAATCGCCATCCAGCCTGAGATCTTAGGGATTCTCATACTGGGTTCATGAATTTTAGTCGATTCTGTAACAGTTCCTGCTTATCATCTAATGATAATAGAGAAGGAGAGAGGGAGGGTAAGAGGGAGACATCACCTCATTATCTTGCATGTCACCTTCAAACCATATAAAACAAATGTGATATGGAGGAAATAATTACTCCTGTGTCCCTTGAAACCTTAATTTCCTTTCCCCTTTCAGGTGAGTAAACGTGGCATGTAGCTACTGAATGACTGAAAGTCTCCGGGCAGAAACCTAAAACCCTTGCCTCCTAAGACAAGGCTGGATTCTGGAATCATACTGGCAGACAGTGATGCCTGTCTCTGAGTTAATCACTTCGTGTAATAAAGTATATGGAATTGGTTCTGCTATATCAAGCTTCTGTTCATATATCCAATGTGACAGCTCTGTAAGCTAAAAGCTATTTTTTTGGCCAGCAATTTAACTTCCCGAGCCCTCAATTTCATCATGTGAAAAAGGGGAGCTTGTGCCATATTATAAGAGCCCTCTCAGCTGTATTAGTCCATACCCAGTGGCCTGAGATTAACTTGAGACCCAGAGCTTTTGTACTTTGTCTCTGTTATTTTAATGCATGGTAATTCTATTTCTATCTTCATTGCTGTTCAGAAAATTTGACTTCAACTTGAGTTACCACCTTGCCTATCAACCTTATTTTCCCACTCTCAATTTCTAACAGTCCATTTACCAAACCAGAAAATTCCTTAGAAAATTCTTATCTCCCACAGAGCAAAGTTCTACAATTTCATAACATTTTAATTTGTTCTTTTTAATTCTAAATATCATTTTCAAGAAGTACACCCATTTCCAGGAGCTGCCATGACAAAGTACCATGAACTGGGTGGCTTAATCAACAAAAATGTATTGTCTCAAGTTTTGGAGGGTGGAAGTCAGAAATCAAAGTGTTGGAAGGGCTGGTTCCTTCTGTGGTCTGGAAGGAAGAATCTGTTCCATGTCTCTCCTAGTTTCTGGTAGCCTCAGGCATTCCCCCCATGTGTTTACATTGCTTTCTCTCTGTCACGTTGTATTTCTGGGCCCAAATTTCCTCTTTTTATGGACACCAGTCATATTGGATAGGGCCCACCCTAATGACCTCATTTTAATTTGATCATCTGCAAAGACCCTATTTCCAAATAAATTCACATTCACAGGTACTGGAGGTTAGGACTTCAACATCTTCAACACAATTCAATCCATAACAAGAAGAGAAAAACTGTTATTCCTAATAACAGGTAAAAATGTTTCCTCTTCCAAGTTTGATCTTTATAAAATGATACTGACATCTAATGTCTAGTTGGCATAATCTTGCTTTCTTTTCATATTTATATAATTCTCTCCTTCTCCTTTTTCCCTTTCCCTTTTTATTTCTTTCTTCCTACATCATATGAAAATCTAAGAACCTGATGCAGACTTTTGAACTTTCTGCTTTTTCTCATTCATCAATTAGCTTCAGCCAATGCAGATCATAACCCAGAACTATTTGTTTAGCAGGGATGGCTAGGAAAATGTACTTAACCCCAGGAAAGAGGGAGAGTTAGAGCAAGGGAGGGAGGAGTCAGCATCAGCTATGAAATGAAAAGTGGCCAAGGAAAGGTGAGATTCTACCTGCATGTCCATTTGCCCAAGCCTGGATAATTAAGAAAATTGCTTGGGGAGGGTGTAAATTGGAAGATTGGGATTGACATATACACATTACTATATATAAAATAGATAACTAATAAGGACCTACTGTATAGCACAGGGAACTCTATAATGGCCTATATGGGAAAGGAACCTAAAAAAGAGTGGAAATATGTATAACTGATTCACTTTGCTGTACACCTGAAACCAACACAATATTGTACATCACCTATACTCCAATAAAAATTTTTAAAATAAAAAAATATTGTAACAGATTGAATGGAGAAACAGTTATGACAATCCAGCTCTTTTATTATTAAGCCAGATATTAAAGAAATTTTGAAAATTTAAAAAAAAGAAAATTGATTGTAAAGCTGCTGATAAAATTTATATAAATCTTCTTGGTTGTAATAGGACACACCCTCACCCCAGATCCTGACTGTTATCATGGAATAAAATTGGCTCTGGTTTGAAATTTGTACTTATACCAAGGTACCATTAGTGTCTATGAAATAGACCTTGAACTTACCACTAGCAAGATACACATAGTGCAAAAGCCAATTAAGCCCGTCAGGAAAGCTACTTAAAGCTCCTGGATCTGAGACCGGTCAGCAATTAGCATCTCTGTGCTTAGCACTTATTAGCTAAGAGGATTCTAATGCTGAAAGGCATGTAGCATATTTGAAGTTGTTTGCCCCTTCTTTGAAAGGCATGATAGATACACGGAAGAGGAATCTGTGTCTCTGTCAGCACCCATGGTAAACCTTCCTCCTGCTGTTTACATATGCAACGTATCTAGTAGTTTCATGCCACATGGGTGGAACTATTTTATAATTCAGCAAATTTGATAAATAGTGATTTCTGATCTCCCTAATTCTTTTCAAGTCCAGCCGAAAGATATTGTTTATAATCTTAGCAGATCCAAGAAGAAAGCATCAATTTGTTTTCTTCATGCAGTTTTGCTCTCTATAAATTGTGTTTCAGTGGTTTCTGGGACTGCAATATAATAAGTATTATTCTCTTTTTAACCACATTTATTATCATGGGTTAAATGTATTCCTTATATCTCTATGTTCTTACTTTACATGTATATCTATGCCAGATTGTACTCTAAGATTGTAGACTGCCATAGCAGTACTCCCAAACTGTGGTGTGCATAAAATCACTGAATTCTATTATTAAAATGCATGTTTAGGGCCATTATCCAAACAGATTCTTAATCAGTAGTTGTGGAAGAGAGACCCAAGAACCTGTACTTGTAACAAGCATCCTATATGGTTCCGATGCACCTGGTCCTTGGACCCCACATTAGGAAACAAACTGAAAGGATGGCGATTAATTCCATTTCAGATGATTTATACCATGCTGGGAGATATTTAACTAACTCTAGGTGTTAGCTGCTGCTGATTTCCTCCTAAGCACTGCTTATAGCCAACTTGCTGTACAAAGGTGGAGTTTTACATGGTTCATTAGCCACTGAGAAACAGGAGAAAGGGCTGATGGATTTTTTTTCCTGAGTAGTAGAGACGGCCATTAATTCCTAGACAAGTTACTCAGACGCCCTCTTTTCTTCGGTGCACACAATCCCTTTGGCTACAGCAGTTCTTATAGATGGCTATTCTATCTATGACTGACAACATATGAATGGAAAAATGTTTAGAGTTTTAGAGATGTACTCATTTCCCTTTCTGTTTTGCCTCAGCATGTCACTTCTCTTCACATTTGTTTGATGTCAGTTGAGGAAGATGCATTTGTTTCATCAATTGCAAAAGTATTGCACACGAAGGAAAGTACCTAGTAGGCAATACCATGCCACTAAGGCTAAGGTTTCTGTACGAAGAGCTCTGCAACTTCAGTACCCCTGGGCAGACACTTCACCTGATCCTGCATGATGTAGTCTAGCATCCTCTGCCCCCCTCACCCCTTTTCTAGTCTCCTACAGTACAGTGTCATAGACAATTTACTTGTCTGAATCCTACTGTCATTTCTCCTTGAGGGTAGGAATTATGTCAAAACCATCTGTATCTCTTGGCAAAATGCCTGACTTAAAGTAGACAATGTAAGAACAACAGTCTAATGAATGAGTCAATAAACCAACCTCCTGGAAAAGTAGAGCTAGTTTCTCCCACAAGCTTCTAGGAAAATTTCTAGTTTCTCCAGCAGTATTGGATCCGTACAGGAACCCACGTTGCTGCCCAGCCAGTTCACCACGTCTCAACCCTGCATGGCATCGACTTCACCAGATTTGTTTTGGAAGGATTGGTTGAAAAGAGATTTTAAAAAGAAATCTAACTTTCGCTCCCAAACATGAGATGTCTAAGGCAAAGAGCAAGCTTAGACCCATGAAGGGGGCGTGTGTGTGTCGGGGGTGGGGGGGGGGTAGGTGGGAAGTTAAAGGCATTCTCACAGATTATAAAGCTTCTGAAACTAACCGTTCACAATTTTCAAGTGAATAAACAGTTTGGGAAAATTATGGGCCACAGGCTGAAACCACAGCATTATGGTTAGTTCTCCCACTGAACTTAAAGGGGCCCTAGGATATAGAATTTAGCTTATAAAATCTCTCTCTATACAAGCTTTATATTAAAGCACCTGCGATTACTTCCATTAAAAGGCTCTTCTGTGCTTCACAATAAAAATTTTATAGGAAATTATATGCTATGTAGCTGGAGATTTTAAAGACAATTTTTCTACATATCCAAAACTGTTTTCTTTTCTACCATCCATGAAATCAAGAAGCAAAAAAGACTGTGGTTACTGAAAATAAAATCCTCCTAGGAAACCATTTCATACAATACAAAAATAATCTAATGCTGGCAGAAACGGTCCCTTGGAAATAGTGGCTCATTTGTTTAGAGTTCTACTGTTATTAACTTCTGGTGATCAGGGAGTGAGAAATGGAAAGGATGCCACAGAGGATCATTAAAAACAACACACCAGACAGAGAACCATTTAGCTGACAAGCCATATAATGCACTTCAGATTAAAAGCAAACAAACATAGAAAAACAAATAAAAAGTTTAAAACCACTGCTGGAGAGCATGTCCCTGAAAATCCTGGCAGATCACTGAGGTCTCTACAAACGAAGAGGTCACTGCAACTTTATTGTCCCAAAACAGTAACAAATGCTATTGCATTTAAAAGGAGCTAGGAAAATGAAAAAGAGACATTCTTATCTGGATGTTGGCAATGTTTAAATGAGAGATCTGAAGTGTCTAGTGGCTCATGACCTTTTGTGAACTTAGATGCTCAGATGCCTTGGAGGGGCAGAGCCTACAAGGTCAGGCCTGACCTAACTGCAGAGCCCTATCTGGAAACTTCTGTGCATTTCCAGAGAGCCTTGATCCCAGCCTTTGGGGGTTTTTTTTGTTTTGTTTTGTTTTGTTTTACTGTACTCTCTTTGTGCTGTCACTTACTCAAAATGATAGAATGAAGCTTTGAACTCTAAGACTAAATTAATCATTGTGTCCACACTGAAAAGTTTCCCGAACACTTGCTGAGGGCAGAAACTGTACTGACCTTCAAGAAGGTGAGGGTGTGATGGACCCACTTCAAGCCCAGAGCAGAGCCCCCTCTCCAACACAGGACAGATATGAAGGATGCTTATCCTCTCTTCTTGGGACTTTGACAAAGTCACCATTGAGTGAAACCAGCTAAAGGGTTAGAGCATTCTTGCCTTCTTACTATTTTCTTCCCTATAGCTTCTCATTTTGGAAAATAGGATAATAATTGCATAGGCACCAAAGGATTTCCCAGTGCAGTTATTCAGATATGGAGGGGATGACCAGGATTCTTGATTCCACACACAAAACAGTTTAGGAATATTCTCAGTCATTAATAGAAGATTCAGGGATGTGGATCATATCAGGCTTGCAAAATGAAGTACCTTCAAGTTATTAGATTTATTTGACTCATAAATAGAAGCTGAAAAACCAAGTCAGGTTAAGTTGCCCTTGAAGAAAGACTTTTTCCTGAATTCATTTTTGAAAATTTTATCTTATTGTGGTAAGAACACTTAACATGAGATCTACTTTCTTAATTTTTTTTACCTGAATGTGTTGATCATTGTCTTATACCTTTACTTTTTCTCTATCAGAGAAGCTTTTCTGTTATTTGTCATAAAAATAATTGCTTCAAAATGAAATGCAGTTATTTGATAAAATATAGTATGTTTTGTTTGAATTTAACAATGCCTTATATAAACAGATTTGACTGTTTTATTTTAAATACAGCCATTTTAGACAAAATCTTTTGAGATTTCTTCACACTGTTTTATCCTTTCAAACCAATTAGTTAATTTCCTAGGTGTCTCAGTCCTTTTGGGCTACTGAAACAAATTGCCATAGTCTGGGTGGCTGATAAACAATAGAAATGTATTTCTCACAGTTCTGGAGGCTGGGTGCCAGAATGGTGGCGTTCTGGTGAGAGCTCTCTTCCAGGTTACAAACTGCCTACTTCTGGGTGCATCCTCACTGGGAGATAAAGAGTGAGAGAGCTTTCTAGCTTCTTCCTGTAAAGGCACTAATCCCATTCATGAGAGCTCCACCCTCATTACCTAATCACCTCCCAAAGACCCCCTCTCCAAACACCCCCTCTCTAAACACCATTACATCAGGATCAGTCTCAACATATGAATTTGGGGGGAACACAAACTCACAGTCCATTGCAATAGGTTTCAGCCATAAACACAGTCAATCATTATGGAACTATTGTCTCCCTTTTGCAACACAAGGACCAAAAGGAATCAACCTATATATAAACGACCACACTCACTCTTCTCTCTGACCAGTCCTTCTTCCCTACATAGCTGTAAGCCTCACTCTCTTGCCTTTTTCAAATCTTTACTCAGGTGTCACCTTAGTGAGACCGTCCCTGCCCAGTCAGTTCAAAATTACAGTCCCACCCCTACACCCTAGTTCTTATTATGCTTCCCTGATTATTCATCTCAATAGGATCTTTACTATCTGTGTTGCTATATATTTTATTTCTTTAGGAAAGCCTCCCATTTCCATGAGTGAACAGATCTTTGTCTCTTACTTGCTGCTATATCCCCAGGATCTAGAAGAGTACAGACACAGAGTATGCAGTAAATAAAGACTTACTGTATGAAGGAAGGAGAGACTTGTTTAATTGGAAATTTGCTTTGCAATCACCTCCGAAGTCACCTTACTATGAATGGAATTAATTTATAGATAGTCCCCAACTTACAATGATTCTACTTAACGATTTTGACCCTGCAACGGTATGCAAGCCATATGCATTCAGTAGAAACCACACTTTGAGTTTTGAATTTGGATTTTTCCTGGGCTAGCGACATGTGGTACCACATTCTCTCGTGATGCTGGGCAGCGGCCACAGCTCTCAGTCAACCATGTGATCAAGAGAGTAAACAACCAATACACTTTCAACCACGCTGGACCCACACAACCATTCTGTATTTCACTATCAGTACAGTATTCAACAGATTACATGAGATATTCAACACTTTAGTAAAAAATAGGCTTTGTGGTAGATGATTTTACCCAAGCTGTAAGCTAATTAAGTGTTCTGATCACGTGCAAGATGGGCTAGGCTCAGCTATGATGTTCGGTATCTTAGGTATATCCAATGCATTCTCCACTTAGGATATTTTCAACTTACAATAGGTTTATGAGGACATAACCTCACCGTAAGGTGAAGAAGATCTCTATATATCCAGGAAAAGTATATCATAGAAGGTCTTTGCAGGGCAAATCAAACAACAAAAACAAATAGTGATAGTAAATTATACGTTATTTTTAGATGTTATGAAATAGAACAGAGAAAGGGCAAGCTCTGTGGGGGGGAAAAACATACAAATTCTATATTTGAGTAGAGAGACTAATTCTCAAAAGGGCTTTACAGTGCTTGGAACTCTGCAACAATAAATAGTGTGCATGGTCATAACTATTATAAATGGGTGAGTTGGCTGCAGTTTACTGTGGGTTTTCAGTTCCTTCACAGGTGACTGAAGAGGTTGCTAAACCTCGTGAACTGAAACCAAAGGAAAGATTTCCCCGAGCTGCTGACAGGCTCTGCCTGCCAAGAGTTTGATGTTTCTGATCCGGAGGTGCAGTTGAACAGCAGAAGAGACTTCCTGTAGCTAACAAGCCCTTTTGCAGGTGCTCTGCATTGCTGAGGCCTCACAAAAGTCAACACCATATCAGGGATTGCTCAAGGGAACTTTCTGGAGCCAAACTGGGCTTTCCGATATTGTCATTAGGCACAGCTATTGGCATGCCCTCAGGTGACCCAAGCTGCCTTCTCTGTACTCATTGCCGCCTTCTTTAGCACCTGCTAGAGAAATGTTTGCAACTTGTTGAGTTACAGGACAGAAAGGGCAGAAAAGGATTTACTGTGAGGCATGAAGGCAGCCATCTAACCTCACAGGAGACCTCCCTCATAAGCTAGGTAGACCAGTCAACAGAACTGGGACCGGCAGCATCTATTCTGTCCTGTGTGTGGAGGACAAGGGTACACAGTGTGGCTCCCTCTCTCTGCCTTCCATTTTCTCTTGCTGTTAACTTTCTTCTCCTCTTATAGTAGGCTGGGTCGTCTAAATTCCATGACCCAGGCATACCCTGGAGATACTGCGGTTTGGTTCAGACCACTGAAATAAAGCGAATATCGCAATAAAGCAAGGCACACAAAGTTTTTGATTTCCCAGTGTATATAAAAGTTATGTTTAGGGCTTCTCTGGTGGCGCAGTGGTTGAGAGTCCGCCTGCCGATGCAGGGGACACGGGTTCATGCCCCGGTCCGGGAGGAGCCCACATGCCGCTGGCCCGTGAGCCGTGGCCGCTGGGCCTGCGCATCCGGAGCCTGTGCTCCGCGGCGGGAGGGGCCGCAGCGGTGGGAGGCCCGCGTACCGCAAAGAAAGAAAAAAAGAGAAAAAAGAAAAAAAAAAGTTATGTTTACATCATGTCTAGAAAAACAACGTACATATCTTAATTTAAAAAATACTACATTGCTAAAAAATGCTAACCATAATCTGAGCCTTTAGCAAGTCAGAGTAGTAACGTCAAAGATCACCGATCACCATAATAAATATAATAATGAAAAAGTTTGAAATATCGTATCACAAATACTGACAGAGACGGGAAGTGAGCAAATGCTCTTGGGAAAAATGGCGCCAATAGACTTGCTCGATATAGCGTTGCCGCAAAGCTTCGATATGTAAAAAACACAGTATCTGCGAAGTGCAATGAATGAAGTGCAGTAAAACATGGTATGCCTGTACTCTATCGCCAGCTAGCTAGTTTGATGAAGTCTGTCCAGGGAGCATTGCTTTAATGACTGAGTTAACAACATTGAATGGGAGATCTCAGCTCTCGATAAGATATTTCATGCCACTCTAACCCCATGGAGGAAAGGAGAATATCACAGATGAATTCACTTTCCGAAAGAAAAATATGTTCACCATACTTTCTCTAAGAATGAGTATGCCATAGTTTGCTATTAGAGTAAGGAGGGTAATATAAAGGTTCAAGTCCTGGGTTCTACAGTCAGAGAGCACTGCTTCTTACTAGGTATGTGTGCTTGGCTATAGCCCAATTTTTGTGACTATGAAATAGGGATAATAAAAGCATCTACCATTAGGGTTCTACTGACAATTAAATGAAACCATGTACATAAAGTATTTAAGACCATGCTAGACACACAATTTCTCAATAAACATGCACTGTTACAATGATTTCTTGTTACACTGTTGAAAAGAAAACACTACAGTTCTTCCCAACCGTGTAGGAAACAAACAAACAAACCCGGTCTTTCCTTCCTATGAGTCTTTCTTCTGTTTTTCTTTCCCATGTGTCTCCTTTACTACTCAACACAGAATACCTCACTCCTGACACTTCTCATCACCAAATGTGTCGGGGTTTTTCCCCACACCAAGCAATTCTCCAGGCCAGCTGGGCGTCCTACAACTTAATTCACTTCTGAGACTTTCTACCCAGCTACCTCATCAGATCCCGCGGGTTAGAGGCTCCGTTGCCCCAGATTGCTGCTCCCCATTCAGATGCTAATTACAAACCCAGGTTGTCACCTGTGTTTCTGACCTACAGGCTATAGATTAGAGCTTCCAATGATCCACTCCTTGAGTTTGATTGATTTGCCAAAGGAGCACACAGAATTCACAGAAATATTTTACTTACGTTTACTGGTTTCTTCTTAAATGATATGATAAAGGATACAGAGGAACATCCACATGGGACGGATGCTAGGGCAGGGTTTGGGGAAAGGGCACAGAGCTTCCGCGACCTCTCCAGGCACCTCTACTCGTTCACCACCCTGGAAGCTCTCCAAACCCAGCTTTTCTTTGGGTTTTTATGGAGGCTTCATTACATAGGCATGACGGACGAACTCATTGGCCGTTGGTGATTGGCGCAAGCTCCTGCCCTTCTCCCCTCCCCGGAGGTCGGTGGGCGGGACTCAAAGGTCCAACCCTTTAATCATTTCGTTGGCTCCACTGGCAACCAGCCCCCCACCCTTAAGTGCTTTCCAAAAGTCATCTCATCAACATAATAAAAGACACATTGATTGCTCTCCTCATTTAGGAAATTCTAAGGGCTTTAGGAGTAAAAAAGGGGACAAAGCTCTAAAATATACTTCTTATTATAAATCACAATATCATAAGGTGAGAAAAAACGCTTTAAACTCTTCTTCCCATGAAGATATGATAAATTTAGAGTGTTAAATAATATCACAGCCACCTCTCAAGTATCTGCGCATCTGAGACCAGGAGATAAAGGATGATCATCCCCAGTTCTAACTGCATTTCAGCTGCAACTGGTCAACTCTTATTTTCACCGGTGTTAAGAAGTAATTAACAGGCTTGTGTTTAAGCTCACCATCTCTAGCTCCTCCTCAACATCTGGCTCAGGTGCTAATCTGCAGTGAAATAGTTGAGGGAAAGAGAAGAAACAGAGAAAAGAGAAGAAACCTGGGGCCAGGCTGATCCCAAGCAAAGGACCGTGAGTCAGTGAGCAGGGAGCAGTGGAAGAGCTGGTGAACGGCTCTGGGTCGAGTGGCCACCTATATACAGGTCCATGTTGTCCTTTTCTACCATTACAAACCTAGGGAAGACTACAAAGGGTTAAATGACGTTAGTGAGTCTGTCTGAAAAATCCTGGGAATTAGTTTCAGCCACAGCACGAGGCTTCAACTTAGGTGGTGCCTGGCTACAGGACACGGTTTCCTGACTGTGTGAGAAAAAATATCTGCCTCTCTTCACCCTCCAGAGCAACAAAGCTCCACACTCTGGGATTTTGGCTGAAACTCGATTATCTGCCCAAATGCATCCTCTTTTTCTTCCAGGGTGATAGGACTCTAACGGGCAAGACCTTGCGGCCATGGGACTGAGTTCTCACCAGTGAAACGTTAGCACAGGGGATTTTGCCATTTCCTGATGGGAGCTTTTAAACAGAGCAGCGGGGCCTCTCTACACTCTTTTCCTTCCACCGCCGTCTGCGTGCACCTGTAAGGCCTAGCACATGGGTCTCTGAATCGCCAGGTGAAGCAAAGCTATCCAGTCACCCAAACATCCACACTGGATTGTTGTGTGAATGGGATATAAAATTCTGTTGTATTTGGTCGATGATATGGTGGTTTAGCCCGTCCCAATTAATCCACCACCTTCAATTCCACTGCTGGAAATGTACTCCTTTGGATTAGAGCTTTATTCCTTTGTCCGACCCCAATAAAAGACAACTATGTCTGGGATATGCAAAATAAATGTTTTCTTAGTCATTTTCTCCTTGGTGAGATGATTCAATCAAAGATCTCTTGAAAAGTGATTATGACATGGATCACAGAGGAGGAACTATAAAAAAGCAGGAACATAACCTAAGAAGGGAGAAGAGATCAGGACCTTGAGAGAATAGGTAAGAGTGACCTTTAAGTCCTTTACAACTTTGTGTGGAGCCCGCTCTAACTAACATGGTGGACCTAGTAAGACCAAACCCTATCCTCTCTGTGGTTATAGGGTGAATGGCTTTTCTCTCAGCCTTGCCCCGGAAACCAGTCATATGGTATCTGCTGTTCTCCGGGGCACGTATAAAGGAGTTCCTCTCTGTTGACTGAGCACCTACCATGTGCCAGCTAATGTACATAATGCCCCAAAGAGCTGCCTCCCCCCTCCAGAAGTTACCAGACCTCTGACACTTACGGCTGGGCTTTCCACAGGGTAAGGTGGGGCTCGCATCTGTACCCAAGGTCACCACAGCTGGAGGATCCTACTGGACAAAGTGATAGCTGATGTTTTTCATAAAGGTGCTTGCTTCCAAAGGAGCTTCGATCTACTAGACCCACTGGGCTCGGCTGCTAACCAAATATATATATTTCTCATTGTAAATCCCAAGAACACAACATTACAAGGAGGAAAAAAATACATGAAACTCTTCCTAACATGAATATGTGATAAAGTCAGAGTGTTAAATAATCTCACAGACACCTCTCTCAAGCATCTCTCAAGCATCTGTGCCTATGAGACCAGGAGGAGATAAAGGATGATTATCCACAGTGCTAACTGCCTTTCAGCTATAACTGGTCAACTCTATTTTCACCAGTGTTAAGAAGTAATGACCAGGCTTGTGTTTATTTCACCCTCTCAATCTTCTTCTCTTCACCATCTGGTTCAGGTGCTAATCAGCAGCACCTGTGAAACAGCCACGGGTCTTCCTGAACCAAACAGCCATTTCCAAACTACTTTCATTTAGTAGAAGGGCATTTATTGAGTACCCACTCTGTGCTGGGAATTAGGTATTTGCTAGAGCATTAACTTTCCTCTGTCTCCTTTGAGATGAAGAACTTTACCCATATGTACACATCTGCCCACGTTCTGGGAGACTGAAGTTCAGAAGAGCAGGATCTGCCTCCACTAGTGCAGGAGCTGAGGGTGAGGGAGAATCCAAGCCATTGTGGATACAGAGGCCAAACAGAGAAGCCTTCTTCCTCATCTCTGCCCCAAGCCCTCCTCTCCCATCAAGGCTTCTGACCTCTCCTCAGCTCTTGGCTCTTGATTCAAACTGGCTCCTAATACAAAACCCTGGATCAACACCAAACCTTGGTTCTCTGCACAAAATCTTGGACCATTATTGAGGAATCCAAGCCAGAAACAAATAAGACCTCTATTCATCAGTTTCCATTTGTTGCAAGACTCATAGTTTGTTTTAGGGATAGCTCAGTTACCAGATCTTCCCCTGATAGGGAAGGTCATGAGGCCATAATGATCTGTTTACTCCATCATTCCTAAGCCAGAAAGAAGGACCAATAAACACTGCTGTTAGCTCTGAAACTGAACTCTTATTTTAAAACTCCTCATAATTTACTCTCTTCACTTTAATGATCATTAAGTCCATTCATTTAATCCAAAGGAAGGAACTATATAAAGTCCTCAGTAAAGCACTAGTCAAAGAACACCATGGATACTGTGAGAGCTGATCCACCAATCACCTCATTGCATCTACAGAGTCCTACATTTTTAGCAACAGGAAACAAAGAATTCAGACATGTTCAGTAGTAAGCATGACGTTTATTACGACATTCCTCATGTTGCTAAAGAGAGTGCTCTATTCCCTATGAATGAACAATTTTTGAAGAAAATGATTTCTTTTCCTCTCACCTTGCTTTGGCAGGTCCAGAAAGTTTGCAGGACATATGTCTTCTTGTAGGACATTACCCAAGCAGGACCCTATGGGGTCTTCTCGGGAGAGACCCCCACCCCGCCCCCCATGTCCTCCATCTGCCTCTTTGTAGAAAAACTTTACCCTCCTAGGCCTTCCCTGAGTTCCAAAGGATAAATTTAATCAGAGAAGTGAGAAAATGCAGAAACAAAGGAAAACAGTCAAGCAAGACAAAGTAATAATAGTTTAGCCATTATACAAAGTCAGGGACCTTTAGTTCCTCCTCAAGGGCTAGAGATAATATTCTGAGACATATTCTAGAGCTATTTTGCAGATACTTAAACCCCCACCAGCCGGAAGAAGTTAACTGTATGCTGACCACAAGCACGTAGACCCCAGACCAGTTGGAACCAGAAGGTTGATGATGTTGACCCCCGGTTACCTCACCACCAATCAATTAGAATAATGTCTGTGAGCTGATCACACACCCCTCAAAATTCTCCCTCACCCCTGAGAGAGCCAGGGGTGTTCAGGTCTTTTGAGCATTAGCTGCCTGGACTCCTTGTTTGATGCCTGCAATAAACATTGCACAACCCATTGTCAGTAGATTGGCTTTACTGTGTGTGGGTGAGTGGACCCAAGTTTGGTCCAGTAACACTGCCACTATGTGAAAAGTAAGGTAATCAGGGCAAAGCCTCTCCACCCACCCTTTCAAATTGGGTGGAAAATTCGGCATAAAAAGTGGGAACAGAGTAGGAAGCTCAATTTTGGCCCAAATCCTTGCCTACTCCTACTTTATCTTACTACCAAAGTAAAGCTGATCTTTACTCCTAAACTTTTCTCCATCTGGTTGAGAACTCTCAGGAGAGGGGATGTGATTCACCATCACCTTCGGATCCCACGGCAAGCAGGGAGGTGGGTAATTAAAGAAGAATATTCACTTCCTTATACATAAACTCAGATTTGGTTTATGAAAACTGTTTTCAAAAATTTATTTTGAAAGTGGAAATTCCAATATCCCTTTTGAATGATTTGTTGAGTTTGTTGACCAAATTCTGGGTCACCTGTGACTCTCACTGGAGATGACCAGGTGGCTGACTATGACACAGGAGGCCAGAACGAGAGGACATTCAGAACCTCCAGTCTGTGGTGAGATAGACAGGGTGGGGAGCGAACTTCTGTCGATGTTATGTGTGTGATTCCAGGCTTCTGTTGTGATTATTTGAAGGAAAGGAAGAACATTCATGCATTAATCAGATTTTCTAAATAAATATTTATGAGCCACAACCACTTCTAATGCAATATAAAGCCCCAAACTGAACTTTCAAATGTGAAATCAGCACAATTGGAAGGTCTCTTTTTCAAGATGCAATAACTTAAAATATATAAATATTTCATTGATTTTTATTACGTAAGTTAGTAAGGATTTCTGCAAGGTAAAGAATGAAACCATAAATTTTCACAAATAGAAATGAGTCAAATGGGTCATTAGACATATAAGAGAGGAAATGTTCTTTCTCTGAGGAGTTTTACCAAATTGGAGTAAATTACATAGAATTTATTTTGCTTTTATTCTTATATTTTACAATATTTCATATTTTGTTACTTGTGAAAGTAACATATTTTCAAGGAAGAAAACTTGGAAAGCACAGAAAAGCAGAAAAGAATTCCTTTTTGTACTCACAGAAGACTATTGTCCATCTTACCCTTCCTCCATGTTGTGCGTGTGTGAGTGTGTGTGTGTGTGTGTGTGTGTGTGTGTGTGAGAGCCTGTGAGTCTGAGTAAGAGTGTGTGCACATATGTGGGTGAGTGTGTGTGTCTCAGATGCTAAATGATCCTTTCCTGCTGACTCACAGCTTGAAGCTTTTGTGAGTCCCAAAGGGCAAGAACTATAGGTGCTCAGCCAGTTTGGCAACCCTAGCTCATCACTCACTCTGCAAGAATTGAACCGAAAGGGGAAGGTAGGGGAAGAGCCAGGCCTGATGATGTGGAGTACAGGTTGCCCCCCCACCCCCGCTATCTGAAAGCAGAGCCTTCCTATGAAACCTTTGTAAGCCGAAGTGACATACAGCAAAGACGCAATTACCTTAGGGACACGTCTTGCTCTGGATACACAAAATAAATGGAGCAAAAGCCCAGATGCTCACAGACACAGGTCAAAACTATGGTGGCCTGATGCTGAGATGCTGAGTGTAGTTCCCAGGGAAGGAGCTTGGCAGTGCCCCTCTCGGGGTTGAGGGTGCACGCTGCCTCTATAAAGGCTCCTGCAAAACAGACACTGAACGCTATTTTCAATTTTCGCCTTTTTCCATAGACGCGAAAAACCTCTGGCATTTCTTTCAGTTGGTGAAAACAAGTATTAAAATTAGGTCTTTTGTAAAGGCGATGTGGCATAAAGCAAACTTTAGAAAAGTAGGGATGCCTGTACTTTGCAGAGACTGCTAATGTCCTGTGAATTCCGCTTTCACTCCCAGCTATGCAGGGAGAACTTCAAGGAAACCACCTGAGCAGATAGGCAAGTGTCCTCTGGAACTGGGGAGACTGAAATCGCCTGACTCGGGCCCGAAGAGTCTGGAATGGTCTGTGGTGGCAGAGCAAAGGGAAGAAACAGGTCTGCTTTGGTATGGCCTGAACTTGCAGATATTAACAGGGCAAGAATGCACAAGAACCAAGTGGACAGGAAAAGGTGAGTGGCCTTGAGCTGGCCTGAGAAGAGCTCAAGATGAGGACACACAGAGTGAGGTGGCCCCCAAACAGATTATTGGTAGCTGGGGGTAAGGTGGGTTAGCAAGCAGCCAGCTGACGGGCTCCAGAGATGGGGGCTGCAGTCAGAGGGAGAGGATGGAGGTAGCGCCTCAGGCCAAATCACACACACAGACGAGCACGCGCGCGCACACACACACACACGTGCAGAAGACCACCCTGTCCCTCCTAATCCCCCTTAGTTTTTTCCAAAGCATCAGTTATGTATACATGTATTTGTATGTGCATTACTCCTTTGCAAAATAACATTTTACTCCATATACCAGTAACTCTCTTCAAAATTTTTCCACTGTGTGTAAAATCCCATGTATAAACACATTTTTTAATACTAATTGAAGCTTTATTTTAATAAACCCTGTCCTTGGTAATTATATCCTACTTTTCCAATAATGTTCTTATTTTCAAAAAGTTTGCTCTTGGTAACACCATCAGGATTTTCTTTTCTTTTCCGCGTTTGCCAGGCTCTCCTTCCTGCACCACACAGCACAGCTTTCTGTGTCTCCTGTCTGTGACCCTTCAACGCATTCTACCCAGCGCTTTCCTAATCAAATATCTGCTGTGGCTGCCCAGGGCTAACCCCATAACATCCAAACTCCACAGCCTGGATTAAGACTTTCGGTAATTTAATTTTAAAAAACCTTTTCAGATTTACTTCTCATCATTCCCCAAAACCAGCTTCCACTGTCACGAATACTGGTCTATTAGTACCCTTTGAACATGCCGCCCACAAGTCCTCCTCTCTGGCTCTCTTACATTCCTCTGGGCTCCTCTCTACCTACCGAGGAATAGTAGGTGAAATTTTTGGCCTTAAGGTTGGGGAGGAAGAGATAATGGAATGTATTTGGAGGAAATAGCAGATTCTAGTCAAGTTCGTTTTAAGTTAGGCTAGAAAACGCCATGGGGAGGTGGGAGGCATCGCCAGCAGCTATGGCGATGGGGGCGGGGAGAGATTAGCGCAGAGATCAACAGCCATTGCAATCAACAGATTACAATGCTTTTATGGTAACAAAATATTGCTGAAATAACAAGGTATGGGATGCAATTGCATGAGTATATGCCTTGGAAAAGCTCCCAAGAAGGTCATTTTCTTAAAGACAAAACTATGAATTGCCAGCCAGATGCAATTAATGACATTTTATTAGACATTTGGGTTGCCTTTCATTGCACGAGTTCCCAGCATGATGGAGCAGTTGTTATAAATGTGGCCTCTGGCGTCAGAGCTCTCACAGCCTGGCCCTACCCTTCCTGGCTGAGAGACCTTGGGCAAGTTACCTCACCCTCGTCTTCTGCAAAATGGGAGCGTTAACTGCAGACACCTCAAATGGAATGTTGTGTACAAGCAAAGTGCTTAGAACAGTATCTGGCTCATAAGAAGCTCTCCATAACTGTTAGCTTTTTAAGAAGGAATAGAATAGTATTTAAACAGAGTTTGGCTTAAATAAGGTTTGTTTATTTAATGGTTAAACGTTAACGTGGCTAATTTCTAACTGAGTCCCTGTAGTCACTGAGTCTATCTGCAAGTTAAAATCACAGCTTGTGAGAGCTGGCAGAGGTCTTAGAGTCTTCCAGTCCACAACTCGTCCCCATGTCTAATAAAATGTCATTAAATGCATCTGGCTGGCAATTCACAGTTTTGTCTTTACAGAAAATGACTTTCTCGGAAGCTTTTCCAAGGTATATACTCATGCAATTGCATCCCATACCTTGTTATTTCAGGAATATTTTGCCACTTCCCGGTAAAACTGAGATCTGGAAAAGTTCAGCAACTTTTCCAGTCGCAAAGCTCCTGAGCTGGGCGATTCCCACTCTTATTGGGGCAGCTACCACCTGGAGCTGTATGGCAAATGACCCATCGTCTGCTGCCCTCTAGTGGCAAGTTGGGGAAATCCTCTTATGTACAATGATAGCTAAGAAAACTGTACTAATGATAGTACAGTGGACCCCTGAATATGGGACGACAGGGGTTAGGGGTGCTAACCTTACAAGCAGGTGAAAATTCGGGGATATCTTGTAGTCGGCCCTCAGGATCTTCGGTTCCATATCCACAGTTCCCAGCTGAGGATCGTGAGGTACTGTACTGTTTACTATGGAAAAAAATCTGTAACTAAGTGGACCCTCACAGTACAAACCTGTGTTGTTCAAGGATCAACTGTATAACAAGAACTGCTTATTTGTAGAGGGCTCAACAGGCATGGACCAAAGTCTCTCTGTGTTGTCTCTATAATGAAGTGAAAGTTAAACCTACTAGACGTTGGTATTATTTATGTTTATAAGTAGCTAAAATTCTTTCCACACAAATAATATAAGGGATTATTCCTCTTTTATATACAGATATCCCTCAGCATAGAACGGGGTTACATCCTGATAAACCCACTGTAAGTTGAAAATATTGTAAGTCAAAAATTTAATACACATAACCGACAGAACATCATAGCTGAGTCTAGCCTATATGCTCAGAATACTTACATTTGCTTAAAGTTGGGTAAAATCATCTACCACACAGCCTGTTTTATAATCAAGTGTTGACTATCTCATGCAATTGAATTCTGCACTGAAAGTAAAAAACAGAATGTTTGTATGGGGACAGAATGGTTGTAAGTGTATCAGTTGTTTACCCTCATGATCACATGGGTGATGAGAGCTGTGGTTGCAGCCACTGCCCAGCATCATGAGAGAGTGTGGTACCACATATCGCTAGCCTGGGAAAAGATCCAAACTCAAAATTCCACATATGGTCTCTACTGAATGCATGTCAATTTCACACCATTGCAAAATTAAATGATGATAAGTCTGAGACTGTATTTACATTTCCCTGTTTCATGTACCTCCCCATTTGTTTAAAATTAAAGTGTTGTTTATGTATTAACAATAGCTCTTTATCGGTATCTATTTCTACTTGGGCTTAATCACCTACTGAATAACTAGATCCTCTCTCTCAAATAGCATGTGGTTTTTTAAAAAAGAAGAAAGAAATTAAACACAGCCAGAAGCTACTGGGTTAGTCTCTCGTACATACAACCTGGGGAACAACTGCCAACAGATTCACACATTCCCACCAACACATATATATTAAGTTCTACACAGATATGGGCATACTATACCCCTTCCTCTGGACTTTACTTATTCATATAAGACGTACTTGAAGATAACAGCTACATACTCTTCCATTATGCATCCTATTATGGATATAAAATTTGTCTCCAGGTTTTTTTTTTTTTTGAAGGTACAATATTTTCCTTTCCCATGGAGACCATCAAAAAAATCCCTTAAGGTAAAACTGTTGAGTCAAAGGATTTGTACATATTTAATTCTGAAAGGCATTACTTTGTAAATTATTTTTTATTCCCACTGGCATATAGGTACCCCATTTTCCCACACTTGGGCTAATACTTGGTCTTAATGAAAATTCTAAGAGTGTCCAAATTGATAGGTTTAAAAATGGCATATTATTGTTTTATTTTATGATGTCTAATTGTAGGTGAGACGGGGCTATTTTCTCAGGTAAACAAGTCATTTGAATTTCTTCCTATACCTGTGTGAAGTCTGTCCGTATCCTTTGCTGTTTTCATGTTAGGTTGTTGACATATGCAGTCTCTTTATATAATCAGTAAATTCATATTTTTTCATTTATATTTTAATTTTGCTTATGTTTTTTCTGTGTGCAAATTTAAAATATTTATATCATCAAATGTATGGGTTTTGTTCCACCTGGGCTTCTGGGTTTTTTCTTGACTACAAATATCTTCCCTATTGAAGGTAATAAAAAATTTTGCTACTGCTTTCTTTTATTATTTTTATGGTTTCTTTAAAAAATTTTGCATTTAATTAATTGAGTTATCTATAATTTGCTTTAGTGAAGGGAACAAATAGGGATTTAGCTTTATTTCATCCCCCAAATAACTAGTCATTTGACCCAACACTATATAGAATAGTCTGCTCTTTTCTGCTTGATTTGAAGGGCTACATTGATCATATACCAAATTTCAATTTATTTTCGATCAATTTCTCTTTCTGGATTTCCCATTCTATTTCATTGCTCTTGCTGTCACTTACTACACTCATATTAAACTATTTTAGAAACAGTAGCTTAAAATACATTTTAATATCCAGTTGGGTTACCTTGTTACAAACATTCCTTTTCTTTAGCCCCTAGAATCTTGATTAATTTCACATGCTTGTTTTTTGTCATACAAACTCAAATTAAAATCCTATAAGAAATTTTATTGTGATCATATTAGGAAATAAATTAATGGAAAATTGACATCTTTACAATATTTTATAATTATATACAAGATAGTATATCTATCCAATTATTTAAGTAAAGCCATTAAACATTTTTTAATAGGTCCTGTACATTTCTTTTTAAATTTATAACTAGGAATTTAATCTCTTTTGTTGCTATTATAAATTATACGTATTTTTTCTTCCATTTTTATTTTTAATTTGGAGATTTCATATGTTAAGGAAAGTTATGGATTTTCTATGTTAATCTTGAAAAGAGTGACAAAATTGTTGACTAATTTTTCTTTCGGTCTGTCTCTGGTTTTCCTGTTTCACAAACATATTACCTGCATAAATTGATGTTTTCTACTTCTTTTCCAGGTTTTATGCTTTAATTTCTTTGTTTTTATTCAAATTTGCATTGATTAATACTTCTTGATCAATTCTGGGCAGTAATGGAAATAATGGACTTTTTTGTCTTGTTCAGAGTTTTAAAATAGGAATGCTCCCATTGTTCAAGGTTAAAAAGGATGAATTATGGTGTAAGGGGCACATGTCCCCTCCTTAGTGCCCTTAATTCATTAGAAAATAATCTGGGTTACAAGGCAAAAAAGCAATGAAATAAAAGTTATTTTCTATGAAGTACAAATTTTGCTTAAAATTGCTACATCATCTGTGAACTACAAAAAGTAAATTCTTTCTATTTGCAGTATATGCGTAACGAACAAAAGAATCCTCTATTGCACATTCTTTCTGTTCTTGTGCTTTAAATAACTTAATGAATGTATTAATTTTGAAACTTCTACATGCGAGGATTCATAAATATTTCAGAAATAATATCACCTTGCAAAGAGACAAGCTTGGATACAAATGAAAAGTTGCTATTTGAAACAACCTGGATAGACTTGGAGGGTATTAATGCTGGCTGAAATAAGTGCAACAGAAAAAGACAAATACTGTATGATATCACTTATACATGGAATCTAAAGAATACAACAAACTAGTGAATAAAACAAAAAAGAAGCAGACCCACAGATAGAACAAGTTGTTACCAGTGGGCAGAGAGAAGCGGGGAGGGGCAAGATAGGAGAAGGGGATTAAGAGGTATAAACTATTCGGCATAAATTAAGCTATAGGAATACATTGTACAACACAGGGACTATGGTAAATATTTTATAATAACTGTAAATGGAACATAACCTTTAATATTCTGAATCACTATATTGTACGCCTGTAACTTATAACATTGTATATCAACTATACGTCAATAAAAAAATTTTCATAAAAAAAAGGCATGGGGGATGGGGGGGAAGTAAAGAGAAAGAAATGCTTTCACTGGTGATAAAGGAAATCGTACATTGGGACCCACAAAATAGAGGCCACCCCAGTGGTCTGGCCCATGTCACAAATCCGTCAGCTGCCACTTCCAGGAAACACATCACTGTCAAGGAATCCTAATGTACCAATCACAACCCTCCAACTTAGGTTCAACTAGCTTACCTGACCCTAGAAAACAAGGCCTGCTTGCCTTATAAGGAAATCCTCCACCTCCTGGCCAATCATGCCCTGATTCGGAGTTGTCTCCTCTAATGCTCTGTGAAACTCGCTCTTGTGCCAAACCCCTCAGGAAGAGCGCCCCACCTCTTGGGAGGCACTGCATTCCTTCAATCCATTGGTTGTTTTCCCCTTGAATAAAGAATATCAAACTCGTTTGATATTAAAACTAAATTATTTTATTTTTGTCATACGATGCTGGTGATGTGGAGGGCTAGCACAAGGCGGTTGAGGAGAAGCATGTGGTTTTGTGTGGTGTGCAGTCAGAGAGAAGGTTTTCTCTATTACTGCAAAAGCCGTGCTCAAATGGGCATGACTTAGACGTGCTCACCAAATTTATTTGAACATTTGTTAAGGACGTGCTGTTTATACGTGCACATGTATCATGCGATCATTTTAAGGAAGAATATATCTCTTCTGACTTCTTAAAAAGATACAAAATTCAATACTGGAGGGGCTTCCCTGGTGGCGCAGTGGTTAAGAATCCTCTTGCCAATGCAGGGGACGCAGGTTCGAGCCCTGGTCCAGGAAGATCCCACATGCCGCGAAGCAACTAAGCCCGTGTGCCACAACTGCTGAGCCTGCGCTCTAGAGCCCGCGAGCCACAACTACTAAAGCCCACACACCTAGAGCCCGTGCTCCACAACAAGAGAAGCCACTGCAATGAGAAGCCCACACACCGCAACGAAGAGTAGCCCCCACTCGCCGCAACTAGAGAAAACCCGGGCAGCAATGAAGACCCAACGCAGCCAAAAAATAAATAAATAAATAAATGTTAAAAAAAAAAAATCAAGACTGCATGCTACATTTTAGCAAATGCCTCTTGCCCAACTATGGGTTTGTCTCTTTCACTTTTCAATATGGGTAATATATTAACAGCTATTAGTAATGAGCCACTTTCATCTTGGAATGAAGCCACTTAGTCATAGTTTATTATTTTTAAAAATGTGTGCCAAATTATATTTGCTATTTTAGTTGTGATTTTTGCATAGCTATACCTTAGTAAAACTGGTCTATGAGGTTTTTTTGTTGTTATTTTGGATGTTTTTTGGTCACATTTTGTCCAGTTTTGGTACCAAAGATATACTTGCTTTGTTAAAAAAAAACTAATGGGAAATTTTCTTTTCTCCCAGGGCCCTGTGGAAGTTTAAATGGTATTGGAATTGCCTGTTTACTGAAAGCTTAATATAATCCATCTGTGACAGCACCAAGATCTGGAGCTTTCTTGTGGGCTTAAGTCTTTGGCTACTTTCTCCATATCTTCCATGGTTATTGGGTGTGTTAATCAGTTAATCTTCATTCCAAGATGAAATCAGTTCTCGCGAGAAACAGAACCAATAGGATATATGTAAATAGATAGAAATGAGAAGGAAAGGGGGTCAGGGCACAACCTTTAAAAGAATGACACAGCCATTGACGGGTTAGAACCAATTAGATCCAAAATGGTGAAAAATTCAGCTTCCAGTGGACCTTGAGCTTCACTATACGTTCATTGCAATACATCAGCATCTAAATGACACGCCCACAGGAACCATGACAGCACCAGGCCGACCATAAAAGGCCAAAAAGTGGGTAGTTGCCCAATTCCTCAAAATCCTCGCCCCTTCCCCAAAATAGTTGGAATAATCCTCCCATACACTAGCCTATGAAATTACCCACCCTTAAACCCTGACCACCCCTGCAGCCCAGGCCACTCTCACCTTCTGAGACAGACTACGTTCTGCCTATGGAGTGTATATCTCTCTAAATAAACCTGCTTTTACTTCACTATGGCTGCTCTTGAGTTCATTCCTACATGAAGCCAAGGACCCTCCTCTGGCAGCCCATCCCAAGGACTCACCTGCGACCTGAGACATGACCAGCCTTTCGCGCCCCATTCCCTGTAAGAGATTCATTGTGAGGAATTGGCTTACACAGTTATGGCGGCTGCGAAAGCCCCACGGTCTGCTGTCTGCAAGCTGGAGGCCCACGGAAGCCGGTGGTAGAGTTCCAGTGCAAACCCGAAGGCCCGGGAACCAGGTGGTCCGTTGTATAAGTTCCAGGCCAAGTCCCGAGGCCCGAGAACCAAGAGCAGAAGATAAACGTGCCAGCTAAAGAACACTCGCCCTTTCTTTGTCTTTTGTTCTGTTCAAGCCTTTAATGGAATGCACGATCCTCACCTGCGTTGTTGAGGCGGTGTCTTCTTTACTCCGTCTACTCATCAAACGCTACCCTCTACTGGAAACAGCTGCACAGACACCCAGAAGTAATGTACCAGCTCTCTGGTCATCCCTTAGCACAATCAAATTGACAGGCAAAATTAACCATCACTTTAGGGTTTACCTTTACTATCTCTTCTGTGATCAATTTTTAAACAAAATCATCTCTTTTATTCAGGTTTCTGCATTTACTTACATAAAATTAGGTAACATTTTCTTATAATTATTTCCTCCCTGATTATCTTCCTAAAGAGATTCTGCTCCTCATTCCTCTGTGTGCGTGTGTGTGTGCGTGCGTGTGTGCGTGTGCGTGCGCGCGCGCGCGTACTGGCGAGGTGGAGGGGCCAGGCGGGCGGAGGGTGCGGATTCCTCACCCTAAGGAGCAACCCTCCAACACCAGCTGGATGGGGTCGATTCTGACACTATACTCGGAGACAGTATCAGATCCCACAGGTTCAGGGCTCAGTCTTACAAGACTGTGCCCTCCCCTACCCGCCCCCCCTTCAGACACCAGTCAAAAGGCCAGGTTGTTACCTGTGTGTCTGCACACCAGCTATAGAGTTTCCAGTGACCCCCTCGCTGGGTTCAATTCATCTGCCAAAGCAGCTCATAGAACTCAGAGAAACATTGTACTTACTAGATCGCGGGTTTATTATAAAAGGATATATAACTCAGGAAGAGCCAGATGGAGGAGCTGCACAGGGCAAGGTGTGGGGAAAGGAGCTTCCAAGTCCTCTCTCTGCTAGCGCCCACTCTCCCCACATCTCCAAGTGTTCATTCACCCATCCAGAAGCTTTCCAAACCCCAGCCATTTGGGGTTTTATGGAGGCCTCATTACACAGGTGTGATTGACTAATCACTGGCTGTTGGTAATTAACCTCCAGCGCCCGCCTCTCCCTGGAAATTGGGGGGGTGGGGTGGTGGACGCAATATTCCACCCCTCTGTTCACGGTTGGTTCCCCTGGCATCCAGTCCCCATCCTTAAGTGCTTTCCAAAAGTCACTGCATTAACATAAACTTAGGTGTAGTGGAAAGGGTTTGTTAAGAATAGCAAGACATCTATTTCACGTTTGTGGCTCTGAAGCCATGTGAGGAACTGAGGAAAAGAGACCAAATATTATAACAAAAGATGCTCCCATTGCTTTTGTCCCTCAGGAAATTCCCAGGGTTTTAGGAACTCCATGCCAGAAACCAAGACCAAATATATTTCTTATTATAAATCACAATATCACACTCCCCCATTCTCTTTCTTACTATTGCACATTTCTGCTTTCTCTGACTTCTTGTTTATGTTAGTGGCAATTTATCTATATTATTGTTTCAAAAGACAGCTCTCAGATAGATTTTGCATTTTTACTGTTTTTTATTGTAATTAATAAATTGATTCTTGAAGGTTTGTATTTATCTCAATATATATTACATGTGGCATACTCTCTAAGTTTGCCACAGGCCTTACTAGTTCTTATTTTCTTTGCCCAGACAACTCACACATTGTTTTCCTGTCCTGCCACTCTCGGCATAAGAATTATGACCCTTAGTTTAAGGCTTTTAGTTTTCCTATGATCTATGCTTAGACATATCCCATAGTTTCTAACGCATTAAGTTTGAAGATTTTTTTGAAGCCAGACTTGAAGGAGGATTGTGAAAGAGGAAACTGGGGAAGCATACGCAGGGAGAGAGAGAGAGAGAGAGCGAGCATTGGTTGCCAGGACCGGAGGATAAATTTGTTTTCTCAGAAACTGTGAGAAACCTGAAAGTGTGCCTAGGCGGGAGAGAGAGCCAGTAGAGAGCATAACTGGTGAAAACAGTAAGGGCTAGCGTGCATGTGGATATGAATAATTTGGGAGGTAGGAAGAGGACAAGCATTTGTGATGGTTAATTTTATGCGTCAAATTGACTGGGCCCTGGATGGTCAAGCGTTGTTCTGAGTGTGTCTCTGAGAGCATTTCGGGATGAGATTAACAATTGACTTGGTAGGCTGAGGAAAGCCAGTTGCCCTTTCCAGCGTGGGTGGGTGGGACTTATCCAATCAGTTGAAAGCCTGACTAGAACACAAAGGCTGACCCTCCCTTGAGTAAGAGGGACCTTCTTCTGCTTGACTGCCTTGAGTTGGGGCATGGATCTCTTCCTGCCTTCAAACTCGGACTGAGACATTGCCTCTTAGATCTGGAGCCTGCTGGCTCTTGGACCGAAGCTATACCATCCTGGATCTCAGCTTGCTGACTGCAGATCCTGAGACTGCTTGGCCTCTAAAATCACATGGGCCAATTCCTTATCATAAGTGTCTATTCATGCATACATCCTACTGTTTCTGTTTCTCTGTAGAACCCTGACCAATACAGCACTGAAGTAATTAATGCCCATTGACAACTAATTTCTTATAAAACAGAGTCAAGGTCATCGGCTGAGTATGAAGCATGTGAGGAAGTCGGTTTTGGGAGAGATTTTGCAGAAGGATAGAAGTGAGGATGGTACTGAACAGGGCTTATTTCCTTATAAGTAAGGTAACAAGGTATTTCTCTAGAAGAAACTTAAATTTTAATTAATGATTTGTGAAATTATTGGTTCCGTATGTGTCTGCTGCAAGATTATAAACTCAAGGGGTAGGGACTATGTATTTCAAAGATGGAGCATGGTTTGCTATTGGAGCCATCTGCTTGGGTTCTTATCCTAGCTTTGCTGTTTTTCAACTGCACGATCTTGAATGAATTACCCAAGTTTTTTGTCCCTCAATTTCCTCATCTATGTATACTTCATAGGATTTGGTAGAAATTAAAGAAGTTTCAAGGGCACTTTCAATGGCGACTGGCAATGGTAAAAAGTCATGATCATCTTGGCCTCAATCTACCCTAAGTACTTAGCAAAATGTCTGGAATAGAGTAGGTCTTGAGTGCGTGAGTGAGTGAATGGAAGAAGACTGTTATTCTGTGGCTCAGCCCCTGTGTTGTTGCTGCTCTAGTCTACATTCTTCCCTGCAGGCAGGGGAAGATGGTCAGAACTATATTTTTTGGAATCCCTTTCCAGTGGCGTTATGTGATACATTCTGCCAACGATAAGTGTCTGCCTGATGTTTGAAAGGGAAAGAAAAGGAAACAAATTATTTGTCAAGGGGCAGCTGGGGAGTGTGCCTGGACTTTGGCAGAAGACAGAGGAGGGTTTTGTGCACTCATGTCCGGGCAAGCACACACTTCTTGCTGCAAAGAGCCCAACCCATCAGTGGCTGCTTGGAGTTCTGATTTCTGATTTCTGCACTTAAGAAGTTTCTTCAAAGTAGCATCGGCTTCCTTGCCTTCACTCTTCTGACTCTTCCAACATTTGTGTAAGCATCTAATTCCCTGCATTAAATCCTTCCCTACTTAAAATACCTAGTGGGCTTTGTTTTTTTGGACTAAACCCAATTGTGGGTGGAGTTGTGTCCTCCAAAAACTCATATGTTGAAGCACTAACCTTCATTTTGTCAAAATGTGACTGTAGTTGGAAACAGAGCCTTTAAAGAGGTGATTAGTTTAAAATGAGGCCAGTTGGGTGGGCCTGATGGAATCTGACTGGTCCTAATAAGAAGATATTTGGACGTACAAAGAGACACAGGGATGCACACACACAGAAGAAAGTGAGGGCATAGGGAGAAGACGGTCTTGTGCAAGCCAAAGAGAAAGAGAAAGGCCTCAGAAGAATCCAATCTGCTGACACCTTGATCTCAGATCTCTGGCCTCCAGAACTGTGAGAAAATTCATTTCTGCTGTTTAAGCCATCTAGTATGTAGTGTTTTGTTATGGCAGTCCTAGGAAACTAACATACCAATCTAAAGGCTAACAGCATTGTTGGAACTACAGACTCTCCAAATTGTTCCTCTGACTTTTTGGGGTGAGAGAGTGGGTGGCCGGGGGAGGTGTTTCTCTAAGGTATCAAATATTTGTGAGTCACTTGGAAAATACACACAAGGTCCACCTCATCCAGAAGTTGCTGCTAGACTAGTGTCACGTAAACCCTATATCGTGGCCTGGAGGAGGGCTGAGTTCTGATCAACGCCCAAGAAAAACTGGCAGGATGTGGATTTCACGCTGACATTGTAATTCAATTGTTTCTGCACAACCGCAAAGGCAGCTGTTGTGTTCAGATCCACCTCCAGTCCAGCCCGGGGCCCTGCCAGCACTTCTCTTTGCAGCAGCTAAGCTGGACGTAGGGGAGTTTGGGTGGCTTTATCTAATTCGCTAGTTTCGAAAGTGGAAAAGAAAGAAAACCCGAGCTAGAGTATGTGTGGGAAGTTTGAAAAAGGACTGGAGACCAGAACTGTGCGCTAAGAGCCTGATGAGAAGAAGAGGTCCTGAAGAATCCTTCCCCAGAAGGGGAAGTGAATCAAAGGGCTTAATTGACAAGCACGTTCTGCGAGTCCCTGAGAGGAAGCAGCTAACTTTATTTTCTAACCTAGAGGGCTAACACCTTCAATACCAATCCAGAGGCTCACTCCTCCCCAAAGAAGTGGAAGGTCACAAATACGGGTCCGTACCTAATGGCCTCCAAGGACACATAGGCCACCGCGGCACTTCTGGATTAAAGGGGGTGACAAATGGGGCAGGACTTGCTGCCCTTCCCTGGGTCTGGTAAGGCCAGAGGGTTCTGAGGCAAGTACAGTCAGCCCTCCTTATTCGAAGTTCTGCATTCTTGGATTCAACCAATCGTGGATCAGTTTTTCACCTATTGAATCCCTGGATGCAGAACACGCGGATTTGGAGGGCTGACTCTACTACACAATTTTATACAAGGGACTTGAGCATCCACGGGTTTTGGTTTCCGCAGGGGGTCTGGAAGCAGCTGTGGATAATGAGGGATGACTGTATTATCCTCTTATTTTACTGATAAGGGAATTGTGTGCCTGTGGGTAAACTTTCACAAAGTCACATAAGTATCAACATAGCTGGATTGATTCCAGTCCAGTCTTTTCCAAGATCATCTGTTTAACCCTTGTGTCATATTGCCTCACTGAAATATTTCAAGGATATATTAACCGAGCATTTCTAGTGATTGAAGATATCTGTTGAAGTACTGCAAATACCACTGTCAAGTATCTCTGGCTACCATACATAACAGCTCTACCCAAAATATATTTATGTGTATCGTTTACTCCATACCTTGGAGCTAATCCAAAGCAAGGGAGTACTTCTTTTTTTCCCCAGGAGTATAACCGAAAAAGAATATTTTAACTTGTGTGCAGGAGTTGGGTGGGAATGTTTTTCTTAAGGTCTTTAAAAGATTTTCTTAAATGTTCTATTCTTAGAGTGAGAAAAAGTTGTATTACATATTTACATAGGTGATTCATTCCAAGATTGTAATTCTAGCTTTAATCAGATCAGAAACAGAAAGCATACCTTAACTGAAGGAAGGACAGTGTAGTTTTTAAGCAGGGAGTGGTGACTGAAGACAGACTTGTTCAAACAGCTTTTTTTTTTTATAACATAATGAAAACAAGCAGACCATCTTTATGAATTAAGAAAAACTTGTAGTGATTTTGGTTCTCATTAAATATTTGTTTAGCTTCCCTTTATCTGTTTTATTCATGTGCTTGTCTACTTGCCCACACCCAGACCTTCCGTGATGACATAAATGACACAGGCATCTCAAGTTCAAGTTTGTTTCGATGTGCCTGTCTTTAATTTGCAACTCTTTATGAGACGTGCATAATCTTCCCTCAGTCTGGAGGGCTCCCCCCAACTTCACATCTTAAATATATTTCTGTAAAAGGTCATATGAATCACTGTTCCTTTTTTTTACTGGGGTTTGCACACCACATAATTAAACACGGGAAGACACTGAACATTCTCTGATGCTTTACTCTCCTTAATTCAAACTCAAGGCAATGGAAGCTCAGAGTTCCTGTCAATAGAAAGCACAGCACGTGAAACAAATGGGAGGAACAGGGATGGTCACACAGACACTCCCACTCTGGAAAAAAAAATTTTTTGACTCTCTTTTCTTTGAAATATTTCAAGCATAACTGGTACTTTAATTTTGGAAGGTCTTGTAAATCATCCAGGCAGATAAGCCAGATCCAGTGAGTTTCCTATCTCATACTAGATAAGATTTAAATAAAACTTAATTTTTAAACCGTGTCTTTCTGTTCTGTTTTTGCAGTAAAAAATGCTATAGCAGCACTAAAGGGAGTTTTCAAAAAGCAAAACCCAAAATAGTCTCCAAACAAAACTGATTCCAGTTTTGCATATTCCTGCCCTGTCTTCATTTCTATTAACGGATCCATTTCATTTCTAATTCTCAGTCAATGAGAGAGAAATAAAACCCCAGAGCTAAACACTGCTCCCAAAGGCAGAAGGTGTTTCCTGAGAGCCATGACCTTACAGGAGAGAAGTGAATCCGGGGTCCTTCTCTGTGCTGCCCACCCCTGGATCCCCTCTCCTCATGTCCTCCAAGCCCACAAGTTCCTACTTCTCATTTACTAGTGATCCCAAAACGAAATCTTTGTTTTTCTCCCTTTGCATAACGATCGCAATGAAAGTTCTTTGAGGGCAGGGATACAATCTTTCTGTTTCTCCCAGTGCTTAAACAGTGTTGGGCATAGAGCATATTCAGTTACCAAATAAAGAGAACAAAGGCAAGCTGCTTTTCTTTTGGCTTCACGTCTATTTCATCTCTTTAATAACGTCTCACCTCCTGAAATCACAGGTGAGTTCTAAAGAAGAACAAATCACTGTTGCCACACTTGACACTTGTACATTTTATTTAATTAAATCAGCCATTGTACACATTGCAGCTATGTATTGTTAGGGTTGTATTTTTTTCCATTAACTAATACATGCCCTCATAGATATATTCAATTAGTGTTATCACCATGGGAACAAGATGCTGATTCATCAACTGAAAATTCACTTCTTCTCACATTATTCAAGTTTTCTGATTACACAGCAAAAATCAAAATCAAAAAAAGGTGATTAACCATTATGTTGTTACACAGACATCATCTGCACTGCAAATAACACAACAGAAATGCTTTTCTTGAGCTCCAGTGAAGGTGTAGAGAAGGAGGCCATGGTATGTCCAAAATGTTTCACTGTTGGCCTCCTTCGTTTTGGCGGCCAAAGATGCTTGCTTTCCTATCCAGCTGCCAAACGTGCTAGCATTCAAGGCTTAGGAGATCTGGCTTGTGGGAAACCTCCCTCCCAGGAAATCTTCTCTCTTGGCAAAATTACTTGAAATGATGAAATGCCATTGTTTGTCATCTTTGTTTTTGACATTCAGAACAATGAGTCATTTTTGCACAACAGGAAAAGACCAGATAGGATTCGAAAATGTTTAATCCCTGGAGGATAGACTCTGGTTTTCAAAATTTTTTAATTTCATCTTCATTGAATATACTTTTCTTTAACAAATAACTGATTCAAAATGTATACCGTTTATATGAATATATTTGTGAATATATATATATATGTTAAAATGCTACACAGCTTCCACCACTAGAGGAATAAGGAATAGGACATGGAAATCACTCAGATGATTAAAGTCCCTTCTTTGAAACAAACAAACAGGAAAGTGCACAAATGCACTTCAGGGTTTCCAAGGGAGTTTGGATTTCAAATAAATAAACCCAAAATTTTAACCCAAACCAAAATTTTCAGGATTTCTCAATCTCGTCTGCAAGCTAAAAAACAGACCTAGCTGAAAAGTGAAAAGTGCTTGCTCAGGGTAAAAAGAATGAAAACCATCAATGTGATTAGAAGATGGGTTTGAACTGTGGTTTGATTCTTAAATGCTACATGCAGGTATTAGAGAAGATATAAACCTGGAAGAAAAAAATGAAAGAAACCACTCCAACACGGTGAAGGAGTTTAACCGTTTGTGTAGGGGGCAAATCTTGTTTCCAATGAATTATCTACAGTGCAGTGGCCAGGAGAAAGTACCACCAATAAGACAGCGTGGTTTGCTAAAGCAGCAATGAAAACTGGAAAACTACAGTAGTTATAGCTTTTTAAAATACCCTGCCAACATGTCCCAAATCTAAAGGACCTGAAGATGCTAGACAGCTGCAGGATGCCACTGCTGGCAACTGAATACCTCACCGCTTCACCTCGTTGCCACTTCTCCCTTCCTCCCCTCCCTCAGTGGCTGCTGGAGAGTCATGAATCACAGCTGGCCAGCACCAGCAATAAGTGCTTAGTTAGGACAGTTCTTCAAGGTTATGAACCCATCTTTCACTAGGAGCCAGGGCTACTCTGGAAGTTCTAAGGACATGGTAGGTCTGAAGTGCTTCTTTTGCAGGAGAACTGTATTACGTTCGATTGTGTTAGCAATATCTTAGTGAACCATTGTTCAGCAATTCCTAGAGGCCTTTTATTCCGTGATGCCCAGTGTAGTTACGACAGGCAGTGGTTTTAATATGTTGTTCGTCTGAGCATTTTAGCTATATATATTGTACACGGGTATCTCTTTGAAGGATTCCTAGGTATCGTCATTTGAAGAGGTCTGCAGGTGAAGTTCTTCTGTTCAATGGATTTTCATGGAGCTTGTGCAGAAGCCAAGAAGAATAATGGAGGTGGCCAGGTCCCAGGTGAGCACAGACACAACAAAGGAGTGGATACAGCATCCAGGATGAAGGATGCTATCTTTGGTCACAAATTAGCTTACAGTTAAAGAGGATGGGGAAAAACTCAAAAATGCAGCGTATATGCTAAGGGTGGAAATCCCATTCATCAAGCCAGTTAGTTCACTCCTCTAATGAAACGGGAAGTTGCATATCGAGTGAATGTGTGGTTTCTGGTGTGAGAATTGGACAGCCTCTCATTTGGCCTCTTGCTTCAAGTCCTCCTTGCAGAAATGCCGAAGGAGTCGCTTGAGGTCATGCTGGAGGTCGTCCTGGTCTAGTGCTTCTGGGACATCCTCCAGGTGCTCCAGGTAAATGCGTTTTCCATGCTGGTCCTTCACCACAGCCCTCTTCTGGGTTCTAGCTTTACTCATTGTTGTCCTGGAGGAAAACAGACAAGAGAACATTATATTCTTTCTTCACTGCTAAAAGGCAGCCACTACCTTTGGTATAAGAGTACCCATGATACGAAAGTACTGCTTATTGTCTTAACCTCTAGATATTTCTACACTGGGCTATTAGTAGGACAAGTACAGCCATCTTTTCCCTTCTTCCTTTTAAACATGGTTCTCCTATCTGAAATGACTCATGAGATTTTTAAAAAGTATTTTGGAACAAGGAGTTTTTTTTTAAGCCTTTAGGAAATATTTCAAATAAATGAAACCGTGCTTTCATATGATTCCCTCAAAAAGTAATTAACCACACAATCATTCATGTTTTGATTAGGAAAGAACGTGGCTCCTCCTGAAATAGTGATTCCATACGTAATGTTTGACAGGCTAAGAAACACAGTTTTTGATTTAATTTATTTAAAATACCTTAGCTGCCAGCTTAATCCTTAGAGTACTACCCAGCTCAAACTTCCCGAAAATGTCCTAAGAGAACTTTTCCATGGGATATAGGTCTTTAAAAACTGGAATAATATTCTATCAGCATAAAGGCAGGTGACTACCAGCAAGAGTTGCAGGTTGGCCCAGGCCTCTGAAGCTTCATCCGGAGACAGTGGGGAAGGGAGAGGGAAAGGAAAAAACCCACCGAGAGACACATCCTTCCTCTGTCTTCCCAGCACGCAAGTACTGGCCCACTTTATACCTCCTACAGCTACTCAACAGTGTACTGATTTCTTGGCCCGTCATCAGACTGGCCATTACTTGAGAAATGCGGCTCTGACGTACTATTACGTCGGTACTATTATTTTCCTGCATCCTTTCTTGAAAATGATTATACTGTGATTTGTTCCCTCTCAGTTCTTCTCCCTCTCTACTTGTTTATGTATTTACTTTTGGTTCCATTGGACTTTCGTGGCTGCGCGCAGGCTCTTCTCTAGTTGTGCCGAGCGGGGGCTACTCTTCGTTGTGGAGCATGGGCTCTAGGCGCGCGGGCTTCAGTAGCTGTGGCGCACGGGCTTAGTTGCTCCGCGGCATGTGGGATCTTCCCGGACCAAGGATCAAACTTGTGTCCCCTGCATTGGCAGGCGGATTCTTAACCACTGCGCCACCAGGGAAGTCCCTTCCTCTCTACTGGTAAATATAATTCTTCATTCCGCAAATATGTGGTGAACGTGCCTTATGGGCCAGGTACTATTATTATAATAACAAGTAAGGAAACTGGATCTCAGAGAATTTAAGCAGTGCTCCAAATAAAAAATAATCCAGTTACTACGCAGCGGGGCCAAAAGTCAAAGATTCCAGAGCGTGAATCTGTCACCACGACGCCATGCAGCCTTGCTTTACAGCACCATCAGAAGGATCAGTTTTCATAGCTTTACCCAGCATTTTCCTTATAGATTCCTAGTGTCCAGAAGCTGGGGGCTCTGCCCATGGGCTGCCCTTAGCATTACTCTACCTTCCAACACCTCTATGCATTTCTTAAGATCACCTTGACTTTTAAAAAATGGCTGACTTCAGCCAGAACTCTTCTGGCTTTCCTTTGGACATCTTGTCTCCTACCTTCTTTCGTGTTTTCTTACCTCCCCTTTCCTTTGATTCTACATGAATTATTTTGTATCTGAAAGCAAACTTAAATTTGTTCCTTTTGATAAAAAGGTCAAATTTGGTTCCAGTGGTTGAAATCAGATTATGATTTCTAACTATTCAGCATCCACATATATTTTTTTCTCCCCAAAGGCAAATATCTGACTATCGCTGCCAAGAGCTAGTAAAAACCTCTATGGCATTAGTGTCGGGGGATAAGCTTCTATCATAGGACATTCCCTGGTGTTTTGAGCTCACACATGTAGACGAATATATTTATGAATACGCATATGTATGCGACTCAAGCAGTGGGTATGATCAAATGTCTTCAGCAACATATAAGATAAAGTGTTGCAGATCACGAATAGACTTCCATGACTAAGCAGCTGTGGAACTGGATTGAGATGTCTATATCCCTAGCTTCGCAACTCACCAGCTGTCATGGCGAATTTTGGATTAATTGATCTCTAAATCTATTCCCATGTGAAGATCTCATGATGCTAGGGTGTCTGTGGTTTATGTGGTTCCATATGAATGATGGAGTAAAAGACTTAAAAAGTTCAGAGTATAAGAAGCACTTTATCCTTAATTCATATATAGCATTTTTAAAGTTCTGTGAGCAATTACTCGCTTTTATATTCCTAGCTGGGGCTGTTTTTCACATGTGGTTGGAGGGTGGAATCGTGACAGAACCTTTAATTTCACTGTTCTAATTATTATGCTCTACAGGCTAAACATAGCTTTGTAGAGTACTATAAATGACAATCTTTCTCTTCTTTTTAATGAAGTGAAAAGCACAACAGTAACTTCAATTTCCATTGTGTCTTTTCACTGCAAAGCTGAGAACATTCTGTCAATCCTCACAGTGCTGCTAGAGGCCCAGAGAGAGGTGAGGGTATAGACCAAGGCAACAGTGCCGAAGTTTACACATCAAATAGGGGATGGGGGTGGACTGGAAAGCCTCATAGCTGGTCCCTGTTCATATGCACAAATATGAGCTGCTTACTGCTTTTAGGATACTTTCTTAACTTATTAAAGCCCCTGGTTTCAGCCTCGCTAGGTGCATTGAGGTTCAAACCTCATGTTATTTGCCACTCACGCTCATGTTATGTGCCACTCACATGCAGAGTCATGAAGCAGCTTGTTTAAAACAAAAACAAACAAAAACACCATGTGCCCTTCAAAGGAATGATTACCAAGAGCTGAAGGCACCTGGTCACAAGATTAGTTTGTGAGCAATTGATTAGATTCCTCTTACTGTGCTGGGCAATGGAATATCCCAGCTGCTTGGCCTCAGCGAAATTGATGACTTGCTGAAACCCAGGGGGCGACTGTGTAAACAGTTGTCTGACTATCATCATGCCTTAGTATTACATTTAAAGCATCAAGAGGACACTTCAGGAATGACACAGCGACACATGTACCACTTGACAAAAGTCTTACAATGCAGGGAGAGTCTGCAGTTTCCAAGGGGTTTTAAGGTAGATGCAGGGGCTCTATTTTTCTTTTCTTAAAATTGGAAAACTTTTTAAAGGTGTTAGTTGGCAAAGCATCACCCCATGCTAACCCAAACCTTCTAAGTATTGATCCATCCTCCTTCAGGATTTCATTCTCTACTAAACTGGGGGAGTGGACTTTCATGTGGCTACCTGTGTAACTCAGAGCCTGAAGTGAGAAAAAAAAGAAAAGAAGACAAAACCCATCATAAACCATAGACTGTAACATAACCTATTATTCTGCTTAACGAATAGTATAAAAAAACATGCTTGAAAGGATAAAGAAAAACAGTTCTTAGGGGCAGATCTAATTATTGAGTTTTATTTAGCAAGTCTGTTAAATTTCTCCCATTTGTGAGGGAGATTTGTTCTATTGATAATTATTTTACGATTCTTGCAAACTATACTGGTTGACTTCTACTTTCGTGCTTGCCTTACCCGCATCCTTTCTGCAGTGAAGACTCTAATAACAAATACAATGAATAATGACCAGAGGCAAAAACACGCAACGGACAAATAAGGCCCAAAGTGTATAATCAGATAATACATCTTTTGATTGTCCAAGGCCACCAGTTGTCAAAATGTGAAGAACTAAAAGTATTTAAAATAAGGTATGCTCTTAATATCCCAATGCATTCATATATAATCTCAATGCACATTGTGGGTATGAAAGAGGACATACATGTAACATTTAACTTCAAAATGTTTCAATAGCAAAGAATGTCTCAAAGATGTTTGCACATGCCCGCCATCCCTTAGCTGAAACCTTTGGCGCCAGATGTGTTTTAGATTTCAGATTTTTTTTCCTTTTGGATTTTAGAAAGGTAATATGATGTATATACTGTATATTCTAATAGCTCAGATAGGATAGGGACAGCATCCTGTAATCAAAGCCATTGATATATCAATAGCAAAACATGAACATTCACTCTTGTAGAATAAAAAAGACTGCCAAGTCATTACAGCCCCATGTCAGTTCACATTAAGTTTTATTGCCAAATTAGCTTGCTACTAACCTATAAAACTTGTTTTGGTTTTCAGAATGTTGGGATTTTTTTTTTTTTAAGATATGGAAATTTATTTCAGATGATCTTCACCAGCACCATAAGTTCCATTCCCTGGATCAAAATTCTTATACCAACATTTTGATATCTTCAGTGTTCCAAATCCAGAATTCAAAATAGAAAATTGTGACATTTTATTCAAATTGGCTGCTCATTTATTGAAAAGACCTAGAATGTGTAGTTTTTTGTTTGTTTTTTTTTTGTTTTTTTTTGGTTTAGAATGTGTAGTTTGAAAAACATTCTAGACAATAAGCAGCAGCCTGAAACCCTCTTTTAACTGGTGATATAGAAACAAAATATTCAATATTATATAAAATAAGCCAATTGATTTTTAATTGCCAAATGCTAATATAAGGTTATCAATTATGGCATTTGTAGCATTACCAATCTATTAGTTGTGGGGTTTTTTATTAATTTTTATTGGAGTACGGTCGCTTTACAATGTTGTATTAGCCTCCACTGCACAACAAAATGAATCAGCGTATACACGTACAGATATCCCCTCCCTTTTGTTTGTTTGTTTGTTTGTTTTTTTTTGCGGTACGCGGGCCTCTCAATTCTGTGGCCTCTCCCGTTGCGGAGCACAGGCTCCGGACGCGCAGGCTCAACGGTCATGGCTCACGGGCCCAACCGCTCCGCGGCATGTGGGATCTTCCCGGACCGGGGCACGAACCCGTGTCCCCTGCATCGGCAGGCGGACTCTCAACCACTACGCCACCAGGGAAGCCCTATCCCCTCCCTTTTGGACTTCCCTCCCATTTAAGTTACCACAGTGCACTAGGTGAGCTCCAGAATGTTGGGATTTTTGAATTGTAATAAGTGTTTGTGGATGTCACTGTGGACCTGTTTCCTAATTATTGAAAATCAGAACTTAACTAATAAAAGATACCCGAATTTTCTTTAATGCCTATCGTTGGAAATATCTGAGAATATTAGCTAGCAAAGATAATGTACAATACCTATTTCTTTCCCTTACTAATTGGGAGTGCAAGTCACTTCTGGGACTTTTAGGCAAGATGTACAATCATGTCCCGACTTCAGAGATTCTGATTCTCATTGAGCTGAAGCGAATCCTGGTCATATGGATTTTTTTTTTTTTTTTTTGCGGTATGCGGGCCTCTCACTGTTGTGGCCTCTCCCGTTGCGGAGCACAGGCTCCGGACGCGCAGGCTCAGCGGCCATGGCTCATGGGCCTAGCCGCTCCGCGGCATGTGGGATCCTTCTGGACCGGGGCACGAACCCGCGTCCCCTGCATCGGCAGGCGGACTCTCAACCACTGTGCCACCAGGGAAGCCCCATATGGATTTTTTAAAGCTTTTAAGGTGGCACAAATGAACACAATAAGTTGAGTAAAATATTATTTCACTGTATACATTATTCAAACAGGAATTCTACTCTCTTGAATTATTCTGCATCCTTCCATGAATACATGTATGGAATGACACAATGATAAATGATTTTCTTCTCAAACACAAAGCACACATAAAATGCCCCCCCCCCCCACACACACAGACAAAGTGATGATGCTTTATACCTCTTCAAAGTCATCTTTGGCTGAAGGAAGATCAGTGGCTAAACTAGAATCCCCCAGATGCTTCTCCATCCTCTCTCCATGTACCACAGTTGTTTTAACAACTTTGCTGACTCTACGGCCTTCCACTGGTTCAGCCTGAAATTGTGAGGTACTGGACAAAATGCTGGGCTCAGACAAAGTTACCTGATGAATGAAGGACATACAACATACAGTTTCTGACTGCCAAAATGTAACGATGATGAATTTTTCTATGTTAAAAAACACATTACAACGGTATATCCTGAAAACAGCATTTTGTCAACAAGAAGCAGTTAGAAGAAAACTCTAGAATCAATTGGTAATATCGATATTATGACTATATGTACACAGTACCAAATCAACCACTTAATTAGTCACTTGAACGAAAATTGGTCAGGAAGCTTCATGACTGAGAAATTGACTGCTCAGTGCAGTGCAGACATAGCACCCTGTGGATGAGCTCTCTTTTCCCATGTGCAAATGCTTTGTTTTGACATTATGGAGACAAAATTAACCTCCAAAGGAGGAACCGTCAGAGCTATGAGAAACTGAAAATGTAGACTTTTAGAGAACCTCATGTGTATAATAATTACATTTTGAGGATGTGAATGAACGCGAGATGGTGAGAATCTCCCGAATGACATGTCAAAGAGAGTAAATATGTTTCTGAAAGAGGGAAGTAAAACAGAAAGAAATAAAACTATAAATCAAGTGAGTTTCTGGATCCTGATTTCAGTGACTCGGAAAAGCAGAAGTTTGGAAATCAAATATTTCTCTAAGGTGCCCTACAGAAGGCTGCTGCTGCCTACTGGGCAAAGCACCACAGTGCATTTGCATCCCTACTGCTTGCCAGCCGATGGGATTGCTGTCTTTTAAAATTTGACTTTTGGATTTCTGCTGCAGTCAACTGAATTAAAGACAAAGTAGAAATAGAAAGGACCAAAGACAATGAGTATAATGGTTACAAATCTCACTGATGGTTACCTAAAAATTCCACAAAATCACGAAGAAAAAAAATGAATGTGTAACTAAACGAAGACTGCCTTATAAAGGGGAGAAGTGAGGCCAATAGGAATAAGCAATCTCGTCCATCTCTTGTGAGCTGTATCTTACACCTCTCCATAAAATCAGTTCTGGAGAATCAGATGGTCTCACCTCCGACTGTTCAGTGTCACTCTTTAACACAATGCGCTTTATGACTTTGGAATAGCCATCCCCTTCCTCAATGTTGATGGGATCCTGTGGTGTTCCCTGCATCGTAATCTCTTCTTTCTCTGTGCCATCAGAGGAGACGTACCGCCTAATGATTTTCCTAGTAACCTGGAAGATATTTTATTCACGTATCTTGTTTTTGAGTGACAGTGCCAGGGTACTGATACATTTTAGACAGGAGGCTTGAAATTAACCATGGTGAGATACTTAAGATAATACCTTCTTTACCACAGTGTGTCCCTGCTCATCGATGTATTCTTCTTCTGTGACTGTTTCCGGGGGTATGTCAGGCATATCATCTCCCTACACATTTGAAAGAAAAGGGTCACTTCCATGTTTGGCATCAATGCTGAGGAACTACTCCCAAGTGCTTACAATGCCAGGAACGTTAGAAAATTAAAGGGGCTTTGAGAAGCATTGCTGAGATGCCAAATCCTGTTAAGTAGTATGTTTAAAAGAAAGAAAAAAAAAACGTGGGTAATAACATGCTAGAGAACCTGACCAAAGTCAGCTCAAACTTAAACAAACAAGCAAACAAACAAAAACAGACAAGCCAGAGGTGAGGTGGGTGGAACTGAAGAGGCTAAATCTTGCTCTCTTGGAGGTAGGGGGTGAATGTCATTACCGCTGCATTTCTTCACAAACAGAACTTAGGAGAGTTACGGGATCTGCTTTCTGAAGGCCATGCACTACCTAAGGAGCATGCCAAGCCCTCCGTTCTAGGTCGGTCACTCTCGAAGGGTTACGGGGACAGAACTGTCCCAGACGTGCAGTAATTTAACAGCTGGTACCTGAATAATCACTCGTCGGCGGACAACCCTGGTAGTTAGCATCGCTTCCTCATCTGAGCTGGCCTCCAGCTCACCTAATTCCTCTGTTAGCTCCTGGTGGAAGCATGGAAGCACTTTTTTTTTTATCATGCTAAGGAATGTCCTCACTACTCGTTTCTGCTTTAGCTCACACCGGTTTCCGAAAGCTTTATTCATGGTGATTTTGGTGGAAAAGCCAGCAGGAGTGAAAACAGTGCATGCTGGGCTCAAACTTCAGTGAGAATATAGCTTTTTGTTCTTTGAATGAAAAAAACAAATTCTGGATTCTGAAAGCTGTCTGAGCACCCATCTGTCAAAATCCATCAGAAGAAACAAGCAGCTTGCCCACTCCTGGTGAATAACCAAATGTAAGCATAGACCCTAGGCAGCACGATAAATACTTGTGAGCCATTGCCTCTTGGGCTTAGGCTTAGAATGATCCAACCAAAGGTATAGAAGTGTCTTAATTCTTGTAGCAGAACTTTCTGCAGGAAGTCAAAGTTTCCTGTAGTTATTATCTGGCCAGTAGTACATTTATTTCCCTACTGGCAAGACAGAGGAAGGCAGACGGGCTACGAATAGTATTAGACTCATTTTGCAGAGAAGTTGAGGTGCAGAGGCCAATCCAATTTTATGGGTCTGGCCCAAAGCCAAAGCCGGAGCTAAGAACATAACTTTAGATTAAAACGTATGTCTTGGGAGCTATATATCGAATCACTCTTTCCTAATGGAATGCTATTAAAAAAAAGAAAAGAAAACTCAACTAAATTTTGTCAACATAGTTTAAAATACCGCTTATATTTCTATATTCTTTCCTGCTAAAGGAAAACATGTAAATTTTAAACCAAATTATTCTTTAAATACACTTAGGAATCTGCTGCCTAGAAATATGGTCAGCAAGAAAAGTGATTGAAATTGGACCCTCAAGTCAGGGTCACGAGAGGATAAGGGTCAAAATAGGAAGCTTAAGAACTGGAAATTCATCAAGAATAAGTAGAACAGGCCCATATAAATAATGTGGAATACAGGACAACTTGTCAAAATTTATTTACATACACAGAACAGATTAAATATATGAATTACCCAGATAACTGTCTCAAGCCTACGCTTCAATTAGCCTATAGATTCTTAGACTAAAATTGGCAACTTTTAAGTCCAGACAGCATCTACCAAACATTTTTACTAGGATTCATTTAAGCCAAAAACTTGGAGATGAATAATTCTATACAAAGGCAAACTTGGAATAAAAATCCATTCATGGGATGAATTCATTATTTAAGATAACTGCCAAAATTTCGAGCAGTTCTCATCTGCCTGGACCTCCGCTAATTTTAAACTATGATTTTAGATAAATCCTGCTAGCAGATATCACACTCATAGTGAACAAAAACAAATGTAGATGTTAAGCCCAAAGATATGTCATATCACTTTCTCCCCCAGAGTTTTAGCTATTTTATAAAACATTCTTTCTTAAAAGATGTATATTCATGCTTTAAAAATACTTCGACATATGTTCTTGAATCCAAAAAGGAAAAATATATCTAATTTAATCCTCTACAGAGTTACTGGAATGCAGATTCTTCTCCCTCTCCTGGCCTCCCTGGGATTCATTCTGATTCAGGAGTCCTAAGTGGGGAGGGATCAAGCCCTCCAGTTAAAGCTGAGGGATATGAACCATTCAGACCAGTTTTGAGAATAAATGGTTTAAATGAGTTTCTCCACCTCTCTTCACAACATCAAAGCTCACTTAAAGACAAAGGAAAGACTGATGCATATTCATGCTGCTATCGATTTTCTGACATTTAGAACCAGCCATCAATTTAGGCATAATGTCCTTTTCATGAGTCATTCTTAAAATAAATATAAGGAGATTTCGCTTGGAAATAATCCTTCCTCTAATGAGAAAAATTTGTTTTGGGAGTAAACCCCACTCAATATCCACAGTTTGTGTGCTCATCACCTGACAGCACGGACCTAATGAACAAGAGTGCAGTTTCTAGCAATTTCCCATGGCAGGCTGACTTACTTACCTGAGGCTCGGTTAATTCCCCTCACTAGTCTTCTTTATGCCCAAGATTACTAATTTTGAAAAGCTACATCTGGTATATTGTTTCACTCCAGGGTTCATTTCTCTTAGCAAAAGGGTTTCCATCTATAAAATTAGGGCTGATGGTCAAGTAGCTAGAAATGGAACCATGTATCATCTTTTTCTAGATTCACGGGTTCTCAGATTTTAAAAGGGATTGAGGGCTTCCCTTGGCCCAAGATAATTAATTTGGCAAACCTTTCTGTGAAAACATAAGCCATCAGAGAAATGGAAACTGGGAGAAGGTTTGTAGCTTTGTTACATGTGGGCAAGGAAATAGAGGAGGAGATTTTACCTTCTGAAAAGCAGCATCTTCATCGAGCCTTTCAAAGGCCTGTGGCTGGTCATCGGCTGACTCCACTATCACGAGGCTGGTTTTTCGAGGCGAACTCTCTTCCCTACGTTCTGGGGGCTCTTCGGGTTCTTGCACAATGGGAGAGTCTCCCCGCTCACTTGATGTCGGGGTCTGGAGATATGGCCTCTCCTCCTCAGTAGGGGTGATTTCCTCAGGTGTCTTGGTGGGAGAGCCAGATGCTGCCATAGCCTTTTGAGTCTCTGACACTTCTGTCCCTGGGGTTGTCACACTGAAACAGAAAAGCCCAATTATACCATGAGAGCATATGCATTTCCACCCCTGCTGATGCAAGGGATTTGGAAGGAAAGATGGAACTTGTCTTCACAGTCCGTGAAAGTCTAAAGAGGTTTTGTAAATTTGGCTAAGAAATGAAATGTGAATAAAAATTATATGTAAAATACAGAATACAGTTACAGCTCATTGATCTAGCATTGATTGCGAAAAATGTATTCTAAAATAATAAAAGTTATCCTCAAATGTATTACCATTTCCTAATCTCTACAAAGTAGAGATAATTAATAATGAGAGATATTAATAAATAATAATTTCATCTTTCCTTTGATAACTCAAGGTAATACTGATGATTTGAGGAGGTATATATAGCAAAGATCTATAGACAATAAGGCTTTTGAAGCAAGGATCAAAATTTGGCAAAATTTCAAAAAAGCAATATATAAACCCCATGTTAATATAGTTACCATAATCATAAACATAGGGAGATTCTTATTATCCATCCAGAAAGCTGCGTTACTTGATAGGAAGATCTGTTGGCATTGAAACTTTTTCTACTGATATAGTTTGGAGATAAGCACTGTAATCTTTACAATACTCCTAAAAGAAAAAAATTATCTGCTTGTTCTGCTCCTTCCTTCTAATTTTCTGTCACTCCATAGATATTAAATGCCCAAAGTGCCTTTCTGATAGCCCCTCTTTGCTTCCCATCTTTTTCTCTTTCCTTCTCTCTTTTCCTGACCTATTCTTTATGCTCTCCCCTACAATCTAAAGGTAGATGGGTGAGGGGGCAGTGCTCCGTGGAAGAAAAGCTCATTTCAATACCCCTTTCGCCCTTTTCTCAAGTTCCAGTGACTCCAGCACAAAGCTCACTCAAGGACAAAGGAGATGCTGTGTTACAGCCTCCTGACACGCTATTCTCACATTTCAGGGCTGGGACATGCTTGCCTTTCTCATGATCTGGTTGCTTTTTCTAGACAAGAAGTGTCATTTATACAACTCCTTTTTGCCTTTGCTTCCAGAAAGCCCAGAACTTGAGTTCTAAGCTGACTGTGCTCTGCAGCTTCCTTTAGGCAGAAGCGCTCTAGAAGACTTCTCTTTATTCCTACCCCAACCCCTGACGGCCTTTCATTCTGTGTGAGTAATCTGTGTTGCATTTCTATTTTTATTGCTAGCCACCTCACAGCTTTGTTGAAATACACAAGGGCTGCTTCACCTACAGTGTCACTGTTCACCTTCTGAACCAGCCAGGGTGTGACAGGCACATATACAGAGAAGTGAGGTGCAGCAAACATACGAGTAATAACTGTGGTCTACAGTTTCAACAATGGTTTCACAGGCATATCCGTGACCTTTGAGCCTGTCAGATGAATAAGGTGGATATTATTATCACAATTTATAGACGTGGAAACTGAGACTCAAAGGGCTTAGGCCTTTGCCCAAGGTCATGGAACTGGAAGTCGGCTCAAGCAGGCTTGTGCCACACAACATCGTCACAGTCATGTCTCAAGTATTTTGCTTTTTTTCCTGTAGTTCTGAAAACTATTTGAAAACGCTTTACGCTTGTATACGCTTGGCACCCTCTGCATATTGGCTTGTGTCTTTGGAAAGACCCCGCATAGGCTTTCTTTTGGAACTCACAAGTATTCCTGCTGTTCGAGGGCTGACTCTTCAGGCAGGTCTTGCATTTTCCCTGAGAAATCCTGTTGAACTTGTTCCTTGTGAGTCTGGGGAAGGAGCTCTGTTGCTGAGCCGTCGCCCTCAGTTTTGGAGATGCTATCCTGAAAAGTGGAGTAACCGACAGAAATGTCTTCCTCCGAGACGATGGGAGGGTGATCATAGGACTCGTCCTCCTTAGAAGCAGTTTGCTCCTGCTTCTGCTTGTGCTGGGCGGTGCAGAGCTCCTCTTGAAGTACTGAGAACCCTACAGGGGAGAACGATTCAAATTAAGTATTTAATTGAAGCTAAACTATATTAAGTGGGTATTTATTAAGCGACTACTACATGCCATGTCTGTGATCAGTCATGGTTACAAAGCTGAAAGAGGCACTGTGCCTGCCTTCAAGATGCTGACCATCTAGGGAAGCTCAGGCAAGTAAGAGATAATTAAATGCAGAGTGACTGGGCCACAGGTGCCGGCCAATGAATGCCGAGCATCCAACTCAGGGTTAAAGAATCAGGAAAAGAAATGCAGAGGGTATGGCATCTTAAGGAGGCCTAAAGATAGGCAGGTATCAACTGCGACAGTTGAGGCATAAATCTACATGGTAAGAAGAGCATTAATAATAATAATAAATAGCTAACACATTCTGAATATTTACTATGTGTCAGGCACCATTCTAGGTGCTTTACAAGTAGTAACTTGTATTAAACAACACTCTGAGGTTAGTACTCTTTTGATGAAGGGTCTATTAGGCCAAGCTAAGGAATTTCATATAGCAAGGGCAATAAGGAGTCACTGAAAAACTTTCGGTAGAGGTGTGATTGACCTTCATCTATCTAGTTATTCACTCAGTAGATATATATTGAGTATCAACACTGTAGTAGGTGCTGTTAGATGCTGGATACGTAGCAGTGAACAAGACAGAAGAGGCTTCTGGCCTGACTGAACTTGCATTTCTGCAGATTCCTATTTCTGAAACCAGGGTAAAGGTACAAAGAAAAGAGGGCCAGTTTTTTAGATAGATTTGTCGGAAGAGGCTCCTCTTAGGAGCTGATACTTGAGCAGAGGCCTGAATAAAGTGAGAGAAAAAGGTACCGGGTGATCTTAGGGAAGAAAACTACAGAATGCAGGCAAGAGGAAGCACCAGAGCCTGGAAGCCTGAGAAGGTGTAGGGTGGCCAGGGCACAGCCCAGAGGCCAGGTGTCTGGGACTTGGGAAAGAGGGAGAGAGATGGGAGATGGGCCGAGCTATGAGGCTCTTGCTGAACAGTAATACATGCCATCATGTAAACCTATGGAAAGTAAGCTGCAGAAAGACACTGAGGAAGACTGTCCTATAAAATAAGAAAAAAAAAAAAAAAAACAAGAAGAGAGGTTATCATGGAAAGTGAGTGAAGAAAATGTCTTAAGAAGAAGGGATTAACTTTCTGTGTCAAATGTTAAGAAGAGGTAAAGGAAGATGAAGACTGAGAATGGCGTCAGTGCATTTGGCGATGAGGAAACAATTGGTTAATTTTGCAAGATTCTTTTCTGTTGCGTGGTGATGACAAAACCTGACTTGTGTGGATTCTAGAGACAGTTCTAGAGAGAAGGGAAGAGAGAAAGTAGAGAGTAGTGACAGAAAAGTTAGACTATTCTTTTGAAGAGATTTCCCATGAAATGGATGGAGAAACAGAACAGTCATACAGGGGAGCATATAGGGTGAAAGGAGTTATTTGCTTTGCTTTGTTTTTAAAGCTGGGATCTATCAAAGCACGTTTCAGTGCTGTTCACAATGTTCTAGTTGTAGGAGCCAGAGTGGGTGATTGCAGAAGTGAAGTCAATAGCTGGTAAAAGGGGATGAGATCTAGTACAAAAGAAGAGATGATGGCTTTAGCAAAGGAAGGCCATTTCATACAGCAGGGAAGGTAGAGTATAAGCACTGAGATGCACTTAGGTTGAGAGACTTTGCGGTGAAAGAATATGGACATTTGCTTACAGGTATTCCTATTTTTTCTAAGGAATATGAAGTATGGTCATCAGGTTGGAATAAATAAAAAGAAGAGTAATGTTGGAGGCTTGAAAGAAGAGAAAGTGTAAAAATAGCAATGAGAGAGAGAGAAGGAGAAAGAATGGGAGTGAGTGAGCATGGAAGTGAATGAGGGTGGATTTGAGAAACTTTTAATACTGAAAAGGGGGTAGGACCAATGACTAGAGGTCCAGTGGGTTTGCAGAATTATTGTGTAGAAGTAAAAGAGGATGTAAGTATAATGCTTCAAGTTAGGACCTGGAAGTAGTACAGTCACTGATAATGATTTAGTTTGGGTTGTGGGCACAGAAATGGGTCACTAAGGTAGAGTAAAAGACACAAGTATCAGAAGTACCACCAAGGGGCTGAGGAAAGGGCACTGGACGGGTCATCCATGTTGATGGCTGTTATGGACTGAATGTTTGGGTCCCCTTCAAATTCATATGTTGAAACCCTAGTCCCAACGTGATGGTATTCAGAGGTGGTAACCCTGCAAGGTAATTAGGTCATGAGGGTGGAGCCCTCATGAATGGGACTGGCACCCTTATAAGAAGAGGTCAGAGGGCTAGCTATTTCTCTGTCCCCTACGTAAGGACAGAGCAAGGAGACAGCCGTGTACAATCTAGAGTAGGGCCCTCACCAGAACCCAGCCATGCTATCACCCTGATCTCGAATTTCCAGTTTTCAGAACTGTGAGAAACAAATTTCTGTTGTTTAAGCTACCCAGTTCATGGTATTTTGTTACAGCAGCCCACGCTGACTGAGACAATGATGAAATAACAAAGAACGAGAGGGATGGGGGCACCTAAAATGGGCAGGGAAGTCTCAGGAGAAGAACGTACCAGCAAAGGCCATGGTTGACGCTCTGAAAAAAGGAAGACAGTGGGTCCAGTTGCCTGAATTGACCATACATCACAGACACTCATACACATACACAAATTGTCTGACCTTCACTATGATCCAGTGTGATGGTCTGTTCAATCTCTGCATAGCTATGACTGATGCGCTCCTGGAGAGGCTCTGTGCTGGTCTCCATGAGATGAACAATATCCATTCGGTTGATCTTGGTGAGACATTCAATGAGACTGGTATCTGGGATATTAGAGAAAAACTATTTATTACACCTAAGGGCTACTCTTTTAAAAATCTCTTTCATTTAGTTGCCTTACTGAATTTTTTTGGTGATATATTGTAAGCATAGGAAAAATTTACTACAATTTTGATGTTTGTACAAGAAACAACCAAAGCCCAATTAAGGGTCTTTGTAAACGTAAGCAAACAAACAAGGGCTACATACGAAATGGGTGACGGAGCATATGCGCATAAGCCCTAAAGGCGGAGTTGCTAGATTACACAGAGGACACCCTGTCAAATGTGAAGTTTAGATAAAAGACAAATTGTTTTAGTAAAAGTATATCCCCAATACTGCTTATACTAGAAAAGTATCTGTTGACTATCTGAAATTTAAATTTAACTGGGTGCTCTCAATTTTTATTTGCTAAATCTGGCAATCCTACCTAGAATAATGGTAAGAGAAGGAAAGATAAATGTGGGCTAGATGTAAATAAGGGAGGTCTCTAGGTAGGTCTTCAAAGAGGCATTAAACAAAGTGGCAAACTTAGACCAGCTGAGGGATAAGCAGTAGTTATGTTCTGTATCACTTCCCATTTTATTTGATGTGGTCAGAATATCATATATAAATCATTATGTAGAATATCTACTTGACATTTCCCCCGATTTTATTTATTTATTTATTTTAATTAAAAAAATTTTTTTTTCGGTACGCGGGCCTCTCACTGTTGTGGCCTCTCCTGCTGCAGAGCACAGGCTCCGGACGCGCAGGCTCAGCGGCCATGGCTCACGGGCCCAGCCGCTCCGTGGCATGTGGGATCTTCCCGGACCAGGGCACGAACCCGTGTCCCCTGCAGCGGCAGGCGGACTCTCAACCACTGCGCCACCAGGGAAGCGCCCCCCCATTTTAGTTATTTAGGAGTAAAGGAAGCAGGAACTGAATGTAATGCACCATCAGTAAGACAATGGCTAATAAAGCAAGTGTGCTGCTGTCAATACGTAGAAAATTTTAGGACTTTAATAACTTTCCTGTTAGCAGCCAGTGCTAGTATCACTTTCCACTAGTTAATGCTGTTCAAAGGAACACAGTACAAGAATTTTTATGCAACATGCATATTTGAGAAATGTTACAGCTTCTTCTCATTTGCTTACAGTAGCACTTCAGGTTGATGGCATCTGTCATTTTATCTGTTTACTGAATTTGCATAAAAGGTTTGTTGAACAAGACTTTTTTCTACCTCCGGCCTATTGCCTTTTACATATACCTCTCCACCTACCTGTCGCATGTTTCCCATCCCTTTCTAGCCAGTACTTCAATAGTGCATGACTCTGGTCTTGGAGGGAGTTAGGGTTCTCAATTCGAATTTGATGAATTTGCTCCTCAGTGAAATCCAGTTCTCTTGCTAATTCTAAAAGAGAAAATACTCCTCTGTAAATACATTAACTTCATAGTTTGAGTCTCTACACCTTGCCTTGTGATTTTGTAAATGATGTGTTCTTCGTATTGCTGTAACAGAGTTCCTTTATCTTTTCCTACTTATTAGAAATGACTCTCGTACGCCTTTGTTCTTCTAGCACTAACTGCAGATATTTTCCTTAAATTTGGGTATAGAATTGATCACTGTCATAGTGGAAATAGTAAGTCTGAGGCAATGATGATAAAATATGTAAATTCAGGACCATTTAATTCCAAAATTTGGAAGAGACCATTAATACTGGCTTATACTCTTAACCAAGACAATGGAAAATAAATGACTGAAAACAGTAGAAAGAGACCATGTCTCACTTTTAATCATAATTAGGGGACTTGCAAATACTATAAATTCTGTTTCTGGGTACTTGGATAAATACTGGTTGCAGCTATATTATGGTGGTTGGATAAACTCCTTTCTGTGATTTGATGTCACATGAATAAAAGGTCTGGGAAGGATTAACTGACCTAGGGAAGAAGCCTCAAAGTTTTCCTTTAAAGTCTACCATTAACATTCTATATGGTTGCTTATACATTGAGGTGTGTGTGCACGTGTGTGTGTGTGTGTGTGTGTGTGAATGAGGTGTCTTTTCGGAGGGCAATTTGCCAATATCTTTCAAAATTAAAAATATACATATATTTACGCAGCTTTTTTTCTTCTAGGAATATGCCCTATAGAAACACCCACAAAAATCTATCGGTACATAAGGATATCTACTGCCCCTAACAGGAAACAACCTAAGTAGCCATCAGCAAAGGCCACTGATAAAATTATGGTACCTCCACAGAGTGGAATTAAATAGCCATTTAAAAGAAGGCCATAGATATTTCTATGCTGATGGAGTATTTATGAAGAATACTGTTAAGTAAAATTTTGCTTATTTTTAAATAATAAGCATAGATGTGGGCACTGCAGATTTTTTTCTGAATACATGAGAAAGTGTCAGCAGTTACCTTTGAGGAAAGGGGCTCAAAGATGAGATGTGGGTGTGAGAGACTTATTTATTTCTTATTTTATACCATTCAGTGATTGTAAGGTTTGAATTTTCACCAACTATAATAGATATTACGTTTAATACATACACTCATAAATACTTAAGAAGCAAAATAAATAATTCTGAATGCTACCTACTTGTCAGTCAATCAGGGATATTTTGATACCCTTCCTTCCCCTAAATCCCTCAATTAAATAAATCTGCTCAGTATTTTTAAATTACTTTAAAATGCTTTAGTCATTTATTCTACATTATCAGTTATCTTTGTTATCGATATTATGACTCCTATCTCCTATTCATACCAAATTTTTAAGAAACTGAAAGGAGATTAATATTAACTTTAAACTGCTTGTTTCAATTAAGTAGTCACAAGTGACATAAAAGGAAGTCAGACCAAACAAATAAACAAACAACAAAAACAGAAAAAAATCCAGATGGACAATCTTGCTTTAATATGTTAAGTAGCAGGAAAGATGAAAGGGTATAGCTTTAAAACCTACAACTCATGAGTTGCAAATAAACCATATTGATTTTAGAATTCACTTTCCATTAAAAAATTATGTAACATACGATTTCTAAACTGAAACATACCCATCTCTCAGAGAATTATTAAACATCTCATTCATATGTACTTCAACATTCATCTGAAGTAAATTTTAGTACTGTTCAGGATGAAGATATCTGATTCAAGGCATCTAAAACAAGGAGCCCCGGTTGAATCTCAAATTAAATTTTATGACAATTACAACTAACAATGGTTTTGAAACACAATAATCTCCCCAAAGTTTAGATATCCACAGCTCCCAAAGGAGGGTAGTGGGGCTTCTTATATTCTCAAAATCTCTTAATCTAAAGTTCTATTATTCAAAATGCCAGAGACAATAAAAGGCCTGCCCTGGTTCACGCAGTGAGTTAATGCAGACCCTGGATTTTCTAGTTCATAGTATCATTCTTTTCACTATTCCATGTGTTCTTCCTCAAGGAAAGGAAAAAAAGGCCTTTTTTCATTGTTAATGACAGTTGGCTGATGCAACAATGTCATTTAAACCAAGCAGGTTTTGTTGAAAAAAAAGGGTCACACTCATTTTACCTGTCCAGCTGAAACCAAGGTGATCAGCAATATACGCCAGCCTTTCCTCAATCCGTTCCTGCTCATCCTGTTGATCTACAGAAGGTCAAAAACAGAATGGCCAAAGGTTGTCCATGACAGGAGAGGAACCACAATACTGATCATCCAAAGAAAGGCAGTCAATTGTCCAAATATTCGATCATAGCACAAATTAACGATTACATTTTAAATCATATTAGATTGTGTGTTTGCCTGATTTCTGGAATGGAATGGGGAATAAATGTAATAAAAATCATGAAAACCATCTGCTTCCATATCTCTTTAATCAAGACTAGGCACTGGACATAATTATATAAGTTACCGATTTCTAGTAATCTTAGGACTTTCCTCTTAAAATTATCTGAGAGGATACTGCCCACCCGAAGAGAATCATCTAGCTCATCAAACACCAGAAAAATCATAAATGGGATGGAGAAATGGAGTAATTGGTTAGGACCTCCTATTATTGCCTGTGGCAGTATAAGATCATGTCTGGGTCATGTTGCAAAGAAATCACATCCGAGATTCACAAGAGACCGAGATCATGGGTTGATCAGACCATCGTGGCTTTTTTCAGTATGGCCAGAAACAACATTTATCTTGGTTCTGGTAACCTTGGAAGAAGGAAGAATAAAGTGTATGTATATGTATGTGTATGTTATATTGTCTTTTGGGCAAAGTTTCTGTCTGCTTACTACTAAGTAAGCTCATATAATACTCCCACAGACTATAATTTTCCCTGTGATTTTTAACCCCCATTAATTGATGGGCAGCATTTTAGGTCATGGTCATTTTTTTATAACCCAAATTTAAGAATAATAGTCTTTATTGTAGAGATATTGGAAGACCAGAGGCTACTTCTCAAAGCCATCTATGGTTTCCTTTTTTATAATTCAAAGAGCCATCATCCCTTCACAGTCAATTTAAATCATGCAAAGTTTGAGTTTTTGTTGTCTGCTGCATCTAATCAGAGTCCATTCTCCATTCATCTGCCGCATAAATGAAAAGCATGTTTTTACCTTATGATTGTTTGCTTAAAGTGTTTACCAATGGTATCTGAAATCCAACCTTTCTGAATCAAAAACAAATCCTCAACAATTAGAATTTCATGGTATGTGAAATCTTCTTGTGTAAATGGCTTCCTAATCATTGTAAAATCGTTAAGTACTTATTAAAGTACTCAAAGGTAATTAGAAAAAGCAATGAATCCTCATAATATGAAACAAAACCAAATATATCCGTACGCTTAATTTAAGGCTAAGCCTGGAACGTCAGAACAACAAAACTCAAAGCTTGCATGGCGTCACGTGCAGCAGCTAGAGAAAAGGCAAGATCCCCGTTGCCTGTCGATCATGTTTATGTTTTCCATAAGCATTCTCATTACTCAATCTTGAGATTGTTTCCACAGACAAGAGTATACAGAGAAAGCACAAAACACAAAGGGCTTACACAAACATAGTAACCACTACAGAAAGCTTAAAGAAAATGAGACACAAATCACCAAATAAAACAGACACACAAAAAAACTATATCAAATTTATGACATGCGTAGCACAGGGAATCCCAGTGGCTGGCAAATACCTTCAGCATGGTCATGGCCATTTTCATCAGGGATGCGTTCAATCAGAGTCTCAATGGACTCATCCCAAATGGGCCTTGTGTCAAAGATGTCCTCAGGAATTGAGTTCTCGGTCTCAACAGGTGGCAGATTTTCAATTACTGAAACTTCCAGGGCACTACTACTTTCGTCATCTGAAACTAACTCCTGTTCCCTTTCTGACTGTGTAAGTCTATCCACTAACTTGGAAGCCTCATCACTAATCTCCTCAAAGAATTCTATGGAGTTCCTGTAAAGGTCAAAGAAATGCTCCTTATTTTCTTTTGTGGGGCTTGTGGGCCCCCTGCAGGAAGATGTGGTGCTTTTGCTCTTTACTGGCAATCGGGATGCAAATATCTTTGGTTTTGTGGCCCCTTCCTCTGATTCTAACTCAAGCTCCTCTGCCCACTCTGTGCTTTCTGTTTCTGTCTCAATGTAACTTCTAGTTTTTACCGGACATTTGGTCTTTGCGTCCAAACTGGCATCAGATTCAGGTTTGCTTCTATTACTTGGCGCTCTGCTTGTCATGTCCTGTCCCTGAGGAGCTTCTGTTTTCTGTAGAGACAGGTCTAGATGCGAAGGCTGCTGCTCGACTCTTTGGACGGGCACTTTCGTGGGGATTTTAGACTTTGGTTTTGTTTCATCCTGTTTACTTTCCTCATCCAGGCTGGGTAGAAAATCTTCAGAAAGGGAGCTCTCATACTCCACAGATGGAGGTGCTGGGGTTGAAGTGGGTATAGTCCTTACAGGGATTTTGGACCTGCTTTCAGTAGAAGGCACATTCTCCATGGGTGCAGTAGGGATTTCAATGACTGATTTCTGTTCCTCTGGGGATGAATCGGGAGAATCATCACCCCGATCTGCATATACAGACCTAGTGACTGTGGAAAAATCTAACTGAACTTGTCCAACCGGTTTAGGGGAGTCGGGGCAAGCTGTCTGCTTCACACTGGACAGGGGAGGTGTGTCACCCATTCCCACGGAGGGGAGGTCCTCAGCTCCCACAGAAGGTGCCTCTTTCACTGATGTTTCAATGGAGGCTGAAATCTCCATTTGGGAGTTAAGTGGAGCGTCTGAAGCGTGTGTTTCTTCTACTTCCTCACTCAGGTCATCGGGGAGTAGCTCTGCTTCGTCATCCACTGTTTCTTTCGATTCTAAGAGTGCTAATGACTCAGCCGATGTCTCCAGCTGTAGGGGCTCAGCACCAGTACCCCCTTCTCTCATGTCTTCAGAGAGAGTCTCTTCCCTGGATTCCTGCCCAATTTGGAAAAAGTGGAAACTTTCGTCTGCATAGGACCTTTTGGTCATATCAATGGCACCACTTCGGGTCATCTCAAACAATTTTCCTTCCTGAAAGAGAAACGGATTTTGCTCACTGGTTGGGGTCCCCTCTTCAGTTGGGGTCCTAGCAGGAGTGGTGTCAGGGGTGGTACCCTGCGATTGTCTGTCTACCATCAAACCAAATATCTTCTGTTCTTCCTCTTTCACTCGAGCCTCAAAGGCTTCATCATCCTCACGGATTTCACTCCAGGAATCAGAATCTACATCAGTTTTTGTGATGATGACTTTGCTTCTCTGTTCACCAGCAACTGTTGATGCATTTGGTACGGTTGGCTCTAAAGATGAGGAGGCTCTATCCGACTGCATTTCCCACAAGGTACTTTCTTGTTTGGGTTCTACGTCCAGGTTCTCGTCCTCAAAATTAGATTCTTCACTTGAAACAGTTCTTCCAGAGGCGCTTGTCACTTCTGCGTCTTCAGTGGAGGATGTGATGGTAACAGAAGACACTTCAGAAGAGTGAAAACTTGTGTGTCTTGTATCTGTTTGGGTTTTGCTTTCTTCACTAGAGAAAAAAGGTTGAGAAGGAACATTTTCATAAGGGCTTATGATTTGAGGATCAGAGATTTCATCAGTCTCCGCTGGGTCAGACACTGGAACATCCAAGGACGATCTATCAGTTTGAGTAGTAATGGATGAGTCTAGAGTGGACCGGTCCTCTGGTAAGCTCTCAAAAGCTTGGTCAGGTTTTGTGACCTCCATTTTTGTAGCAGAAGATGTAGAGACTATGTCTTCGTCTAATTCTTTTGCTTCAGATGCTGGACAACGATGCAAAGAGGACAAAGATGAAGAGCTTTCACTGGGACAATCTACTTGTGGAGATTCGACTCCAGAAACATCAAGCTCTTCTTCTGTATCTTTTCCACCAGTGTCTTGGAGAGCTAATGATTCCTTATGGATAACTAGCTGCTCACTGACATCATCACCAGGGGAACTGCGGAGACCTGAAGAGACAGGAGTGGCTGAGCCGCTGGGACTCCCTGCTTCATACCCACGGTCATCACAAAGTTTTTGTTGATCAGCATCTCTGTTTAGATCATCATAAGACATCTCTGGGCCATCAGTAGAAACAGTATGACTGTCTTCAGATAAATGAGATTCACGATCTTTTTCTTCCTCTGATTTACCTGAATCTTCCTGAGTATCTTCATTCATCTTAAAAGTGTATTGTTTGGAAACAACAGGCTGGAATTGTACTTCTTCGGGACTGGAATTTGAGTCTATGCTGGATGGAAGTGGGGAAGGGGGTTGCACTTGAATAACTGGCTCTGATAAGAGGCCTGAGTCAGCACCTTTCTTCAGCTGTGTCAACTCAGGTTCACTTTCTGAGGAGGAAGAAGCCTTTCTGCTCACTGATGTTACAACCACAGGGACATCGCTTTCATCCTCTACACTCTCCGTGTGTTTTGTTTCATCCATGTCTGCTGAACAGTCAACATCTGCGTCAGAGGATGAAGAAGATTCTTCTTGCTTGGGTTCTCTTTTGTAGTCCCTTTTCTGCTTTGCTTCTTGTTCAAGTTCATCAAACGTTTTGATTTTGGTTACCATTTTAAACATTTCCTCTTCAGGTGTGAACCTCTTTCTCTCCCCATTTTCTGAGTCATCCTCCTCTGCACATTCAGGAATCACAGCTGGTTTGGGGGTGCCTGCATCTGTGGTTTTGGGTGTGACCTCATAGCTAATTTCTTCGGAGCTGGGGGTGTCAGGGGAAAGGGGGCTCTTCCCTGAGCTCTCCATGAGTGACGTCTGCTCAAGGCTGTCATCCTCAGCACTGCCGTCTGGGTCTCGGAGCAGCCGGGACCGCATAGAGGCCACTTCCGTGAAGAGTTCTGTTTTGGCAACGGCTGAAGGAAGAGGAAAGTGACTCGGCAGAATTCCAGCCTTCATCTTTGGTTCAACAGGGCTGCTTTCAAGAGAATCATGGCAAGGGGATTCTTTCAGAGGACTCGGTTCCAGAGAATCAGGAGTTTTGTGTGAGGAGTTATCCTCCAGCACTGGGCTGGCTTCCAGGGAGTCTTTGTGGCTCACTGTGAAGGACTCATCAGCCCCAGGGCTGAGGACCTCACTATCACGGCTAGGGAGTGCGAGTTCTAAGCCTTGGGGACTTCTAATGACCCCCTGGGGCTTTGGCTCAGCCCTTGGGCCTGTCTCTACAGCAGCATCAGGCAGCGGCAAGGCCTTCGTCTCATCTGAGGGCTCGGTGGCTGTGGATCCCTGAGCTTCAGTATCCATTTGTGTCTCATGGGCTGAACTAACATATTTAAGTGGACCTTCATCACAGGACACTTCCTCAGTCAGTCCTTCGGATGTTTCTTTTGCTAATGATACGCCTTGGCTGCCAAGGCCGTCACCTTCTTGTGGGGGGCATGTGTCTTTGGAAGGGTCTAGGGTGACCTCCTTCAGCAAACACTCAGCAGAGGGCTCTGTGCCCCCCGTGACTGCAGCACCTTGCCCTTCAGAACCATCAGTAACGTCTTTGGTTGAGGGATGTCCTTTTTCAGAATGAATTTCTGGTGGTGTTTTTAACTTGGTAGTTTCCTTTGTTTCCTCAATTTGCTCCTCCCTTTTCTTTGGTGAGAAAGAAAGGCTTTCTGGGCTTGTCTCGGGGGTCTCTGCTAGGCCCTCATGCTTATAGCTTTCTTCTGAACTAATCTGAGGGGTTCCTTCCATCAGGCTGCCACACGGAGAACCTGCTACCCCTTCCTGCTTCAGGCTTTCCGAACTGCCATGTAAGGCACCACTCTGTAAAGACAGGGCTGGGAGGAACTCATCTTTCATGTAATCTAGCGGGAACGTTGTGTTGAAAGGACTAGTGAGCACTTGGTCTAAGTGCAGCTGCGCCTTCTCAGTCTCTTCACTCAGGCGGAACTGTTGGTATTTGTCATTGTCTTCCAGTTCCTGCTTAATGACGTCAGAAAAGTCAGTGGAGGTTTTCCTGTCTGGGCTGATCTGGAGATCCATGTCTCCCTGTTCATCAGCCAGCTTTTCTTTGGGGACTTCACTATCTTTATGGCTTTCTTCTTCAGGTGCTGGCTGAACAGGTTCGGGTGTTTTGTGGTTGAGCGCTTTCTCCTTTCCTTCAGCTACATCTTCTCTCTTAAACCCTGCGGAGGAAGCACGGACCGCTCTTCTGGATTCTGAAGGTCCCGTGACCAGGAATCTCTGGCCTCGTTTGATTGTCTGACTCTCCGTTTTATGCGTTTCTCTCGGGGTTACTATCTGCCCCTTTTCTTTTTCTACCCGAACTTTGCTTTTTTCTTGTGGCTGTTTTGGTTTTGCGGATTTGTGCTCAAAGAGTCCAGTCTTATGTTTAGATGGGTCCTGACCTGACTGGAAAGCTTTCATCAACTCCCGAACAGACATTGTCTCCTCGATTCTTTCTGTTTTTGAGGTGGGGGAGACAGCTGGTTGCTTGTCTGTTTTCCCAGAAGGTGACACAGGCAGGTGCTTCTCGGTTTTCCCAGAGGTTGAGACAGGTGAATGCTTTTCCATTCTTCCAGCTGGTGATACAAGCAAGCGTTTCTCTGTTCTGCCAGGTGACACGGGTGGATGTTTCTCTGTTCTCCCAGAGGGCGAGCTGGGTGGGCGTTTGTCTGTTTTACCTGAAGGCGAAACAGGTGGGTGTCTTTCTGTTTTTGTAGAAGAGGATACAGGGGAGTGTCTTTCAGTTTTTGCGGAGGGTGACAAGGGTGAGTGTTTCTCAGTTTTACTTGACGATGACACAGGTGAGTGCTTTTCAGTTTTTGCAGAGGGTGACAAGGGTGAGTGTTTCTCGGTTTTACTCACTGGTGATACTGGAGGGTGCCTCTCAGTTTTTGCAGAAGAGGAAAGAGAAGAGTGTCTTTCTGTTTTCAAGGAGGGTGACGCTGGCGCATGTCTCTCGGACTTCAGAGAGGGGGATGCAGCTAGATGTGTCCTTTGTGTTATCTTTTTTGGCACATCTTCTTTGCCTTTGACTCTGACAGGCAACTTGCTTCGCCCTTTCTGTTCATCTTCCACTCGTTTCTGAAGGGCCTTCACCTTGTCCTTTATGGAACCAATGGGAGTTTCTTCTATCAAAGGTGACGTAGCTTTTACAGGGGGAAGAGGCGCGGGGGCTAAACCTGGGTCCTCATCTAATGACTCTTCTGAACTACCTTTTTTAAGTTCAGTTTTTTCTGCACTAGCTTGTGAACTATCCTCTTTTTGTTTCTGTTTTTCTTTTAGTTTCCTTCTCACTGGCTTCTTTATGCCCAGGCTTGGTTTGGGCTGTTTCTGTGTGCTCTGTGTCTCCTCTGAAGCTGCTTCTTTAGCTCTCCCTTCGCTTTCAGAGCTCCTGCAAGGCCCCGGAGCCTCGCGTTTCTCCCCTGCCAGATCTTGCACCGTCTGCGGCGGCTCTTTGTGAGGAGACACGTAGGAATTTAGATCCTCGGTAAGGTAGTTCACTAGCCCTGTCGAGTCTTTCTCTACTTTTGCTTTGGTCTCTTTCTCTATTCTAACTTCTGCACATGGGTATTCGGTGATTTCTAAAGCTGCTTTTTGCTTAGCCTCCTCTATTTCCTCATCACTGACAATAACCCATTCCTCTTCCACTAATTCTCTCTCTGGCTGAGACCTTGGCACACTGTCTTCATCTCTCATGCAGGTTCCGCTTCTCAGGATTTTGTTCACCTTCTCTAAGTCCTCTTTAACTCTTTCAACAATTTCAAAAGGCTCCCCTGGCTCTTCCTCAGCAGCCTTCACCAGCTCCTTCACTTTGAGGGAACCTGCCCTATCGGATCCATCTGTGGTCAAGATGGCAGTCATTTTGATCAAATCTTGTTTCATCTCAGAAACTTCAGAGAGCAAGTCCGGACTTGCTAGGACAGGAACTTCATTAACCAGGTGACTTTTCAGGACAGATGTTTCTGTAGATTCTGTCTCATCATCTTTGATGTGAATGAAAAACATTGAAAGTAAAATGGAAATCAAAAAAGATATTGGCAAATGTAATCAGGACTGAAACGACACAGTGTCTTTTCCTGTTGTGGCGGGTGGAACAACAAAAATGGGCTGGGAATGGTGGATCCACAAGGTCTCAGGATACAAAAGCAAAGCAAGGCTAACGGAAAAAAAACTGAAAAGGAAAAATGAGCAGGAAATAACTTGCTTAATTTTCTCACTTGTAGCACATCCACACATACAACAAAACTGTAACAACTAATCAAGACACACACAAAATCACAAAACAAAGAACGAACGCAGTGAAATTACACAGAGATATCTCAAGATTGTTCAGATGTTACAGACCAATGTTGAAAAAAGATGAACATGGGAAAAAAAGGAAAAAAGCATTAGAAATTGCAGAAAGTTGATTTCCTCTAGGAGAAAGCCAGTAGTAGCAAACTCAGAATATCGTCTAATGATGTATAGACATTGTTTAATCATACGAAAATCTGGAATTCAGTATATTTAGTTCTGCCAATACACAATGACTATGTAAAATATATCTGAATCAGCTGCAAACCGGCATTTCATCTAAGGGAAATTCACACCAACAACGAAACGAACAGTCTTGTGCTGAGAGGCATGGTCCTTTCCTTGGAGCAACCTCCTTGTTTAGACACGTAATGGACAGACCAAGGAGGGAAAGAAAGGAAAGGAAAGAAAAACAACAAAAACAACGATTGTGATTAAACTTATATGTGAGTCCAAAGTTAAAATGTGATGCATGGCAACCCAAATCAGAGACAGTCACACAGGACACACGCACAGTTTATGTAAGCCAAGTTATTTCCATGCAAAGCAAAGGTGGAATAAAACTGGTGGGAGAGGTGGCCTTGCTGAAATGTGCAGGCAGGAGAATGGTAAGAAATTAGAACAAATATGGAAAACGTTACTGTGGTGAAGCATATTTACTTCCCTAAAAGTCCACATACAAGATGCTCGATGCAGTATGTTTGAGGCATAGGTAGTGGGGGCCTGCACCCCTTAAAGGCAAGGGGGAAAACTCAAACTCTCTTGGGATTTATTCTTGAAAAGACCTTAGGAAAGAGTCCTTTCAACAGAGCCCTCCTTTGGAGATTATTTCATGCCTGGTTGAAGATTATTTTTTGATTGTCTTTATACTAAAAGAAAGCCAAACATGAGTCTATATTTGAAACTTTTAAAGCAGTCACAATGCCTGGGAGTCATTCAGGAGGATCTATGACATTATAGCAATATAGTAACTTTTTAAAAATGATTGAGCCAGATGGATGAATTTTTAATTCCTACTAGCTTGTATCCAAGGAACAAAGGGCCACTTAAATAAACATCGTAGTCCCAGAGAAGAAAGTGGGATAATAAAATCTCTTTAAAAAGAGGAATTAATGAAGGCAATGATAATGTAAATTTTTTATAAACATAAATGCCTTCTCTTGAGAGAATCAGTATATGTTGAGGAGCTATACTATGTGAAATGCATATACAAAGATATATTAAACTAATTTATATCAATACAGATTTGTTCAGATATAAAACAATGAAAACATCCAGAATTTCAAATATTCTCGTCCTGAATAATGATTTAACATGAGGGTAAGGAGACTCTCATTTGAAAGTATTTCAATAACTTAGCAGTAAATTACATTGTGCTAGGACTTCAAAAGAAGGGGGGAAAAAAAAAGCCTGATGATTATTGCATAGGGCCTGATGACCATATTAAACATGGTTCTAAGTTTTCTTCTTTTGGGAATAGCACCCTGAAATACAGTGAATCAAAATAAATCTTAAAATGAATAAACATTAAAAATTAGATTTTTTTCTAGAGCATTTGGGGCATAAAAGCAAGAAGGAAACCTGAAAAACTCAACTTCTTCCACATAAGAAGTTAGAGTCACCAGAAACAGTTCAACACACTAAAAATTTAATTGACTGTTACAAACCTGAAATGAACTCTAAGATAGCTCTCTCAAAGTCTGTAAAAACCAGTTCTCTTTGTACTAGATTATGTTTAGGCTTTGAATCATTATTTAAAATTAGCACTATTATGACATACTGCTGTGATTAATAATTTCATCCAGGAGGTTTTAATTTTTGCTTTTCTGGTTCTTAATTTTTTCAGAAAGTTTTCACAAAAGTCCATTAGACCTCAGCCCTAGAAAAGTCAGTTATACTTCACCACAGTAAGAGGTGTAAGGGGTAGGGGTCGGGGTGGGGTGAGGGGAGAGTTAGCTTTAGCTGAAAACTATTAAGACAGTATCACTTTTGCAGGTGTAGCCTACATAAATAATGAGCTCTCTACTGATGTCAGTTGTTGCTTGATATAAAAAGTGATACTGTCATGTCAGAGCTTAAAAAAAATGAGATGACAATATTATGCTAACAAATGGACAAAAACGGTAGGGTGGGTTTCTAAACAAGCATAACAGCAATAGCAGGGTTAACAGGGATCTAAAAGAAAGTGAATGCTTAGATGAATAATCATTGCATTTTACTGCTAATTAGCTCACAAATTAGATATATTCATAATTTAACTGGCCAAGCTGCTTTTCTAAATAAATATTAATGATTAATAAGGATAGTATAAAAACATAATTATTATAGTGGTTAGTAATGGCAACTAGCTTGCATCTTGATTCATGCTTTTCTTTATTGTAGCCAGCTTTCAAACAAACTCAATTTTATTTGAAATCTTACTTTTTTCTGATGTCATATCGATCTGAAAGAAAACATACATAAATTGAATGGTTACAAATAGCATCTTGCCTCACAGCCCCTGATGTGTACAGTAAGCTCCTATTTTACAGACGTGGGAAATGCCATAAGCTAGAGGAAGGTCAGAGTAATTTGCTACTGTTCTTCCCAGAGTCTCTGATTCTTATCCTAACTTTGAAAAAACAAATCTCCTTTCTAGACACTATGGGTGGAGGGTCCTTTCTAACATGTTACTCCTGGGAAGGTATGATGCAGGTGTGTTTGATGTTAGAAATACATATTACGGAAAAGGCCAGGAAAAAAGTGAAGTAGGTTTTAAACAGTAAGTGTCAATTTAGTTGAGAGAAAGGAAAGAACAAAGAGCATGCCAGGGTGTTACATTCTACAGAAGTAGTTTCATTATTAGTTATAAGCCAGAATTCCAAATCCTGAAAAGAATACAAACTGGATCTGTCGCCCTGAATAGTTCCTGAAAATACTCATTAGAGAAATCATAAGCCTAATGGAAGAATTCATTTGAACATAGCAAAGTTGGTTTCATAATTGTGTTGCTCTTTCAACAAGGTATGCACGTATCATCTTGAACAGCTTGGGGATTGAGTCATCAACTACAGAAAGGAAATTGAATATGAGAGACAAAGAGTGACTGCACAGTTGAGGGAAAAAATAACTTCAGTCTTGTCGTAAGTTTATTGTGTATCTGGTTATACGTGGCAGGACAATGAGTCTCTCATCCTGCCCCACTGCCTTGGTATCGGTAAAGAAGTGAATTCAGGGGCAGTCTATGAACTGGTAAGGCCTTACATTTTAAGCTGGTGAGTACAAGGGTGTTTATTATGTTTTTCTTTATGGTTTTCTAGTTTAAATCCAACAGAATAACATTAAAAAATAAAATTAGTATATTTGACAACATTACGTGCAGCTAATAACAATTCCATTTGTCTATCTTAGAAACAGGAAGCTATATGTTAATCAGTTAAATATATGGACTTTTCCAACGATTTCTTTCATTTCTATGATAATGTTTGGGCATTTTCAGACCTTTATAAGGGAAACGCACACTTGCTTTGACTATCGAAGCAGGTATAATTCAAATGGCTATTTATTCAAGGTAACCCCTCTAAGGCTCATTTTCTTCATCTGTCACATATCATCTATGATATGATAGCACACACCTCACAGGGTGACTGTGAGATCAGTGTTGGTGGGGTATGTGGAGCACGTAGTAAAGAATCTACCTTATAAGAAGTGCTCATTATATGTAGAGTTCTGCATTATAATATTAGTATAGTCAAATGGATGAACTATATGCTCCTTAAAGTTTTTTATTTCAGTAGTTCTCAAACTTTTTGTTATTAACCCCCCTTTACACTCCTAAAAAAATACTGAGGAGTCTGAAGAACTTCTGTTTATGTTTAACATATATAAATAAATATGTGTATTACAAATAAATATACAAGAACCCAAGTATACACAAGCGCACATTCCAGAGTGTCAGGGTGATGATGTCATCACATGTAATGGAGCCTCTGGAAGACTCCTATGTAGCTTGTGAGGATATGGGAGCTAAAAGGCAAAAAATGTTTCAGTACTATTAAGGAAAGAGTTTTGACCTCCAGGCGTCTCCAGACCAACCTTTGAGAACCACTGAGATAATGGTTTTGGTCTTCAGCTGTTGGTAGAGAAATCTATATTGCTACAGAAAGACAGGTAAGAATTTATAGGGAAATTTTACTGTCCTCTGAAATCAGTCCATAAGATGAGAAAACAGGCTCAGAGAGGTTAAGTAAGATCGTGACCCTTTAATTACTAAGGACAACGGTGTAACCCTTCTAAGACACAGGTAACCATGTGCTCTTATCAGTGGTTATAGCAGTAACACAGCCATTAACAAGTGACAATGCCACACAATTACCTCTTCCTCCTGTTCTTGATCTGACTCTGATTCCTTGCCGCCCCAAGATGCCATGCAAGATGGAAAAAAGAGAGCAGGAAGAGTGGAGAGTATTTAGAAGAAAAGACAAGACTAAATACCCTGACAACAGATATCAATAGGTAAGCATACGTCAGCATACTTGTATTTTTTCTTACTAACAGTGTACAGAAAACAAGCACAAAAATTAAAGAAGATTGATTTAAATGCAAATGTCTGTAGATTCAAGAGACAAAAGAACCAAGATTATAAATAGACTAATCTACTAGACAAAAGAACTAAAATTATAAATATACTAATTTCAGATGCTCCGTTACCAGCAGCCTCAAAGTTTGACGTTTAATGGATTTGATGGCATATGTCTACAGAAATGGTGATGACAATATCTCAGCCATTAACAGATATTGGCTAAAAATGTTAAAAGCCACAAATAAACATATGGTGAAAATATTTTCAATACACAGGCAATATTTAGGAGTTCTATTATAATCAAGAGCTACTAAGTTCTAAAATATATCTGAACTATACACTGTTTGGCAATTTTTTCTTTTGTTTTGAGTTACTAAATGGAAAGTTGTCCTGGACCATCACAGCATTAATAACTGTGTCTGATACATCTTGACTTAAAAGTAAAAAGTAATAATAAACTAAATGCTTTCTTTCATAGCACATTGAAAGCTCATTGAAATCAGAGACAAAGTTCATTCATCTTTATATATCACTTAGGTGGATCACCCCAGCAGTACATATTTCTTCGTGGTTCTTATTTGGTATTCTGCTTCGGTGACTCAAAAGTGATCAGCAGTACAAACCCCAAAGTACATTCTGTACCATTGGAGTGCAATTACAGTCCACTTACTGGATCAATATACCTATTGCTGTATTCTAATTCTTGGAATAATATGTAAATTTATGTAAACAGATACTGGTATTTCATTTAATTTTTATCATTTAATAAGAATTTACAATGTTAAACATGACACTACATGCTTATCTCTATGTGACTGATCTCTAATTTATAAGAATAATTAAGTAAGAAAAATATACTGTGGTAAATAAAAAGAAGTATAGGAAATGTTTTGTTTTGCAGAGTCAAGATTTAGGATTTTAAATATACTTCTACCTCTCCTCCAGGTCTCACCTGCCACTACTCATCCCACTTCCCAACCTCTAAAATTCACACTGATCACTTGCTATAACCTCCTATAAATTGCCATGTGGGAGCTTTCCATTAAAAGGAAAGGGATACTGGTTAAAATTTTTTTTAATAATAAATAAAGTTCTCCCCAACATTTAATTCATCCCCCTTGCCTTCTTTGATTTGATCAGAGTAATCAAAGAATTCTATAATGGGGAGAGGTTTGACTAGAAAGTAATACCTGTAGGTAGATTTGGGTCAAGAATTAATGAATTTTCCTTTCAACCATGTTTCAAATCTACTCCTATAACATGCGAGTATTTTATATACTAATCATGTTAAAATAGTTGAAAAATTAATTTGATGCTCCTAAAACAGTACAGGTTACAAGATGAACAAATAATTATTTTAGCAACAAGGTAAAATATCCTGTTGTTGCTCTGAATCTCATAACACATAATCCACCTGTGAACTGGTAGTAAACCGAAGCTAACAGACTCATAAAGTTTTGGTAGGGTGAAATGTACTAGTATGGTGCCAGGAGGGCACATAAAAACAATAAGAAAGGCAAAGTGAACTATTTAATTTTTAAAAATTAGTCCAAAAAATTAAATCTTAAATTTGAATTTTCTCTCTTCCATATTCAATATGTATTTATAGAAAATTTTCCATCAAAGTGAATTTAATGTGAAATAAGGTAGAGCTACTTTTTCCCTTACTTAAATGGAAAATCATAAATTGGACAGGGTATCAAAAATGACTGTTATATATGGTTGCATTCAGTGTCTTTGCTTTTATTTATTTTAAAGAATTTGAAAATCAAATACTATACTCCCTGAATTGCACTACAGCAGATTACAATACCTTCGCATAAATTGGCAGGGTGATGTTTAAGTTGCAAATAGCTTGATGCACCAGGCCTCTTGTAGATTTTGGCTCTTTCATAAATGATAGTCGTCCGCAAGGTTCCTGAGTTGTATCACGTACCTTGAACAAGAAAGGCATACATGCTTCACCCATGTGATGCACACTATTTATTTTAATGAGATGATACTCAAAAGAATCAGGAAATATCATTAGATAATGCTAAATAAGGATTTGGAGGTGTTCCTTTTCTCCTTTCCTATTGTCATTTAGAATAGTTAAAAAAGATCATTTAGCTTAAAAAAATGTGGTAAAATATACATAACATAAAATTTACCATTTTCGTTTATACACTTACCATTTTCAAGCATACAGTTCAGTGTCATGAAGCACATTCACAAAGTTGTGCAATCATCACTACTATGCAGAATTTTCCATCATCCCAAACAGCAACTCTGTACCCATTAAGCAGTAATTCCCCATTCTACTCCTCCCCCAGCACCTAGTAACCTCTATTCAACCTTCTGTTGTTATAAATTTGCCCCTTCTAAGTGCCTCGTATAGGTAGAGTTATACATTCACGTTGCAACATATATCAGAATTTCGTTCTTTTTAAAAGTTTGTGTTAAATTATACGTAAAACATCATTTCAACCATTTTTACATGCACAGTGTAGTAGCATTACATTAAGTACATTCACACTGCTGTATAATTATTACCACCATGCATCTTCAGAACGTTTTCACCTTCACAAACTGAAACCGTTTCCATGAACTTCCCATTCCTTCCTTCCCCGATCCCCTGGTAACGACCATTCTATTTTCTGACTCTGCATTTGACTACTCTAGGTACCTCATATAAGTGGGAACATACAATATTTGGCTTTTGTGTCTGGCTAATTTCACTCATTTTAAGGCTGAATAATATTCCACTGTATGCATATACCACATTTTGTTTATCCATTCATCTGTGGATGGGTATTTGGGATGTTTCCACCTTTCGACTACTGGGAAGATGCTGCTATGAACATTGCAAGTAACCAAGTCCCTGCTTTCAATCCTTCAGGAATTGCTGGATCATATGCTAATTCTATGTTTAACTTTTTGAGGAACTGCCATACTGTTTTCCACAGTGGCTGCACCATTTTACATTCCCACCAGCAATCAATGTATCAGGATCCCAATTTCTCCACATCCTTACAAACAGTTGTTATTTTCTGTTTATTTGTTTGTTTGTGATAATAGCCAACCTAATGGGTATGGAGTGGGATCTCACTGTGGTCTTAGTTTGAATTCACTTAAGTTGTTGAGCATATTTTCATGTGCTTATTGGCCCTTTGTATATCTTGTTTGGAGAAATGTTTATTTAAGTCGTTTTCCTATTTTTGTATTGTGTTGGTTATAAAATGACTTTTGCACATCAATAATATCAAATATTAGCACAATTATACAGCTGTTTGTGTTAAATGGATCCACTGCCCCTCAGCAGTTAGTGCTTAATGTGTGATCTGTAAGAGCCTTTCTTTAATCGGGCAAAACAAATGAACCAGAAATGGCACAATGAAGGCCTGCAGTAGAGATCTTGAGAAAACTTAACAGACTTATTAAAATTTAAATAGAATTATTACTTCAATTTCACAAATCTCTCACTCATATCCATTTTTGTCCCTCTTTAGAACTGGGAATCTAGGACAAAACTTGTATATGTTACTGCCAAATTCCTAACGTGGATTAATATTCCTAAAGAGGGACGACAAATTTATGGTACACTGAAGTGTCTCCATAAATATTTGTTGAATGAATTTATGAAAGTATATCCAGTCTATAGCTCTATCTGGGATAATCTCTTAATAGATTAAGCGAGATCCTGGGTCTTTTGAGAGCTTTTTATTACAAAAATTTGTCACTAAGAACTCTTTTGGTCTCTACAATTGTGAAATCACATGTTTTAAAAATTTAAGCACAAATATTTAAAAGAACTAATAGTAAAAAAAAAAAAAAAGAGAGAGAGAGAGAGACTTCCCTTAAAATTTGGAAAAGAATGGCCAGTTTTTCTAATTAATGAATTGGCTATTTGTCCCTCATTCTTAGCCTTAAACATAGTCTATAACTAAAAATTAAGGTTGAAATTTTAAAAAATGGTTGGTTTTCTAGGACTTGAAAATTTTACAGAAATGGTTTAAAAAAATCACTGGAAATGACTGAAAAGCAAATATTTTCTTCTACTAAAGGAAGTCAAAGCTTCACTTGATCTTGAATTAAATACATTACAAAGTTCCATGTATATATTACCTTGACAAAGAGAGGAAGTCTGTTTTCTTTGAAGGCGAAAAAACTGAATATATGATGTTGGCCACTCTTGGTTAATGGCACCAGGTTGCCAAAACAATCAACATAGATGGGTTTTCCTTCTAATACCTGGTGGACATAGAGAAAAACAACACAATATAATAGCTGCAATTATTACTTGTTATTTACATGAAGAAGTGGTGGTATTACCTGGAACACTAAAATTCTTAAAATGTGCATACAATAATCTTTAAACTCCTGACTGACATTTGGTCTTATCTGTGACAAAGCACGTACCAGCACTCCCTCTTCTTACTAGTAATGGGAATCTTCAAACGCATAGTGGCATTTAATGTTAATGGTCTCATTTCTAATCCTCTAACATGTTACCTTCGCAAACCAATATATCTTTAAATACTAAATTTAAATTTCTTTTTGACATCACAATGAGTCAGGTTACTTGAGTTCAATATCCAAAGGCCCACACTGATGGAAAATTCTGAAATAAGAAAAAGTAATGTAGAAAAGCCCTGGATATCATACTTTCACATTTATACAAAGCATATACTTCCTGGACTGTTTTCTTCACTATTAAAGAATAATAAGAAAAAAAAAGAAATCAAATAAATATTCACCTCAAAAAATAATAACAAGGAAAGATAAAAACATATAAATTGCTATATTCATTTACATACTTTGAATTTATCAATGACATATAATTTTTCCCACAATAATCTTTAAGAGTCCTTTTACCTCCTCACGTACACTGAGACTATCCCAACTGAATAGGTCCAAACTGGCTAAAAATGGCTGATTTTAGACCCCGACCTTCCTTCTAACTGATCAAGATGTCGACTGGTCTTTTTTTTTGATGGCTCTATTTATGGTATACTATTTTAAATATAATTTATTAATAAAGGTATAAACAACATATTAACAAAAATTGGTTTTACAAATACAGTACCTCCACATCCCTGCTTCTGGCCACCTCAGCAAAGTTTTCTTGTTGTTCAAGCGTCTTATCCACTTTATCATCAGTCATGCAGAAACACCTCAACCTGGCTTCAATGGGGTCATGTGATTTGGCAAACACTACAAATTTGGCCATATATGGTACACAAATAATTTCTCTATACACTTGTGATGCAAAGGTAACGGACTCCTGGATTTGTCGACAATCTATCAGCCAGAACCTATAAAATAAAATAAGGTCAGTTACCTGAAATTTAACGTACAGTTAGCCCTCGGTATATATGGAGGACTGGTTCCTGGAACTCCACAGATACCAAGATCCGCAGATGCTCAAGTTCCTTATTTAAAATGGTGGAATACAGTCAACCCTCTGTATCAGTGGGCTCCACGACTATGAATAAGGAAGGCCAACTGCATGAAAACCAAGTCCGTTCCTTCAATATGATCAAAGTAATCATTAAATGCTTCTTGGAAAAAGAAGGGAGCAAGAAAAGGAGATAATGAGAGGAAGTAAAAAGGAAGGGAAAGAAAGATAGGGAAGGGAGGAAAGGTAGGAGGATAGATGGGAAGGAGGAAGCAGGTGAGCGGAAGAGAAAAAGAGGTACCAGGTGTTTAAGGTCAACTATTAAATACTGTGTTTGTAATTTTTTCCCTTGGAAACTCTTCTGAGTATTCAATCTCCTGAAATATAGCTTCAGTGTTTAGAATCCTTTAGTGATATAAGCCCAGTATTGGACATTATGACAAGTATCTCACTGGATGAGTTTCTATTGTCCATGATTGCCCCTCCTGTTCATTTCATTTCCTGAAACTCTTTTCAACAAAATCTACCTAGCTTTTTTCCTCATTCCATCATTCTTTTCCAAAGGACTCACAGTCACCAAAGTTGGATCAACCCAGCCACTTAAAAAAAAATCTGCTTTTGCTTCAGAACTCCTAAGTATTGCTTAATACAATTAATAGAAGAAACTATTAGCTTTGTGACTAATTTATGATTTCTAGCCTCAGCTAAATCTGTGACATATTTTGGCAACTTCTTCCTCAGATACCATTTTATTCAGTACATTAATGGTGCTAAACCTTTATGATACCCCTGGACCTTCCCCCTCAGCTCAGACCCTCAGAACAGTAACTTCACTGAGAAAGCAGAGACGATCAGATGGCCATTCTCTCAATTTGCTATTCATACACTTCAAAGATTTATTCCACATCCTCTTACTTTGAAACCTTTCTCCATCTATGATCACTCTCCTTCCCCCAACCCATTTCCCATAATCTTTAGGTATTCTGAGATTTCCTTATCTTCTTAGCCTTTCTTTCCTTCAGTTCCTGATCCATCTCTCTTCTTCTTCTTTTTAATTGTGATAAAATATATGTAAAATAAAATTTACCATTTTAACCATTCTTAAGGGTGCGATTCATTGGTATTAAGTATGTTTACAATACTGTGCAATATGACCACTCTCCATTTCCAGAACTTTTTCATCATCCCAAACAGAAACACTGTACCCATTAAACAATCACTTCAAATTTTCCCCTTCATCTCAGCCCCTGGTAACCTCTATTAAACTTTCCGTCTCTATAAATGTGCCTGCTCTAGGTACCTCATTTACATGCAACACCTGTCCTTTTGGGTCTGGCCTATTTCATTTACTATAGTGTGTTGAAGGTTCAGCATAGTTCCTGGCTCTCGGCAGGCACTCAACATTACCTTCCTCTTTATACTGACTGAACTATACTTTATTCACTGCTTCTTCAATTGTCTGAAAAACTTAAATTATTAATACAATAACATAATAACTCATGATTTCTTGGTCTATCCTACAAGGCCTTCTGTATATAATGTTGTTAACCAACATTCCGGCATTATTGCTGAATTATAGACTCCACTGTTGCCAGCTCCCAATGCCCTTCTGCATCTTTGCTCATGTTACCATCTTTTCCACTTTTATATATCTGCCTGTTAGGTTCCTACCTATCTCATGAGTCACCTCTTCTCAGACATCCTCTGTGACCACCCTGATGCAAACACCCTCCTCTGAATTCTTTTAGTACCTCTTTTGTACCTTTCCATTCAGAACTTGTCATTTTCTGGCATTAGAACGTGGATGCCTGAGTGGCAGGGCACACTGACACATAGAACCGGAGACTCAAAGTTGAGCCCTCTGGGTGGCTTGAACTATAAACATGTGTCACCACACCCATCTATTGCTGTGCACTGTTATTTACGCATCTATCTTTTTTCCCCCTGAATAAGAATTTAAGCTTTAACCACTCTCAACTTCAGTTTTCTCATCTGTAAAATGGACATAATGCTTCTTGCCCTTCTTAAGTCACAAAATTATTGTAGTAATCAAATTAAATAAATGGGAAAATGCTTGGCAATCTATTAACAATCATGCAAATGAGAACTCATATTAATAAACTGAGTTAGTGTATACACATGCAATAAAACTAAATAGCTTAAGCTTTTTAAAGATGTGTGATACATAAGTGGGCAATATGTAAATGTGCTATGATGCGTAAGCATCAACGAAACCTCTAAACTGTTTAAGCAAACCATGATATGCTTTGTGTTTTGGTTATCATTCTGTTGGAAAAAGTAGTTCAGGCTATTTTGTTGACAGCAGGAAATCTATCATTCCTAAGACTTTTGGGACCGGAAAAATCAGCAGTGGCTGCTAAAACCAGAGTCTGGGTCATACAGTAATAGCCAACAATCATTTATTTTCTTTAGATTTTAATCTGACTGGCTGTACTTTGTTATTGCATTATCACTGTTACATTTACTGGCAGGTCTAGTTTATAATATGAAGGTAAATGCAGAACATATTTAAAACCATACCAAAAAAATGACTTTTAAAGAATGTAAGGAACAAAATAAAAGACATCGGGGGCACACAATTTCACAGTGGGTTTTTCTGTGCAGTATGATCATACCTGGCAGACACATTGGTTGTAAAGGAAACACATTCATTGACAAATGTTAATGGCGTAGTTCCTGTAATATCTTCCCACTGAGCAGGGGTGGTTCCACCTGAAATAATATGATTGTTGAAAAAAATTAGGCAAAATTCCAGACCCTGCATTGTAAAATAAAGTCTTTGTGGTAGTGGCTATGTTCACTCACCCTTCGAGATGACACACTGGAAGCAAAATGACTAAAAACTGTATGCTAAAAAATGACGCATTGAAAACAAACAGCAAACACCACACTTCATGGAACTAAATTTAAGGGAGGTCATTTGAATAACTGCTTCAAATTACTAGGCGCTCTATTCTCTGCTGACATTCTAAAGCTTTTATTGTAATTGCTTTTATTGTAATTTGAATTATATACAATTGATGATTTTAAAAGATCCTTTGACCAAGCAAGGAGCTGAATGCTTTGTTAAAACAAAAATCCAAATATTCTCTTGTTCTTTAACTTCATATTTTATGCAATTATTTTCAAGAAAGAAAACTTCCTCTCAATTTGTAATTGAAGGCTGGCAAAAAAAGTGCTTGGAAAATATTAAGAGCTCAATAAATACTGCAAAGTGAATGAGCAAATGACTGAATGCCAAAGGATGACCTCTGTGCACAGACAAATCACTATGGAGGGTGATGCTGACTTTTATTTCTACTGAGAAATTAAGTTGGCATAGATAGGACAAAACTGTCTTCAAGCACTGCAGGAGAAATATACGTTTGAGATGAAAACCAACTTTGACTAAGGTTTCTTAAAGAAGGGAATGAGTTATCAAACAAAGGTCATGGAAACTTATTCTTGGAGGCCTCTAAAATATACACTGTAAGCAGAACCATAAAATATAACTGAGCAAAACACAAAAATCCAAACACCTAGGTTAACATATTTGTAAAAATTAATAGATAAATTAAAGAAATTGTTTACTACAAATCCATCCAAAGACAGAGGGCTGGAATAACTAGATCAGATGGTGCCTAGGCCCAGGTGGTATCTTCATTTTGTCATCTATAAGGGCAGGATGTACCATGGACATTTTTCAATCTGACTTGTTTTGCAACCACACTATTATGCTGCACATTGTAGGAAGGTTAATCATATACACATGGACCAAAAAGTATGGGAAAGATACCCAGGAATGCTATGTAATAACCAGAAATGAGTAATTGGAAAGAGGCCATAAGTGAAGCATATGATTTCCCACTACCCTCATTTTAGTCCATGTACTTTAAAATTATGTCATATTATTAAACTTATGCAGTGAAGTCTCAGTGATTCGCTATCAAGAGTACAGAAAAAACATTAATGAGGAGGAAGAATGAAAGAGAGAATAAAAAAAGGTTAAACATTTCTGCTAATATGAAGGAGAAATGAAAAAAAATTCTAAATACTTAAGCAAGCAGAGATGGTCATTATTCCTACTGACAACAGTATGAATATTTACTGAAAGCCAACACCATGTAGTTATTGTTAATTAGGGATATCATCAGCCAAATTGTGTAGTTCTAACACAGGCTACTTGTGTGGATTTTTCACCTCTCACCATTTGTGGTGGTATTATTGGCAAAGACGACCAATATTCTGGGAATGTCTTTCTGGAGTTTGGTAGCTGACTAAAAGCTATTACAACTTCCAATTGAAAAGACCAAAATTCAGTTAATCATTAAAAACCTTCATTTTGTTTTTCCAAAGTTAGTTCAGCACATCAATGATAAAGACATAACCAATTCCTGGACAGAAAAGTTTGAATTATTGGGTATAATTATTCAAGATATTATTTATTTTTCAACAGGTATAGGATGATGTCTTCAAAGAAGGCTTAAAGCTTGGGTTTTGAGGAATATGGGCTTGGGTTTGAATCTCAACTCTGCTACATATTTACGGTATAATCTCAGGCAAGTTATAGAATTTCTCTCAATCTTGGTTTCCTTTTCAGCAAAATAGGATTAAAGTTTCCTCACAGGGCTACTGTGGAGATAAAAACAACAATGTATATGAAGTGTCTAAAAGTTTCGCATACAGGCTTTATTTAGTAAATATTAGCTCATTTCCTTTCCCCTAGTTAGAGTGCCTTTCCTGAATTAATGCATATAACCTTGCAGGCATCTTACGACCAAAGTAATTTAATATTTACAACAATCTAAGTTTCTTCTTTCAGAACTTTCTACTACAGTAGTCACGTGTGACTCACCTGTGATGCTGCATAGTAATCTTAAGGTTGGTGCATCTCCCCCAAAACCATTCAACATGACATCACTTGAAGCTTTGGGGACAGGAATGGTCATGGTAATTGGCTTGTGAAATTTTCTTCTTCTAGGTTCCAAAGTGACTATAGGGCTGAAGGTAGCTTTGTTGCCTAGGATCTTCTTAACCAACTCACTGTGCATAGGTTGAGCCTTTTAAAAGAAAAAAAAAATTAAAATAAACAATATATCATTATATTCCATGTCAAATTTCTTAATGCATTGCTCTTTATTTCATAAATCAGTTTTCTGGCTTCAAATATGGCAACTGAACGTTTACTACTGTTACCAAACACTCATCTAAAACTTTACGAGACGTATGATCTCCTAGGGCAGCTTTTGCTCACCCAGGAATAATTTGATTCTTTAACCATTTTAATTCCCATTTGAAAAGTTGACTTTTAATCACTGGAATAAAATCCATGTTCGGTTAACTTGCATCTTGATGTGGGCATACCTGTAGGCCTACACGGATCCGCTTGGTTAGTGCCCCCTCTGGGAAGACGGCCTGCACCTGGGGTACCACTGTGCTGCTCAGCACGCCTCCCTCTGGGCCAATCAGGTTGCTGTCCTGTTTGATGCGAGACACCACTGCAAAGTACTGTGGGAAGTCACGGGTGATGATGCGGCAGATCCGTTTCTTTTCTAGGTCTTCCGGGCTATCCAGCACTGAGACAAGAAATGACCCTTCTTCATATAGCAAGGATTTCCTTCTGAAAGCATTCTAGCAGACTCACTGGCATAGTTAATAGTGAACAGGTGTTGTAACAAAACACTTCCTTTTTTAAATAATAGGAAAATTTAAAAAGTAAGGCTATCCTAACAACACCCAAAAAATGACTGCAATCTTTCAAGACCTGTCAGCATTTAGCTGGCACGTTTTCTCTCTTTGTGGAAACTAGGTCTTTCCAGGGCACTGTGAAAGAAAAGCATCTAGTTCCAGATGCGGTATTGCAGGGCTGCCTTTGTAAATGAGGGGGTTTGAGGGCAAACCTGGAATGAAAATGAACCTGTTCTATTCTCAGCTCAACATGACAGAGAGGAAATTTGTTATGGGCTCCTTTTCTTTGCAAATTTCAAAGTTAGCTCAAAAACCAGTTATTGTGGTTTTAAGAAGTAATATGGCCCTTTCAGTTCTCAGGGGAGCAGTGCATGAATAAAATCTGTCTTGGAAGGGTAAGATTCGTGTTTGTGTGTTCATTCCAGTGGCATGGTTGTCTCTGAGATAATCACTGTGGATATTAAAAAAAAAATCAGTGACTACAAATTCAGGGATTCAATATTCCCCTGAAACCATTAACTTACCAAATAGATCATCTAACATCAGGAGAATGGGATAATGTGCTCTTTATAAATTGTATTAGCGTAGATATGTAGGGCAATACAATAAATCTGACTGGTTTAAAATGCTGAGAATTTGAACTAAGTGGATCACTGAATTTTAAGGGATTATGGGACTTTATTCATTTTTAGAAATCATTTACAATTCTTATAGAGGCATGAACAGCAATCATGTTTTTTCTTAACTACTGAATATAACTAGATAGCAAAAGTCAGAAGTCCCAGGATCTGATCATTCATGATTGAAGATCGATGCACTGGCAAATACTAGCTTATACTTATAAAAGAACAGGTTACCACACATAATGAACATAAAAATATACAAATCCGATTCTCTGTTTTAAAATGAGCCTTTTACATATGTAAAAAGTTATAAGAGTGGGTCCCCATCCAAGGATAAGATGGCAGTGTTAATGACAGGTAAATACTTCAGATGGAAATATCCTAAACTAAATGCAAGCAAAAGAAATGGTTTCAAGGAGTAGAAGCAGCTAAATACTGCACAGAACAAGCCTTATCAGTAAGAATCCTGATCTTTTCATCTTGCGTGGAAGATGCTGACCTACACATCTAGAAGGCATAATTTCCTCTTCCATCCACCTCTTGGATAGGGTTAGCCTGGCCTCTCTTCTTACTCAGCCTCAGCAGGGTGCAGAAAGAAATGTTAGAGCAGCTGCTGTCAGGCTACACTTCACTATTCGTGAGCCATACCTGAAGCTACAGCCGGTGGTCCTGGAAGACTAATAAAACTTGACACACAGCCACACAGCTGTGTGTCTACCTCTGTGCAGACTTTGGTAGGCTCTTGGCACTTAGGCAAAGAACTTGCCCTATTTGTGTGTACATAAAGTGCAACATATCTGCCGTTATCAGGACTGAGAGATCTCATCTCTGTGCAACCTCGGGAGGCCTAAGAATGAGGCACCTCCCTCTAGTCAAACTAAGATATTTCAACCTGGGGCTAAATGGCCTAAGCTGGATTTGGGATTTACAGAGATTAAAGCCCTAATGAAAAATAAGTTCCTTAACTATATGTGTAGGTTTGTATATGAAATTTAACCCTAACGAACTCCCTGTTCAAACTATATATAAAGTGTGACTGAACTTAATTTTCCTATCTCCTTAATAGAAAGTTAAAATTTATATTATCTTATAATGCGGTAGTTATGGTTATATGTAGGTCTTCCTACAGAAAAGCTTAACACCTTTTATCAGTGTCTTAAATATCTAAACGTTCAAGTTAGGCATTTTTTAAAACCATGGATTTATTATCCAGTATCAGTCGTTTTGTTATGAAACGAAAATATCTATTCTATCTCACGTTTTAGAAAAGTTTACACTAAAGATAGAGATGGGCTGTATCTCTTTATTAAAATGAGATATTTACTATTAACGATTTTATTTTCCCAAATGTAACAAAAGTAAGACTAGACAAATATATTGTATACTCCAACGCATCACCATTGGAACATACCAGAATACTTGCTGTGGTAAAATAACAAAGGGACACATTTGTTACTAAACCAAACTTGGGTCTGCTTACCCTTGTGCAGTAGAGCCAATCTACTGACACCAGGTTGTGGTGAAGGAAATTGTGGCGTTTACTGCAGGTGCCAAACGAGGGGTCTGGGCAGCTAATGCTCAAAAGACCCAGACTCCTTGTTTGGTACCTGCAATAAACACTGCACTTCCCTTCACCACAACCCGGGATCAGTAGATTGGCTTTACTGTGCAAGGGTGAGCAGACCCAAGCTGGATTAGGCAACACACACACACACACACACACACACACACACACACGCCCGTAGGACATAAAGAAACGCATCATTATCATGCTTTCGCTTCAGAGTTCTTTTAAAACATTTAATATGAAGTACCTTCATCCATGCCATTAAGGATTTCATTCAGTTCATCTTCAGTGTATTCGCAGTAATGCTCTTTCCAGCTGTCCCCATTCTCACTGCGCAGGACAACCAGTTCCCTCTCTTTTCCTCGAAGGGCAGCAAAATGAGGGATCTCCACGATCACAGGCCTGACACAGTAAGGCAGAACATTCAGTGTGGACAGGAGCTAACCAATATCGAGACAAGCACCTTGACTCTGTCTGTTGCAAAGTGACCTGGAATTCTTCTCTTTCTGGGGACAGGGACCTAGTGGGCCATCCTCTGAAGCCCTGAGGCTAGCAAATGGTCCCGCGGTAGCTAGCACTTCACCTCAGGGGCACCAATCCTCAGGGCCACGCTGTTACCTTAAGCCAATGCTATTTCTCTGTGAGTGCATGTGGCATTCTGGAACTTCTCCTTTGATAAATGTAAGGATAACACATTTAACCAAAAGAAATGTACATGCATATCTATGAGGTGTGCCAATCACTTAAAATGTTTTCTACAAGGTACAAAATGACAAAATGGTTTAAGAGGGAAAATGGCTCATACGCTGTGTAATTTGATGTGTTGTAAATGAGGAGATGTCAGAAAAGTCAACTACTTGGTAACTAGAAAGACATGCACTCATGGGATTTTTTTTCCTTCTATTTTCTCCATTCAAGAAAACAATAGGCATGTGTACACAGTGTGGCCCTAATTGAGCACCTCAGCAGGCAGCCCAATTTGTGTCCAATGCCTATTATATTCAGGACCCAGAACATGCACTTCCCTACTGCTTTTTAGGTCACTCTCAAAATTTAGAGAGGCTTTTGATTTTTCAGTCCAGGTTGCTTTGATACAGACTCCAAATTTACCATAGTCACATCGTAACTAGCACATAGTACAACTAGGCAGATCTCATGCTTTAAACGAAAATGAAGGTCACAGCACTTTAAGGAAAAAGATAGAAAAACATCACTCGAAAATAAAAGTCACATACCACAAGGGTCAGAAATGGTCCACTAAAGATAGGTTATACAGAATTTAAATCATAGAGAGGGACATGTCATGGGCACAATGACAAAAAGAGAAATCATATTGCAGAAGAAGGAGAAGAATGGGGGCCAGCAGCCATCAATTTGTTTTAAGTCACTCCTACCCAAGGAATTTGGTTCCAGGAGGCCCCAGCTGAAGGATGCGGCTGACCAAACTTTCTCCCTCATTAAGTGGGGGAGGAGCCGTTGGCAGGTGAAGTTTACTGAGTACATCCAAAGCAGCAGTGAAAGAAAGAACATAAGTAAGCTTCAGGTGTTGTTTTCCACAGAACCCCAGCGTCACCAGCTGATGAACAGGGTGAAGTTTGGTTTCACACTGCATTTGGTTCTGCCCCCTCCATTGGTCACAAAGAGCAAGAACAGAGACCCAGAGTGTACAATGGAGGCGTGTGGAAGGAGGGAGCATGGGGGTCAGATCTGTCCCTACTTAGGTTCACTGCCAGGGCATGAGCCAAAAAAGAAAAAAAATATGCTCCACTGGAAAGACAGAGCTGTTGGGGATACAGTAAAAACTCTGACTCCATAGCGAGGCCAGAAGTTTTCATGGATATTGCTCAACAGATGTGACGAGTATTCAAAAGCCTACAACTACCTGCACAGGAGGGAGGGGAAAGGACTTGGTACATACAGAATGAAAGGAACCACTGGGGAATTACTCCAACCATAATGGCATCTTCTGATGCAACCCAGAACTTCACAGGCTCCTTCTAAATCGCTGGTCTGTCTGATAGGACATGGGGGGTGGTTTCCATAATTGGGAAATACAGACACACCCCTTTTCACGTGTGAACGTAATTTGGAGCAACCTGTTAACAGTTTGCTCCAAATTACAAGGCTTTAGAACATTTCCTGAGTTCTAAAGCAAGAAATCCTCTCCCCAGTATGACACTGGCAAAGCAAGAGTCCACGATTCATAGGATGTTCTCCCAGTTCTTGAGCACAAAGAGTTGAAATGACAAGACTTAAATACAATTGATTTGTTTCAAAATATTTTGAAACTTGTCCCCCTCCAAAACTTCATTGTTTTGTCAGTTTTCAGCAGTAGCTACTCACTTCTTGGCATACTGAGATACCACTTAATATAAGCAGCCATACAAACAAACAGAAGAGAGAAGAAATGTTTATTTCTGCTCAAAATTGCTAAAATGAGCATGGCGAAAGTTATTCTTGATTTGGTCCTCTTAATGAACACTATGCCTAAATAAAATGCCAGTATAATTATAAGACTCAAGGTAGCAATTCTGACAACAGAAAAGACAAATCACATAGACTAAATTTTTGGATGTTCTATAAAGAACACTGCTCTCCAAAGTGAAGATAAGGATTCTGTTTTGTAACTATACAAGACTTTACATTTGGAATAGACTAGTACAGTTGACCCTTGAATGACTAGGCAGGTCCACTTATGCCCTGATTTTTTTCAATAGTAAATATTAGAGGACCACACAGGCCGACTCTAAGGTGTATGCAAAGTTTTGACTGTGTGGAGGGTCAGCACCTCTAACCCTTGCATTGTTCAAGGGCCAACTGTATTTGTTTCTCTATGACTTCACCACTTAAATCTCAGATTAAAAAAATACCTACCATCGACCAAAACATGATTATTCATATTGGGAGTCTAGCACCTACTATCACATTCAAAGAGAAAGAGTAAATAACAGTTAACCTGAATGTTTAATCCATTAATGCCTTAAAATAAGAGGCATTTAAGTGGAGTCAAGCATTGAGGCATTACTTCCAATTCTTAAAAAAATTTCATAGGGGCCAATCTTCTTTCAAAATGTTTTGACGTACCTTTTTCCATTCCATCCTAGTGATTTCATGTGGAGGACACAAGCTCATCGGTGACTAAGTGGGAGGTTTATCAGAAACCCTTACCCAAGGAACTGAGCACCCGAAGGTCCGACTTCAATCAGGCGACTGGCCAGGCCTTCTCCTTCCACCATTGGAGGCATTGTCGCCAGTCTATGGCGTTTGACCAGTCGGCAGGTGACTCGTGTTGGGGCAGTACATTTCCGAGGCGGAATGATGATGCGGAGCCCATTGTGTCTGCATCCTCGCATAGCACCACCTCGGGCGTCCACCATAAAACTAACCAGGAAACTAAAAATTAAAATAGAAGGTTAGATGTGTTTAGAAATATCAATGGCAGATAAACAAGCTTTGTCAAGTTATTTTTTTTCCATAATGCTCTGTTCTTAAAACATCTCTTTTTTATTTATTTGCATGGTGGCCAAAAATTGCCCTTAAAAGTTATTTTACTTTATACCAATGCCTTTATTTTAATTTGGTTGTTGTTTTAATTTTTGTATTTTTTGATCTGTAGCTAAAGAAGAGTTCTAATTTTTTGGATAATGGTAATATTAAATATAAATTGTAAATTAAAAATATATCCAATTGACTTAGAAAGTAGAATGAAATTATGTAAAGAATATTGATTAGTTTCCTTTTGTTATCAATGCAAATACTTTTGCTTCCTTCTATGTGTGTCCTGAAAAATCCATATTTTGAAATAATATAAGGATAGAGCAGAGGGGAAAGACTAAATTGCAGCTTTTCTAAGTAAACTCAACTTGACTTTTAAAAATTACATCTTGTCCAGATCATTTTAGTATAATTCTATGACAAAAAAATTCACAGGCCTTCTCCCAAGATCAAACCCATGTACATGCATCCTGCTCCGACATCGGCTTACACAGGATGCAGGTTTTTAACTCATTACGTTCTAAAAATAAAAAAGAGGAAAAGCAAAGTAATCAAATGTTTTGGATAGAACCAATTTACTGGTTAAAATGCACTTTTCCACTTCTTACGTAGAAATCTCTCTGCTATACCTTTTTTTTTTTTTTTTTTTTTTTTTTTTGCGGTACGCGGGCCTCTCACTGCTGTGGCCTCTCCCGCCGCGGAGCACAGGCTCTGGACGCGCAGGCTCAGCGGCCATGGCTCACGGGCCCAGCCGCTCCGCGGCACGTGGGATCTTCCCGGACCGGGGCACGAACCCGTGTCCCCTGCATCGGCAGGCGGACTCCCAACCACTGTGCCACCAGGGAAACCCTGCTATATCATTCTAATTGAAGGGGTAGATAGGAAACAAAGATTATAAATACCCTCTATTCTGGGTTTTGAAGTGGGAAAACCTGGGCTCATTCTAATGGAGGATACCTGTGCATCATGATTTTCCCCAAATTATAATAAATTGAATATGGAAAGTCATAGGTAGTAATTTAGAAATGTAAAGGCATCTATTATTTTTGCTCCTTTTTTGCCAAGCTAATTACTTGTAAATAGGGGAATAATGATCCAAGGTGACTTGGTTTGTTTATTTTAAGTGTACCAAGAGAAAGGGTTTGTCTGAACTTTGAAGTTGTTTCCTTTGGGCTGTTTCTGCAGCTTAGTTTGAGTTCTTCTCACTATGTTAGTGTAACACTCATTAAAGCCTTGGAAGCACGCACTTTGTCAAGGAGCAAAAATTAAACCAGGCAATCTGATGGTCATACACATAGACACAAAGACACACACAGTGTGCACACCCTTACACAAATAACATTACTGTCTTTCCCAATTCTCCTTGCATTTGCAAGCTTTTTATACCAAAACAGAAAGAGGAAAGCACCATACAGGTGTATTATGGATCTACTGATAGCTTAACCAGCACAGAACTATACCAGATTCATCACACCTAGACATTGCATCCATGACAACATGTAAAACATTTCAAAGATATTTCATCAAAGTAAGTTATGGGATAGAAACACAATACATTTATGTTATTTTTAGATAAGTGAAGGAAAAATACCTTAGCGTCCTCTTTATAGCAGAACACAACTCATTAAGCATGCTATTAAACAGAAACCCTGTTGCTAGTAATACAAATGGATGTGAAGGAGCCCAGACTGCCTGTCTGAAGCAGGTCGTGCAGGATGAGACCATGAGAAGAGGCGACACACTTCTTCCCACGTGCAGGAGCCGGTCTAGACCTACCAATTCATACCCAGTCCTCTAAGTTTTTAGTATGTGGCACAAACTGGGGAGTATAACCAACAGTTAAATCCTGAAGTGTGGATATTTCTGGTCTTTATCAAATCACAATGAGAAAATGTTGGCTGCTTTTCTTATTACTAGCGTTTAAGTAGGCTTTTTTTTTTTTTTTGGATCCCAAGAAAACAGGAGTTTACTGTGGTTTAGAATTCAGAATGACTGTACATAATAATTAGGTTTAACTGACAACACTTTTTTTGAAATTTCTGAATTTTTGCTAAGTTTTATATATTATCACTAGCTTGAGTTCCCCCCCTCTCTCTTACTTTTATTACTAGAGTCACCAGAAGGAAAATTTAAAATATTTCAAAAAGAGCTGTTTCTGGGCAGGTCACCCAGCACACACTCCTAATGTTTCCTCTGGTTTCAAACATAAAGGGGAACCCGGCTCAGACAAGGACAATCCTTGCTGCACACCCGCCGGCTCATGCATCCCACTTTTTATTCCGAGAGGCTCTAGCTCAAAACAAAAGTTACAAGGTTAAGCGCTACTCCGAGTTCCTGACACAGCTAAACCCTGCTTCGTCTTCAAAAACATAGAAGTCTGTAATTCCTTTCTGAACATGCCTTCGAAGTGGAGGTCTTTGGCCATGAGCTCCTTTCTGACACCATCTAGTGCCCACTGGTGGTCCGTCAGCTCCAAAGCCTCCCACTCTGTCTTAAAAGCTCTATTGATGTCTGCGAGCATGGCCATGGCTGCTCCAGTCATCTGTTCCTGCATTAGCCGTGACTGGACAGCAGCATTATCTTGGCCCAAAATCACAGAGTAAATGCTCCAAAGTCCAAAGACATTGAGGAAATACCAGGATGCAGAACTCACCCAGGAGGCATCTAATGTGAGTAGTTCAATTTCTTGCTGTAGCATAGGCTTAAAACAGAGGGTCCGTGGAAACAGGACCTTGGTTATGACAAAGCCTGAAAATGCCATGTTGATCCATCCACCAATAAGAATCAGAGGGAGGACATTTGTGACATTGCCTTTCATCATGTTGGTGAGCATAGTGGGATCAGTCATAAGAGAAGGAGGCACAAACTTCCTTTTAGTTTTTTGAAAAAACCCATCCTCTGGGCTGTTGAAGTAATATTTTCGTGTCAGGAAAGACTGTTTGGGAATTTTTTTCCATTTTCCCTGAGGACTCTGCTTCGAATTAGGACTTGACTGTCAGAGACTTGTTCCTGGGTGAGCTTCTTGTCACTCTGCAGCAGGATGGACATGTAGTGGCAAATCATGCCCATGAAGAAGGTGATGATAACGATAGGCAGGACCACCCAGAGGCAGATGTTGGAGTCGAGCAGCAGCTCTGGTCCTGCCATTTTCACAGAGAGCCGGCTCCTGGCCGGCTGTAGCTGGGTTGATCTTCACCGGGGCGCGGGCTGTGGGGCTCCTCGTCAAGTTCGCCTCTGGGCCTTCTCACGACCCTCAGCCAGGTGAGCCTGGGACAAAACCACAGCCTTGGCCCTTGTGCCCTGCCCGCCGCCAGGCCGCCAGGCCGCCCACTAAGTAGGAATTCTTAAAAAATTATTTTCTATTTGCCTTTTAAAATGCACTATTGCTCAAAAGAATGAGAGAACTGGTAACACTTCTAGATGACTATAAAGGTTTCTTTTCCATTTTACTATTTTCTTTTGACTATGATATTTATGTTGATTTTTATAAAAACTAGAAAAAAGTGACTTAAGTTTCAACCAGTGCTGTTCCAAACTCATTGCTACATTTCTGACTTTCTCTACTTTCTCTGATTTTGTTTCATCTTTTGAATACTAGCAGCACTGGTGAAGAACAGGGACTCAAACCAGTAAGGAACTATATATAATACATCTACTTGATATTATCAATCTTCAATACTATTTGTACCATGTGAAGGCATTTAGGGAATTTCCCAATTCATGTTGCATGCTGTTACATTTCCACTATGTTTATTCCAGTGATGGCTTAGGGCCTACATAACATCTCCATTTAGAACATCTTCTAGAGGTGCAGGATAAAGCAGGGGGCCCCAACCCCCGGGCCAGGGACAGGTATCTGTCCATGGCTTGTTAGGAACCAGGCCGCACAGCAGGAGGTGAGTGGCAGGCAAATAAGTGAAGCTTCATCTGTATTTACACCCGCCCCCCATCGCTCGCATTACTGCCTGAGCTTCACCTCCTGTCAGCATTATGGTGAGTTGTATAATTATTTCATTATATATTACAATGTAATAATAATAGAAATAAAGGGCACAATAAATGTAATGCGCTTGAATCATCCCAAAACCATCCCCCTGACCACTGTCTGTGGAAAAACTGTCTTCCATGAAACTGGTCCCTGGTGCCCAAAACATTAGAGACCGCTGCTCTAAGGAATGAATTGAAGTAGCTATGTTCTTGGCTGTAACAATGTTAAAGTAACTATATGTTTGATTACTTTCTCTGATTTTGTGTCATTGGCTGATTTTTTTTTTTTTTGGCGGTACGCAGGCCTCTCACTGTTGTGGCCTCTCCCATTGCGGAGCACAGGCTCCGGACGCACAGGCTCAGCGGCCATGGCTCACGGGCCCAGCCGCTCTGCGGCATGTGGGATCTTCCCGGACCGGGGCACGAACCCGTGTCCTCTGCATCGGCAGGCGGACTCTCAACCACTGCGCCACCAGGGAAGCCCTGACTGATCTTTTTAAAATTCTCTTTTGTTCTCATTTACTCCATAATTTCCACGCCCCTTTTCATGCAACAATTTGTTACCCTCCTAGTAAGTACTAGGTGCCCTGCTAGGAACCAAGCGAGAATACAGAAAGTAAAGACGTAGTTGCTGCTGCCGAGATGCTCACAGTCTAAGCCCCAAATGTCACATGATGGTTTCACTTACTCAGAATCACTTACTTTCCTGATCAACGAGAAATGAATTAAACCATATATAGAAGCCATATCAGTGCCACAATGACAGTGACCTTGTTCTCCATATTTCTTCCTGTGTCCCCTCAGTGCCTAGCACAATGTAAATAGAGCACATAGTAGGTAGTTAATAAATAATTGTTGAACAGTGAATGAATGGAAGAGTGAAAATGGTAAGTTGTGAGAAGCTGTATATATTTATTTCTTATTGAGAAGAAGCCTAAAATAGAAGGTTATTTAATTCTCTGGTCCCTGGACAAACAATCCAGTCAGACCTCATTCAAATTACTACACTCAGATATTTCAGCTCATAAAATAGCAAAACAGTTGAGAAGGACCGACCTCAATGTTAAATATTCCTCTATAGGTATTTTACTGCTCCAAAATGAGAGACCCAATATATTTATTTCCCTTGATAGAGGATGAAGAAAGACCAAAGATTTGAAAATAAAAGAACTTAAAGACCGGAGCTGCAAGTAGATAAGTTTAACTATATGTGTCTCGGTGTCATCACAGATCTGGAAAATTATATTTAAGTACTGCACTGGAACACAAAGTAAATTGGAAAAATTTAGGTGCCCATGTGCATAATTCAGAGAAAAGAAAAATTAAATTTCCAATGAAAACAAGTTTTTGTGTCTTTATCAAATAACTAAAGGAAATGCAACAGAGTAACAAAAAGCAACAAGCTCTACTGAGGGAATTATTTGACAAGAGAGACAGAGAGAGAAAGAAAGAGACAAAGAAAGGGGTGGGGAGGGAGGGAGGGAGATGGAGAGGAAAGTAAATCAGAAGGATATCAAGAAAGAAACAAAAGCATTGGAAGTCATGAAAGAGCTAAATACTGATAGTAAAAATTAATAAAAATGTTTACAAATTCAGCAAGAAAATACCCTAAGCCAATCAGACTCAAATAATGTAACTGCAGAATAAACAACCAATTAAAAAGCTGACTATGTAGAACTCTATACCAAAAGAAGTCTTTTCTTCAAATAAGAGGGAATAAGAGAAATAATGATTCAAGATTATATCTAGGGCTGATGAAAAATCTTTTAGATAAAAGTCAACATGCTAATCATTAATCCCAATAGTTTGTAATATAAAATTAGGTTAGCATTTGAGCATTTTCATTTAAAAAATCAGAATCAAAAGGTGTCACTATTTGGATAGGAAGTAGAATTAGTGGATAGTTATTTTGTGATGTATAAAACAATTTCAAGGGACATCCCTGGTGGTACAGTGGTTAAGAATCTGCCTGCCAATGCAGGGGACATGGGTTTGAGCCCTGGTCTTGGAAGACCCCACGTGCCGTGGAGCAACTAAGCCCATGCGCCACAACTACTGAGCCTGCACTCCAGAGCCCGCGAGCCACAACTACTGAGCCTGCGTGCCACAATTACTGAAGCCCGCGCGCCTAGAGCTCGTGCTCCTCAACAAGAGAAGCCACCACAATGAGAAGCCCATGCACCACTACAAAGAGTAGCCCCCGCTCGCCACAACTAGAGAAAGCCCTTGTGCAGCAACGAAGACCCAAAGCGGCCAAAAATAAATAAATGAAATAAATTTATAAAAATTAAAAAAAAATTTCAAAAAGCTAAAAGCAGATTATAAAAGACCATTTACTTTTTTTGGTACCATAGGAAAAAGTGAAAGGTTGGAAAGGAGGGAGTCATTATATGAATCAGTTCACATACTAGGTTTGATTAAGTAAATATGATTTTCTCATATGTCCAGATTAAAAATGGGACAAGATAATGCCTATAAACAGTTGGAGATGAAAGGAGTTGAAGTAAAAACATGTAATTAAGTATGCACAGAGGTATCGTATATGGATTAAAGCTAAGCTCCACTGTTTGTGAGCACTGACTAAAGCCTCATCTGTCAATGAAGGATAATCATACCACCACTTAAGGGCAGAGTGAGGATTAAATCATGTATGGGTAAAGCATATAGAATTCAATAAATGCTTGTTCCCATCATTTTCCTTTCCTGGCACCATATGGTTTTATATGTCTTAAAAATTATAGTATAATATAATACCTAAAAAATAAACAGAGAAACTAACGTTTATTAAATACCTACAATGAACCCGGAACTTTGCTAAAGCAGTTTAATATGGAGTTTTCATTGGTTTATGAACTGTACTATTCAAAGAAGATATAAAAATACTATTATCACAGAGCACAAGATAATGCAGCAAGTACCATGCTGTTTCCTGGATACAACTCTGATCTACCAAGAGATCCATCCCTGTCTTGAATTATTGCTGTAACCTCGGGCAAGGCACTTAACATCTTTCGGTTTCAGTTTTCTCATCCATAACATGAGAGACATTAAATTCTTAAACTCTAAGGTGGCCTTCTGGTGTTAAAATTCTAACTAGGTTAGACAACCTATTGGAATGTCTAACAATAGGTTAGACAACCTATTGTCTATTCCAATAGACAACCTATTGGAATAATTGGAATCCATTTCAGATGTTCTGGAAGCATTCCTAATTGGAAAATAAACTGCTACTCCTGCAAGAAATATACACTATTTTTGCTGTATGGTTAAAACAGTCAAGGAGCAGTTTTGCAGAAAATGTATACACATACTGCACTAAACATTGACTTCAGACTGTACAGACAAAAAACATCACGTAACATACTCGGTTTTAACTGTATATCTTACTCTCCAAATGAAATTCAACAATCATGCAAATTAGAAACCCTTATTGAAGTTTTCTAAATTGTGAGATACGATGTTATCACAATTTAAAAGGAATAAAAGCCAAAGCAATCCACCATTATTATGCAGATGACTTGCCTAGGAATATGTAGTTGATTAGCTAGACAGGTACATGCTTCAGAGGAGGCAGCAGAAAACAATGATTCTGCACTTTTGAGGACTATATCCTCCACCCCAAAAGTTATGAATCCTTAGGTTTACTTTTAATTCATCCAGGACCATGGGGTGGGGACGGGGAGGACACTGCAGCATTTGAAGTTAGTTATTGATTGAAAATAGGGGAAAAAATGTCATCAGGGTGCTTCAGTGATCCACATATACATAGCAAGAGGGCCTTAAATCTGATTTCTGGGGCACTATGAGAAAACCGTATCATGAGCTCTTTCTCCTCTATAATTTCCTTAATTCCTTCCCAATCTTTGAAATTCCATGAACTGAAAAACTGATGAAAAACGGCTTTGAAAAAAGTGCCTCAAACTTGTTAAAATCACCAAAATATTTATCACTCACTATGTTCATGTATAGAAACATAATATTTAGTGTGTATTTCAGAAAAAAGTAAAAGAATGGATGTACATTTTTCAAAATTGAAAACGGTTTTATTTGTAGACAATCTTTAGTATCATGATGGATGACTGTAAAATAAAACATAATAATCAGCAGTTTGATAAGAACCTTTAAAAATAACTTTATTAAAATGAAATAGAATAATGGATGTCTTTAGAACACTGGAATCATTCTACAGCACAATTTGTAAAATATCAAAAGGCTGCACTTAAAGTAGTACTAGCAAGCAAATGCACTATTAATAAACTTTCAGCCCTTGGTTCACCTAGAATATAGTTAAAAAAAAAAAAAAAAACCTCTGCTAAGTGACACTTAAAATCACAACCTTTACTATAACTTGAAAATAGCTCAACCAATTTGCATAATTGCTGGAATAGCATTTTTCAGCTCTATGTAGCACTTGTTCTCACAAAAGAAGCTAAGATATGGAGACCCATGACCAAGACAGGCTCTCACTTTAGGTCTACATTCATTTTGGTACAACCCTACCTAATTTCCAATAAAATAAGAAATACCCACTTTCTCTATACCATATGGCCATGATATGAATAAAATACATCATTCTCTCTCTCTCCCTCTCTCTCTCTCTCTCTCTCTCTCTCTCTCTCTGGCTAGGTATGGTCACACTAAAGCATCCTGAGGCAGGGTATATGCAGAAGGAAATGACAAAAGGAGGAGAGGAAGAGGCAACATGTTCAGAGAAAGAATTATGCAGAAGTTCACCTGCTGTTGTCACGATCAAGACATGGAGAGGTGCGGCTGCAACAGAATAGATACTTTAGCACAGAGAAGGAATGGATAACGTGAAATATAAAGAAGGAAATCAGAAGTGACTTTCAACTGAGATATATTATTTATATACCAATACCGTATTCATTGAAAAAAAGATGGAAATACAAATGAGATACAGCTCTATGCAAATGCTGAGAGAAGAGCCAGGTACAGGGGCTCTGTAGCAACTCCCAGGTTAGGGAACTGGGATATTATAAAATCACTGGAACGTGGATTTGTAGCCTTATTCAACTCTGGCTTACGTGGGCACTTAAAATCTAAATGTCCAAGAAGCTACAAAGCATCAAAGGGCATTATAATGAGAGTTTCAAAGTTTTCGATTTGATGGACATAGTTTTGCCTCCAAAGCTTTTCTTTCATACTTTTAATACTTTCAAAATAATGGTAATGACCTTTTGGGCTCTTACAGAAGAAATGCAAACAGAAAAGGCACAATTAAAAAAAAATAGCTCCAATGACACACAATAGCATAAACTATAAGGCAGAGTAGGTAACATTAATTACCTACTAGTAAGTAACAGAAACTATGCAAACAAAATCTTAGTGCTTTTTTCAAGACTTTCACTCCCTGTTTTGGGGATTGCTGTCTTCCTCGCTGGTCATATTGTTGAATCCCACTTTACAGTCCTGCCTTTCACTCCTCTTCTACCTGAGTCTGCTCTTCCTCAAAACACTCCATACGTTTTTCACAGAGTTCACTTGGGTTTTCAACACCTGATGATATATAAATGGATATACATATCCTTTGGACCAGAAACCCAGCCTTACAAAAGGCTGGGTACAGCCTTACAAAAGGCTGGCTTTGCTACTTATAAAATAATTTTCTTCATCCAGAAGAATTTACCTTCATGTACCTTTTAAAAAAGGAGTGTTTGAAATACACTAACAGCTAAATTAACCGCTATATGTACTTAGATAAATATTAACGTTGTCAAATGAGAAACAGCTTTAACTTCCTTGAGTTTCAAATATCACCTTCCACTATTTGAGCTAACATCTTTACTTTTTCTTTTTTAAAATAGACTATATTTTTTAGAGTAGTTTTAGGTTCACAGCAGAACCATCTTCAGCATGTTTTTATGAAAAGGAAGTCCTTTAAAAGATTACTTTCTTATTGACTTCTAGTTACCATATCTTGTAGTATAACATCATGAATTGACATTTATTTGTTGGCACTTGGCTGTTATTAAAAAAGTATAAAAATAAAGACTTTCGAAATAATATTTCAAGTGAGTCACAAAACTAGCTCTCACTAGGAACTTGTGCCTTACATCTGTTGATTCATTATGCACTTATGAAATAGGGAAGATTAAATTCAAATTCAATCTTGTCCAACCTTGTGTTGGATGTGATTATGACTGGGATACTAGAAATAATAATTGTTGGTTAGAGTGTGAATCAGTAAGGCAACTTCTTCAAGAACAACAACAAAAATATTACTGTCAGCCTTTCTTTTGCTAGCTATTGGCTGTATCTCTTGGTCAGAACAGGCTTTTTAATCACTGATACCTATTCTCCTATAGTGACAGACATTAGTCATCGGAAACAGTAGAAGTAAAAGAAAATCACTAATAGTGCTTATTGGTAGAAGCTGTGTCTTCCATTAATCTAAAATCCCTTTATCTAATCTAATAGAACATTATACATCAAATTAGTGGCATATGCATATAAAAGCTGACTTTATTATCCCTTCTATCAAAAATTATTTTTTTCTTACATTTTGGGCAGATTTTGAAGTGGCCTAGGAATTCACCCAATTAATTAAAGAGAAACTCAGTTCCTTGAAAACTATATAAAAACTATTACTCAGGAATCTGGTGTATAATGAATAAAATTACATGTCATTGTTACATGATATATTATGAATTTTATTCATATACATTCATATCATGGTAGCTTTCAAATACCATCACCCTCAGAATCATTGAGTTTTCAGTGGTAACTACCCATCCTCTTAGAGTCATCTTTTGCACTGTGTTCATTCAAATACTATAGTAGAGACACAACTTTATGATAGATTACCTGATTAAAAATAATAAGTCAAACACTGCCATTATGAACTGTACCACATTGGTTATTGTCATTTAGAGGATTCAGAACACATTCTGTTTCACTGATTTGGAATTTGTTAAAGATGTGGAAAATGTGTATGGGGATTATATAAATACTAATGACTATAATCTATTGAGTACTTATTCTTTCTAGGCAGAATACTAACTACTTAAGAAGTGTCAAATCCTTAAAGCTCCACTATGGAATTCATAATATAACATTCATCTTATAGGTAAGTAAACTGAAACTTATATATTTTATACAACTTGCCCAGTGTCACATATTGAGTGTCAGGGCCAGGATCTGAATTCTGATTGATCTGATTCCAAACACACTCTTAACCATCATGTTATCTCTCTTCCAGAGATTGTCTTCCAAGTTCAAATAACAACACATAGGTGTGTTTCTTAAAGGTAGTGGCTAGGTTTTACTCATCTATGTTCCTTAGTGCCTGGCACAAGGTTTGATACATTGTAGAATTCAACAGTGTGTGAAGAATGAATACTTAAGTAAATGGAAAGGATAAAAAATATTTGAAGTAACTAGTCATATGTTAATTACCTAAGTCACCCTTAAAGTCAAACTTTTATTAGGCAATTTTGTTCCTTTCTAACGGTTTGTATAAAACATATATATCTGCTCTATTGGTACTTGTAGAATATACCAGTGCCAAGGCCCCAGTGACAGAGACTGTGATGTAACTGATTTGAGTTGGGGCCCAGGCATCAATATTTTTTAAAGCTCCCAGGTGACACCAATGTACAGCCAGCGATGAGGATTAGCATCAGTGATCAGGTGTGAAGTTAACAGAAAAACTGATTTATTAGAGACCAAGATTTTAAAGATCCTTATTTTAATGAGTGATTAAACTTTAACCACGGGATACTCTTGTTTCATCATAAGTAATCAATTCTAATTACTTACACATGTATCTAGTTTTATACTATTGGTATGTATATCGATGTACCTCATCTGAGTATTTTACTGCCCTTCAGTAGTTAAGACTTCTTTAAGAAATTCCTTTTATAAAGTAAATTATTTTGGAAATTGAAATACCACCATAACACTTTGACTCTTTTATAAATTCGGTTACTAATAGTTAATTACATTTTGCTTAAAATAATCTTGTCACTTTGTAGGCTGGGTATGGGCTTCAAATACTAGACTATGGTTTCTAGATTCTGAACTATTATCCATCAACACTCTAGGTCCAACTTTCTTTTTTTTTTTTCTTCTCATCATTGTTGAAAAACTTAGTAGCAGAATGCAATGTTATGCTTTTTGAGTAGTTTATAGCTGTCAGATTTTAATTATTTTATACTTAAAAATGTGTAAGTAAATCTGGATGAGCTTTAATTGATTTTTATTCCCTTGAATAACACCTGCATCAAGGACTAGCTTTTACTTATTTAACAAAGAAGAGTATTATGATTATTTTCAATAACTAATTTTATATTCATTCTCCGAGCCTTTAACAGAAGATCAGGCTAAGAAGTACAACATTTTTAACTACAATATCTTAGAATGCTTTCCTGAAAGGAGAATATTTTTTTTATATTTATTTATTTTGGCTGCTCTGGGTCTTAGTTGCAGCATACGGGATCTAGTTCCCTGACCAGGGATCGAACCCCGGGCCCCCTGCACTGGGAGCACGGAGTCTTACCCACTGGACCACCAGGGAAATCCCTGAAAGGAGAATATTTTAGAATAATCAGAACAAGAAAGAATCTACTAAAAATAGTTCTGGGGATTATGGAAAAAGAGTTCGGGATAATAATTTAAATCAAAATATTATATTTAGTTAGATAAAATATGGCAGGGATTAAAAGTGATTAAATAAAAACATCTTAAAAGTTTATATGTAATTATGAAATTACTATACAACTTGACACCATTGAAATGTAAGGAAAAAAGCAATCATGAAGAGTTTACAATTTAAAACTCCTTAAGGAATGTATATTCCACATAATTGAATTCTTATAACTTAAGATGATCTTTAAGAATGTTTAAACTTATTAACTCAAAGCCCTACTTTTTAATGAGTTGATATAAATAGGCAGCATTTCTTAAGTAGTGGCAAATATATTATCTGGATGACTTTTAAAAGACAACTGAGAACCTGACTGGTTGCATTCAAATTTTCCTTTTTAGAATATCCCTACTTCAAACAGCTTGTGAACTCCTCTATACATTTGTATGACTCACACTTCCGTAAACATGATTTTAAATGCATTAAAACATAAGCAAAGGCATTTATGAAACTAGTCAGTTAATCTTAGTAAACAGAAATTTCAAAAAAGCAAATGATCTTGCCCCTCTTTTCAAGGCCATCTTAAAGACAAAAATGTGAACAGTAAGGAGGCCACTGGTATACTCTGGTTAGTTAGCAAGCTGTCTGACGCAATTCTACGACTTATTTGAAAACAATGGTCAGTTCTTCTATGCTGAATTTGACGCTTTTTGCTGGTTTGTTTGTGTGGATAGAGTCGATGGTGGATAAAGCAGTGACAAGTTTTCAAAAAGGTCACTTCCCCTGTAAGCTAGCCATCAGCTAAAGCTACTGGACAAAGCTGTTATTTTCACTCATCTCTTTTTACCTCTCGATCTGGATGCATAATATTGATTTACTTACCCTGAATGAATAGGGCTGGAAGAAAGAGCCACGTTGTCTAAGTTCTCAGTGCCCCAGCTTAGACGATAAGAATTCCTTTCTGCCTCCTTGGCTAGAGTTGACACCTAAACACAAAGAACACTGGATTTAATAAAAAGACGTTCCTTCAATTAAATTAAAATATAATGAACTTTAAAAAAATGGCGTGACAGGAAAGTGATATTATCTGGAAAAACGCTCATTTAAAAATATGATAGAAGACCAAGGCATTTAAAATGTATCTTTATAATGCATTCCCATTTAAATTATATTATTGATATAGGATCACATTTCTGTAATTGTCTTTGAAAAGAGTAGGTGTTCATCTACTTCCTATATCCAGCCAAAGCTGATAAAATTATATCTAAAATGAAAATATTCCAAAACAAATTCTATATCTTTTCTAATAGAAAACAATTTTAAATATAGAGAGACATATTTTTAACCTGTACCTTTCATCTTTTACCTTAAATGCATCCTACCTTACATTTTCCTTTAATAGAGATTTTATAAAGGAATTGAGTTTTATATATAATGTCCACCCGGAAGAATCCAGTATAGCTGAAGAAACAAGCAGTATGTTATTTTAGAAAAACTCTGCTCACTGAAAAATGCAGCAAACATTTTTTATGTTTTAGAAAAACTCTTAAATCCCTTATCCTAGATTATCAACTGAATTAATACAATTTTTTTTAGATTAAAAAACTTCCTCTGGACATTTCCGGCATCCGATAATGCTAAAAAGCTCTCCAGAAAGCAGAAATGTGAAGGCAAAAAGTCACATACCTGGTGACTGGGGATCACAACTGTGTCGTCAATCATGGCACTGTCCCTCAGGTATGAGGCATGGCTCAGGGTGTGAGACCTGTCGGAACTGAAGGATCGAAGGCTGGTAGGTTGGCAGGAGGTCATGGTCAAATACCAACAGCAGTAGTAGGGTTGGGAGGATGAAATGACGAGCCGAGCAGGAGAGTGAAAAAAGCGTGCTATTAGCTAACAGTGCAACTTCCAGGGGGACATAAATCGCAACCGTGGAAGAAGGAAACACAGGTCTCTGTGTTGCCGTACCTCTCTGTCCCACAGCTAAACTAACGTATCTTTTGACTGGTTCCTACCACTCAATGGCAAGGGCACAAGGGAATCCAGAAGATAAAATTTGATACTCCTAATCTGATTCATTTTCTTCCCAGAAATGTTTGAAACCAACAACTGTAGCTTACTTACTGCCAGTATAAGAAATTCACACAGAAAATAATTCCAGGATAGATTGCTTAAATCTGTGTTAAATGTAAATCTCCCTGCAACTAAGAAAAATATTAGGGGGCGGGGGAGGGGACTAAGACAGCCCTTGGAGAGAATGAAATGAAAGCACAGGTTCCATTTTCACTCATTTTCCTTTCTCTCCACGCCTCTTTTTCCTCCTCTCCAACTGTGAATGACTGAATGTTCGTGCACACCCCTGGAAGCTACAGAGTGAGATGAACTGTGGCCAGATGCATGCTTCCTGCGGAAGTGGTGTCCCTCCTGTTTGTCCCTGGTGTTTCCAACAATGCTATTTCAAAGGACAGCACTGTTCCTCGTGCATGTCCTGTGTGTGGTGAGTGAAGCACCACAGAGTGCTGGTTGCTGTGGCAATGAGATGCAAGAGCACAAGAAACTGTTTCCAAGACCAACCCACAAAACACACACATCCGCCAGCACGAAAACGAACTGCCAGTAGACACTGACCCAAAACTGAGGTTTGGCTTCAAGATGGGATTTAGGCCTTGATAATCAATGCTTTACACTTCTGATAAATCTGAATTTCAAAGTTCTGAATTATATACTCAAATGAAATTGGTGAACCTTGACATTTGCATAGATGCAATTTCATTCCTTCCTAGTCAATTTGTGCAATCAAATGACAAATAGACTGATAACTTAAATAAACTATGTTTTATACATGTTAGTCCAAGTATTAAAGATCTGTATTCAAAATATTAGCCCAAAGCCCATAGGGGAAAATAAAGAGATATGCAAACTTTCACAATATTGATAGAAGCAAGGTTTCATTTACGTTTAGCTAGTAGGTATTTGGCTAGTGAAGCGCTACAGAATTATGGACTAAACATCAAGTTAGCATATTTATTAGCAGAAGCTATTTTCTTTTGCAAATATACCTAAGTTTGTAAGCCATATACTGTCATCTTTATGAGGTGTCAATATTGCCAACTTCAATTATTTTTGAGGAAATCATCACTTGGTAGATAATTCATAGTAATTTGGGGCTTTCTCCTATTCTGCTGTAGGATTTATGCCCCCAAAGTAAATGCCGAATATTAGAGGGTAAGTGACATGAATCAAAAAAAGTTTAACTGTCTGATCCTGGGACTTCCCTGGCAGTCCAGTGGTTAAGACTCCACGCTCCCAATGCAGGGGACATTGGGATCTCTGGCTGGGGAACTAAGATCCCACATGCCACATGGTGTGACCAAATAAATAAATAATCAAATATACTTCAATAAAAAATAAAATAAATATTTAATTGATCCTATGTTTTTACACCTATATTAATCTGTGTTTATAATAAAATCAAATCTAAATAGAATTTGACAATATACTATTTTATGTTATATAAGCTCTTGGGGAAGATTGAGGCTCCTGACACAGCCAAGGCAGGAGCAGCCTGAACGCCTAGCAAACCTATTCACAGGGGTTTTAGTCCTGGCACTTGGAAACAGCTTACATTATAGCTGTTTTTACAGCTGTGCAGTTAGATTTTGATGGTGCGCTTCATAAACAGGCTGCTGTGACCAACCTTGGTGTGACCTTGAAATTGAGGATGGGAAGGTGATTAAATTATTGGGGAAAGGGGTTTTTAATCTCAGCAAAAGCTTGCCTCAATTAGTGGACTGAGCATTTTTTTTTTCCTGCACTTGTATTGTTTTGTACCAGGCAGCACTAAGGTCAACAGCTCTTAAATTCTATTATCCTTTATTTTGTTTTGAATTGAGCCAAGAGAGGGCAAACAGTAGAGAGGTCAACCTCTTGAAATGATATGGTGTCTACAGGCGCAACCATCTGCCCCCATTAGTTCTGCTGGGCTCAGATTTGTTAATTACTTAATCTCTATCCTCAGCTTTAAAATTCAAAGATCCAGATGGTGACTTTACACATTTAAAAGTGCTAGATTCGTATGAATGAACAGTACTAAAGGACCAACAGGCACTGGAGTAAAGGAGTAAAGATGCCTGCTCATAACAGCAAGTAGAGACGTCGTCACTACGTAGATTAACCCTTAAAGGCAGCACTGGAATAGTAGAAACACAGGTCTCAAAGGGGAAATGGAAATTTAGCTTGGATGGGAACAACTTGAATGGCAAAAAGAAGGTACCTCAAATAAGACCCAGTGACGTGGCTGCCACCACTGTAAATGTGTAAACTTTGAAAAAAAGGCAGCCAGGTCTCAATGGCCACTCTAAGGGAGGCACCACAACTGGGTGGATGTCTGTCTGCTTTAGGAACGAGGTGTAAAGAGCTCATCTGGCTGTGAATGTAGAGCTACATCCTGCAATCAGTGTATCAGAAATAAAGGTGGATTACTGATATCCATCTACCCAATACCTGGGTCTATCTTTCAGTTGGTTTTGAAACAGGAGCAAAGGGGTGTTGGTGCTATTTTTTGTCTTTCCTAGAGCCCCAACAGGAAAGAAATACAGGGGGAGAAGAAAGGAAAGAAAGAGACAAAGTGACTGACCACAAAAAGGAGATTGGGGCAGGGAGAAAAAGATATTAGAAGATGCAGACAGAGAGTGAGGAAAGTTGGAGAGACAGAGGGAGAGAGAATAAGTTGAAACTATATGTCTAAATATCTCTATCCTCTGATTTTATTCTAGTTCACTCTGCTTACTGCCTTCTAAAATGCTAATTGGTATTTAATCAATGTTTATAGTTCTAACTGATCTTTTTTCTATGACGTCATAGAATCTACTTAAATGAAATATATGAAGTAAGAATATTCCAAGAGTAAAGAAATTATTCTCTCTAAAGGAATCATGACCAGCACAAAGGTCTGGGATAACTCAAGTCTCTGGATCAGAAATTGCCTACCCTGATTTAAAACAGTGCAAGCAAATTCAAATATTTTGCAACAGAGTTGCCTTTTTTTTTTTTTCCAGTAAGTCAGAGGTGGTGCTGTTCAGTTAATAAATCTGCAATAGCACATATCCATAAAAGTGTAAATTTTTACTTGCTGTTTAGCTAAGGGATAGGCCAAGAGTTTTTTATGATCTTAAATTTATACTTTTTTCACCATGATACAACTGGTTTCTGGACACATATTAGGTGGTATCAAAGTCTGTAATTCCACAGAAAAGTATAATAATTACTATCTTAGGAAGCTGCAATATTTATTAGACATCCAATGAACGGTGTTTTCAAACCTACTGAGCAAGTGAATATCCAAAAATGTCAATGTGTCTGATTTAATACACGGAGAATCTTTTGTGGTTCATTGTTATTTAGCGTTTTGCATTGAATTTGAATAGTATTTTTAATTTGTGAGTAATAATAAAATAAAAGGGACACAAAATCCAGCGAATCAAATTGACTGTGTTTCTATTCAATGTGATTAAAATTTACCTATTTTTATTCTTCTGCATCCATGTACATTTTAGGCATCTGAATCATTTTTTTTTTTTAATCATCTCCAACTATACATAGGCTAATTAGGTTCCTTTTGGGGAAGCCATGCTAATGTTTTATCAACCACAAGGTGGAGCTGTGACCGTTAAAACAGTCAGGCCTGGGGCCTGTCACAGACTGATTCTAGTAAAATACTCACCCTTCTAGCTTGAATAGATATTCAATACATAAAAATCCTAATCTGAGAATAAATCCATAATTCTAGAATATAAGCACCCCCTGCCAAGACAGACAGACAGACAGACACACACACACACACACACACACACACACACACATACATACATTGAGCAGGGAGCAGGGAAATGTGGATGTATCCAGGAAAATCATGTTTTCATGCTATGTAATACCTACCTGGGCATGGTACTATTGAAAGCACACCAAATAAAGAAATAATGAAAAGGAAAAAAATGGTTACCGAAAAAAGGTAACTTATATTGAATTGTCTAAGCAAAATTTAAAAAATAAATAAAACACTGCATTGCAATCATGAAAATGAGATACTGACTATAATTCCATCTTGGAGAGCATGAATACATCTGGTGTTCTAGAAATGCAAGTGTGGAGCTGGACAACAGCTCACGTCTCCAATGTTTCATATCTCCTGTCTTTACAAGCTGAGAAGTATTCAGTTTAGGTAGAATCCTCTAACCACTGACCCCTGTCTTATAGAAAGTATTGTTCTAAATCTTTCTCAGTACTAAGTACTTTCAAAGAAGGCAAAAGGATCAAATCAAGCACTTACTCTTAGTAAAAGAAATCAAGCTGGGAAAAAAAAAAAGGATTTTTGGATAACAGTAATATGATTATTCATAGCTTATTATGAATTTTTGCAAAGCCATAAACATTTCACTTTATTGAAATTTGAAGCCTTTTAAGAATCTCAGACTGTGAGGCCCAAATCAATCAGTGTGTCAACATTCAATATCTAGAACGCTGACACCATCACAAGCTCCCCTACCCTCACCCGCCAAACGGCTCCTCCCTGTGTCCCCTGATCCCAAGGACCACTCTCTACCTAAGTCATTGAAGCCAAGGAGCCAATCAAGTCTCCTTCCTCTTCTTCACCCACCCCATGAAATCCATCGCCAGATCTGGCCAGTTTTACCTCACAGATATGTTCTCAAATTTTTCATTTCTAAAACTCTCCCCATGACTGCTACCACCCAGGTTAGAGTTCAAGTCGTATCCTAGCAACTTCAGCGAACATTACCGCAATAATTTCTCAGGTGGTTGATACTGCCAAGTTTAGCCCTTTGACAACTTTCCTCTAAAATTCATCCTCTATATCACGGTCAGAGGGATCCATCCGAAATGTAAATGTGACCTCCCCTCCTTCATACTTACACTCCAGCCACACTGCACTATTCTGTTTCTCTCATACACCACGAGCCTTTGCTCACCTTATTTAAGGCTTCAAATACCCTCCCCACCTTTCTTCACCATCATCACTATTATTCTGTCTCGGTTTGGGCTCATTCCCTCCAGGAAGCCTGAGCCTCAGGGCTCCAGTTGCACTCTGTGGGTACCACTAGCTTCATCTCTCTCTCACTCCATTAGATTCTGAATTTAGCAATTACATATTAGTCATGTTTGTACCTCTGGTACCCACCACAAAGCCAGCCCAGAAAGGCACTCATTACACGCACACTGAATTGCTTTTTAAAAAAAAAAAGATAGGAGGGAGGCATTAGTACTCAAGGGAAAGGCCCAAGAAAAGCTTGTTTTTGCTAATTCCCCATTCAGAATTGACTACTCTTTAAGGCATTTATTTCTTACACTCCAAATGTGCTGGATACAGCCAAGAATAGAGCCAATATTAAAGTTATAAACCTAAGATAATTGATTAGCAAAAGACATTACACTATATGTACAACCACATGCTTAACCTAAATTGACTGACAGTCATACTTTTGATGAGGCTCCAAGGAATGTTCTTAATCAGTTTACCTCAAAAAATAATAAACACCTGGTGTGCTAGTTAGTAATAACCCCAAAAATAGATTGTATATTTCAGAATATAATATAAACCTCCCTGGATGTGGCTATCAAATCTGGGCTCCTTCAGATTTTGCTATCATTGCTTTTGGTGTCCAGGCTCTTTAGGGATTCCGTTCTGATTCTTTCGCATGAAAAAATCAGTTCCAGCCAACATTTCCTTCTCAATTTGTTACCTTTTAATCCTTCTTCACAACATACTTTTGTTCACAGAAACTATGGCCCTAACAGAAAACCCCAAGGAGATTGGGAGGATCTTATAACTGCCGTTTAGTAAGAGTATCCATAAGGCAAAACTGTCCTTTTAATTTGCCTAGAGAAAAAAGTTGCAGATGATAAAAAATATCATATTTTAATGGTTCAGAGCTCTTTACTGATCATGGCTCTGATTCTTACAATGCTTGACTCCTACTAAACTACTTAATCTCTCTAGGCCTCAGTTTGCTTTAAAATGGACACTTGAAGTTGTTAGAGAATGCAGTAAGATAACATGCTAACTGCTGAGAGTAGTGAGATACCTATAGAGTGTCAATAAGGGTGTCTACTTTTTTTATTATTATCATAAAAGTGTGTTGCACTCACTTCTGATATCAAGGGAAAGCTTTATGTGAATACCTGTCAGAGCGTCCTCCCTCCAAGCTGTATCTCAGGTAATTCATCCCATCCAGGAACTGACTGCTAGGTAGGGAGTCATCACCCAGTTCTTTTAGATCCTCAGGTCTAAGGTACTCTCCCCCATCACCTGTCATCGTGTCATCACCTTGAAGCAATCAGAGAAAGATGGAGAATTACTTGTTGAATGTAATATCGACTACAAAACATGATTATGATTGTGAAGAAATCAGCATAATAGCACTGACATCACTGAAACACTGCACGCTAGAAAAAAAAACAAAAACAGAACACATGCAGCTGAAGAGCGCTAAAACTCAGGTAAACAATATTTGACCCATGTTCCTATTACCTACTAAGAAGAAATAATTACCTGAATTGGAATTCTTTTAATATCAATTTTCTTTACTCATTTCTTTAACCCGATAGCTGATTTATCATGATAGCTGATTTATAGCTTTATATTTAACTTAGTAATTAGCACAACATGTAGACAACTTAGCTTCTGTCTATAGTATCAATAATTTTGTACATAATGTCCAGCATTAACAGTCTTTTCATGTAATTGACAATATGCTAAGAAATACCTACTGCTCTAAAACAAATAAGAGGTGTGTTAAATGGAACAATATGACATAAAATTAGCAAAATATGCACATTAGGGAAAGAACACTAGAATGAAGTAGACAGATTATGACACTGTAATAAAAAACCTGGAATTTAATTTTAAAATCATTACGGAGCATAAAAAGGATGCTTTGTTGGAAACTAGATGGTTTCCCAAAAGTGAAGTACAGGGAAAAAAGTGAGATAGATAATAATTAAGCAGTGGCCAAAAGCGATGACTAAGTGTTGTAGCTCTCATTTGGAAGCACAGATGGTACGAGTACATTCCCTGCCCGTGAACTGGAATAGAACACTTTTAAAAATACACATTTCAGGAAATTCAATAAATAATACCTCATTCACAGAAATGCTCTCCATACCATTAATGTGCTGGGATGGGGCATGAGGCATTAGTACTCAGGGGAAAGGGGGAATAATTTAGCTGAGAGAAACAATTTTTGATGATCCTTTAAGCGTACTAATCACACACTGAAAGCCTGATAAACAATGTAAGGGAAAATGTGAAAGAATGTAGTTCATGCCTATAATTAAATTAAATATTTATTTTAATCTTATCTGTTTAAAATAAGTGTTCTAAATCAATACTAATTTATTTATAAAGATACAGCATTAAAGACTTTTAAGAGGAATACGTTTTCAGCATCTCATTACTTCCCTGTATATATGATCTTAAGAGCCCATAATCAAGACTATTAGCTCTCCAAATTACTTAAAGGCAAAGACAGTTTGAACAAAAGACCTTCCAGTAAATAGAAATGTAACTTATTCACCACTAAATTTTTTTCTCAAAGTCAATGCATTTAATATTTGGCAGTTACAAATCTCATCATTAAAATTACTTTTATTGCTCCTCAGTGAAATCATTAGATATTTATTTAGTTTTAGCTAAGTGAATTAGGCTACACAGAGTAGTTATTAAAAGTTTAGTCTTTAAAATCAGATAGATCTGGGTTCAAATTCTAATTCTACTACTTACGGGCCAGTTAATCTTCCTAAGCCTCAGTTTCCACAAGAAGAAAATGGGAATGATACTAATAATCTATCTCACGTGTCAGTTATCTGAATTAAGTAACATATAAGGATTATAACAGAGTTCTGGAATATAATAATCGCCAGTTATTATTTTTATCAATACAAAATGATCTAAGTGTTGACACACCAATGAAATATGAGCCAGATTTCATTTATGCAGAATAATTTTTGAAAAATTTAAAGAAAAATATAATTGTACTGTTTAAATATTTCATAAATCTGACAACTCTAATGAAAACATGAATACGTTTTTAAAATTAATTTTGTTAAAGTGGTTCCCCCCAACTCTTGTATATATTCTCTTCTTCAAAGTGTTCCCTCACAAAACACGATGCAGCAATAGCAGCGATCCAGGGATAAATAACAATATAGATGAACATGAAATGCATGATGTTGGTGAACTTTAAGAACCAAAAAGGTCAGAGGAGGGAGAGATCACTTTAGAATAATGTAGTGGGTTGAGTAATGTCTCCCCTGCCCCCAAATTTCATGTCTACATGGAAGCCCAGGATGTGGTCTTATGTGGAGATAGGGTCCTTGTAGATGTAAGTAAAGTAAGGATTTAGACGAGATCATACTGGATAATTGCAATGACGGTGTTTTTTACAAGAGGAAGAGAAGGACACACAGAGACAAAGAGGAGAAGGCCATGTGAAGGCAGAGGTTGGAGTGACGTGTCTACAAGCCAAGGAACACCAAGGATTGCTGACAGGCACAGAAGCTGGAAGAGGCGAGAAAGGGTTCTTTCCTAGAGCCTTCGGAGCTTAGCATGGTCCCACCATGGACTTCCAGCCTCCAGATCTGTAAGAGAATGAATCTGAGCCACCAGCTTGTGGTAATTTGCTGCGGTAGCCCTAGGAAATTCCCAAGGAAGCTGGAGAAGGAATCACTGAAGAAGGAATGGGAGCTGGTCAATTGCTTGGGAGCAATTTTGATGGGCAGAGATGATGGTATTTCAGGTGAGAGGCTAGTGTGTAAAGGGTCATGGAGGGCAGTAAAAACAGTATGAATAAAAGAGTAATACGCATTACTTACTTAGAGAATACTAAGTGGAATAACTTAGCACTAGTCAGCGTCCATGCTGGTGAGCAATGGCAGAAAGTCCAGGAAGAAAGCTGGTGTCTGAACAGAGTGACAAGATCGTGAAGCTTGGACATTTTATTATAGGACTTGTGGGACTTACGTGTTCCACTATTTCTCCCTTCTTGTTTAATTGGTAAATCTTTATATAGGAGTATTTTTATGAGTGAAATAAGTTGGGATCCCCATTGCTTTATTTCTGGGAGAAAAAAAAATTCTAAGATCAATCCTAAGACTTGGTTTACCAAAACACAGGTATTGTCTGGTTTGGATATAAGCCTAAATTATTTTCAGAAAAAAATATGCACGTCCTGTTAACTTTTGAGAAAACTAAGCCTAGTCTTATTTATGAAAAAGTGAAGGGAATGACTGAATGCAGGATGTCATATAATACAAGCTGTACCTTATGGATCCCTTGAGCAAGAGGCCTACAAAACTATGTAAAACCCCAAAGCCTGCTTGAATATACTCTCTCTCTCTTTCTCTATTCCCCACTCTACTACCCCCCCACACCTAATCCCCAAGAATCTAAAATAATTGAGCTTTGCTTTCTAGCATCTAATTCCTAATTTCACCCAGATTAGGGCATCCTGCCCATCTTCAGAGTCAATCTGCTTTTGCATTTCATCTTGCTTCTCCTAATTTGCCAGTTCTCACCACAGTCTCTTAGCAACCAAGATGGTTACAGAGAACAAAGACAACTCAAAATAAGTTTCAATTTCTTGGTCCTTAAAATTACTCAAAACTCCTTAATACAGTAGGGCCTACACTTCAAGTTTTCTGTCTTATTCCTCTCATCTTCTCCTCTTGTTATTCCTTGGTAAAGAGAAGGTTTATAAGAGTGAAGGAAAGAAAAAAGAAGGAAATCTAGCTGGATTGACTCCCAGTATGGAGAAGCAAGGCCCAGCACCGGCAGTTTTATCTTGTAAAAGATGCAAACAAACTACATGAACTTAGCTTTCCCCCTCTTGCGCATAAAGAAACTTACTATAAGACAGAAGGAAAGCAACTGGAAGAGTACATTTTTAATCAAATGTATCAAGTTGTGTGCCTCTGGTGTGGAGTCAACGTACAAGTTCAAAACCCCTGATTACACTGAGTTCTGTGAAATCGTGGATGTCCTTTACATTCTCCCTCATTTCTGCATTTTGATGGCTTTATTACAATGCTATCTGACTAAGACAGCTGCTACATTAAAAAACCCCCTCCTAGGTTCCGTGTTACCAAATGTGAAGTTTAGGGGTTTGGGGACACCTATGGTGGCCTTAGGTGTATATCCTGATGTCTTGATTATGTCTCAGAGAGAAATGGCCCAAAGACGCAAAATCCCTAAATGCTGTTGTCAGTGGCCAGATGCTAACCCAATGTTGGAATTAGCTGGAAAGGTACCTGTTCAGGTACTAATCTCACCAGGGCTACCATAAAATGTCTCTCCCAGGATATGTGTGTATAAAGCATGCTATGCAATAGTACATTATCTGCAGTGTGGGATGGAAAGTAGAAATGCCTGTAGAAAATGAAAAATCAATTTGGGAAAAATATAATACAGCTCAACATTTTACATGTTATTAATGTGTCCAAAAAATAAGATAATCATATCCTTGCCTTTCATCTTGGTAAGTGAGACGACCTCTACAGTCCAAGGCTAGCCTATCCCGGCCTTTAAATCCTCATCTTCTTTCATCTTCCTAGATACGTTGTCTGCTATCTTCAAATAAGATTTTGAATTTTAATATTTAACTCTTGTTTGAGTACAGTTCTATCAGGCTTGGAAAGAATTCTGCATAACTCAGAAAGCTTATGAAAGAATGGTTATACCCTAACATACTTTCTTTTATCAACTTATTTGATGTAAAACAAATAAACAAAGAGCAAACCCTATTTTTTTGCATCATAACAAACCTAAAGTGAATTTCCTTTTTGTTTCCTATACTTGAACAACCCCTTCCCTGCCATTACATTACATGTATCACTTGCTTTTAAAGTTTCATGTTTTAATATCTGGAAACTACAAGATTCCTCAGTGATAGAGGCACATTTAGCTATGACCAGCCTCTATAAGACACAGATCACAAGAGTACGGGAATAAATTAAGATAAAGTGGGAAGGTCCCAAGGATTCTTCATTCTGACAACTCCTCACAGTGCTGGGAAGAAGGAGATTCTCTGACATGTCACTGAGCTCTCTCTCTCTTAAGAATGCTCAGCGCTTCTGCTGATAAGTGGGTAAAGGACTGAAACCTCGGGTGTGGAGCCCCACTAACGTCAAGTGTCCACAGTGGAAGTATGTCAAAAGGAGAAGGTAGATGTGCCTCCGTATTTCACCCCAACACTCAGTCATTCTGGAGTTCTCTTGATCATTAGTACACATCGTCCCAGAGAACGAATGCAGAAGTTTATACACACCACCCACTCACAAATCTCTGAGTATAAGGGATACACGGGTCACATTTCCGCAGGTAATTTAGTTACACAGGTGTATAACCCCTGAGCCCCACCATACAATTTATGGCTATGGAGCTGAGTCATCAAAGACAGGAGTCAGCTCAGGATCCTATGAAGATGTAGAGGATTACATTTACAGCTTTGTTTTAGTCTACACAGTAGAATATTCTGAGACTGAATTCCCATTTCTCTTTTTCTTCCATTTCTCTGCCATTTTGCTCCATCAGGACTCATTTACATCATGACTGAGCTATTACAACAGCTTTCAAAGCGGGTTTAGATTCCACATTCACCACTTAGGAGCTCTGTGCCACTGAACAAACTACTTAACGTGTTTAAGCCTCAGCCTCCTCATCTTCAGGTGAGCCTTTATCACCTGAAAAACAAATGAGGGGAAATCCATAGCCTATCCCATATGGATGCTGTAGGCATTAAATGAGACAATGCACCTAGCATTGTGAGGTCTAGTAAATGCTTTCTCTTCCCTCAGATAGCTGCTTCCTTCCAATTTCATCCCAATGCACTCCTTCGTGTGCCGCTGCTGATTTAATCTTTGGACAAAACAGATTTAATTGTTTCAATCATTAATTGAAATCTTTAACACATCCTAATTTCCTTGACTTTTCAGTTGAGAATCCAAACATTCCACAGCGAAGCCCCGTGTGTTTTAAGGCATCGGCCAAAATGAATGACTAGATTATTTCGTCACTCTGTGTCTCTCTCTTGCCCTTTCCCATCTCGGGACCTTCCCATACTGTTCCTTCTCCACTCCCTAAAACCTGTGCCACCCTCCTATTTATCTCTCAGCTTTCAGCAGTTCCTTGAGACTGTGCTAGGTCTCTCCCTCTCCAGATTTTCCCAGGCAGATATGAAAAGCAGATGACATAGTGCCTTTAGTTATGCTTCATTAATTTATACATTACCTCTCCATATATGTTCACTTTTGATTCCCCCATGGTACCAGTCATAGAGCTTTACACACAAAAACATCACCTTCACTATCTGTTGATTGGATTTGTGAGTGGAAAATTCTGAATGCTTCACTATAGCAAGTTAGCCTGAAAGGACATCTGTACTTGGTTTGGATAGTCTTCTGAGTATTGACACATAGACTACCATTAAAATAGTAGAGCTGTAAAGAAAATAGGGACTGGCTAATACTATCCAAACACATGTGGCTGCACTTCGTCCATATAAATGATGGTAGGTTCCGGGAAAACATTTGAAGAGCACAAAAAATTAAAGGATTGGCAATGTCAACTAGTCAAATTCCTTTATACTAATTGTTTGTACTAAAAAGTTACTTCACAAAACTCAGACATATCCTATACAAAAATATTATTCAACTTGAATTTCTTTCTGGGGAAAAATGTTAAGTTTTTGGCCATATCTAGACATGGAGAGCTTCCTCCATCACCATGAAAGATATTCTTGATCATTAGCCAACATTCCTCTCAAATCAAGAGTTCTTATCACTAATAACTTTTAATACATAATAGTTTTAACAAAAGTATACAAGATGTTATAGCTAGGTCTTATATTATGCAATGGGCAGGTCCAAGAGGATGTTTCACACAAATGGAATTTCTAAAAACCCAGTAAATACTTTGGATGCATTAGCTATTGGAATTCTTTAACAATTATTTTGGAAATAAATAACTATTTTTAGATTAAATAATCACTATCTAATTTATCTGATTTATAAAGTTAGATTTTCATGTAATAGGTTTGCTTAAAGTGGTACCACATATACTTTGGAAACTTCTTGCTAGATAGAATATTTTATATTATTCATTTTTCCCTATATGCCAAAGTTTCCCCTAAATAATATTTAAAGGTTACTTTATTCCTAGCTAACTTTAAAAAATTAGATTATAACTACTAACTTAATATATTTTTAACCACATCTAAAATATATCTTTATCCAGGAATGGGATGACTGCCTATCAAGTAGCCTAACGTAGTTGTTAACATGTTCATGCTAATTCAATGTCAACTTATCCAAAAATTAATTTTTCTCTAAATTTGTATTTTAAGAAGAAATATTAGTTTTGGGAAAATATTTATATAATGTTCATTAGATAATTTAATTATGGTAATAGGTCTCAATAATAGTTTCAAAAATCATTAATAGTATAAGCAATTCATAGTGTTAAGCTTCCAAGTTAATAAAAATCCACACACCCAAATGCACACATAAGCAATTCCACTCATATTACACACGCTATTTCAAAAACCACTAGATTAGTATTAGGCACCCAGATTTAAATATTAAGCTAGTTGCTTCTAGCCAGTTAAGAAAAATTAAAAGCAAAGACAAACTTTCACTTCAACAATTTCCTCTAAAGGTACCTGAATCACTAAGCACTTCCCCATCAATAAAGTGGTCACCAAACTGTTTAAAGGCTGTTCAACATGTAAGTGAAGATAAGAAAGAAGATCACACGAAACAAAATATAGTGTGCACGTACGGATGCCGAAAATTGGCAAGTATTAGGATGGAACGCAAAATTATTACAATAAATACTTGGAACCATTAGCTTTGGCAATACCTTTTAATTTACTTACAATAGTACATTGACCCAACATTTGTTTGTTCTTGTCGTAAGTTCTTATAAAAGCTGAGACAACTCAATGTCTGTTACCGATAGGTGAATTAACAAATTGTTTCCAAATAAGGGCATCTCAATGTAAAGTTTTACCTTCTGAATATATCTTGAAGAACCTAAAGAAATACCTTTAATATTTCTCCATAAAAGCAGTTAGTATTGGGCCTACTACTAGGGTCAGTATGGCAATAATTTTTCAAACATGTACACTTATGTACATGTATTCATGTATACATGTCATGTCATGTATATACAACTTGACCAATAGCTGCACTACTGAAACTTGGTTGCATACTTTATGTGCTGCATTCATGATTTTTTTAGCAGATTTTTCTTTTTGTTCAAGAAAAGTCAACTACTCTAGTTGAAGTAGAGGTGGGGAGCTAGAAACCCTTCTGGCAGTACCTCTAGCATGATGCCCCATACCCACCCCAAGGCAGTCCCTGGTGCTCCTCGTAGAGCTTCTCAGACCTTTGAAATCCACTGGCTTAGATAATTTTTATCAACTCTAGAACTATAGGGGGCATATAGTTCTTCTGACTTAAAGAATCAAATTCTTATGTTGAATTTGTATGACTTACTCCTGCACTATTTTTAACCTTCGCTAAGGCTCTTTTTTTCTATGTATTAGTTTTTAAATATATTTTTTTCTATATATTAGTTTTAAAATATATTCTGTATGTTTGAACTAATTAGAAAGCAGAGATTTCTCAATATACCATTGATAGAGTATACGTTAAGTTCTTTTACTTTAAAGCATTTTAATAAAAAATGTATTTTAGCATAGTTAAAACATATTAACAATAATTGTATTATCAGGTAGATATCTTAACAGATGGCCGACTTCCAGTTTCTCTCCCTTGTCCTAGTCCTGTTATTTAGTAAGTCATTAAAGATAACACCAGTTGAAAATATATAAACAAAATCCTCCCTCCCCCAAATTGAAAAAGTAAATGTACTGAAACAAAGGTGAAAAGGTTACTTTAAGTGCTAAGATGCTGTCATGCACATCCACCGTACCAGCTTGTTCCCTGAAAAAATGGATGGTTTCCTTTGTGTAAGACCATGACAGATGTCATAGGAGAATGAACAAAAGTCTTACCCTCTTCATCAGAAACATCAAGAACCTCGGTCATGGTCTCAGGAACATTTAGCTTGTGTTTTTCAGTGATAGTCTGGAAAGACAAAAGTCATTAATGCTCAACTTAAGAACAAAAATCAAACAAAAGATCAAAAGAGTCACAGAGGAGAGGCCATAGTCAACAGCATCAGCAAGCGATCAGGCCCCGAGCACTCCATCTTCTCCACACGGACATTTTGGAAGCTTAGTCTCTTATTCTCCTTCATGGAAACTCATTTGTTCTTTCTGAAGATAAATGATCGTTTACTCCAGTGAAGTTGTGCAAGAGAAAGTTCATTATTTTGAATTCCCATTTGCAAAATAAATTCTTTAGCAATAGCATTAATAGCCTTATTGAGAAAGCAGATTCAGGTTTTCAGGGCTTCCCTCAAATGGACTAAGTAATGTCTCCAGAAAAGCTTTCAAAAGAAGCAGTGAATATGTGCAATTTATGAAAAACAAAGCCACTGGAACGAAGTTGTAAACAATGTGAAATACATAAACTTCGGGGCAGAAAATGTGATGCATCTCTTCTGGGATTAGAGGATCAACAGTGGAGAATCACCCATCCTTATAGTCTTTCATGGGTCTACAATTCTGGCTTGCTGCTTATTTGCCTTCCATAATAGCCCTCCAGAGTTGCCAGATGCACTGCCTTCTATCCCTGATGGATGAGGTAAGGTTAAGAGACCAGGCTCTGGAGTCTGGCTACATGGGTTCAAATTCTAACTTCATCATTTATTAGCTATGAGGCCTTAGCAAGTCCCTTTATTTCTCTGTGCCTCAGTTTCATCATTTGTAAAACAGGATAATAATACTACTTCATAAAATTGTTATGAAGGTTAAATGAAATATATAAGAGCTCTAAGAACAGTGCTTAGTATATGTTAGTATTCAGTAAATATTAGCTAGCATAATTTATCATCACTATATTTTGATATTAAATTAATCTTAAAAACAAAGGGCCTCTGAACATTTTAGTCATTCAGGCACTCAAGAAACATTCTGAGTGCCTACTGCATGCCAGGCACTGTTTCAGACACCAGGGATACCACAGTGATAAAAAAAAAGGATAAAAATCCACATCTCATGACTTGAAATATCACCTAAAGATAGTTGAGTCTCAAATTCCTATCTCTAGTTTCTGCATTGAAAGTGCATTAAGTACATCGCTTGGCATTGTTATGAGAAAATTTAAAAACTAATCTCCTAAAATAAGAGTAAAATCTTCAACTAAAGCCACTAAAATACAGTAAATAGGTTGTCTAGGTTTTTAAGCTTTGCTACCTAGAGACTACAGACTTGTTTGGCTACAATACCCCTACCACCAACTCTTTTTTTTCCAAAAGCAGTAGAGAACTTCAAATAATTTTACAGGGAAATTCAACTGATTAATTTAAGAATATATTTACATACAGGGGTATAATTTCTATATGTGAAGGACTGATTAAATCACAATGTGATACTGCATAACCTTTCAGTGGCTTCCCATTTTCTTCAGAAGAAAACTTAATAGAGTTGATCCCCGAACAATGCAGGTTTGAAACTCATGGGTCCACTTACACGTGGATATCTTTCAATAGTAAACACTACATTACTACATGATCCGAGGTTGGTTGAACCCATGGATGCGGAACCATCCTTACAGATGGCTGACTGTAAGTTATATTCGGATGAATTCCCCGGGTTGTTCAAGGGTCTGGTAAACTGGCTGGGAAGATGCTTGGTGATGTAGTAAGGATTGTCAGGGAGGCCTCATCCCTCCACCACACGCTACAACCATGTTGGCAGCCATGTTCTCTTATGCCTCTGCTTTTTTCCCCCATATATCCTTTTCTTTACCAGAAATGTTCTTCCTTCTCTTGTCTTGGCTCACATAAGATGTAACTTCCTTGGAGAAACACACCCTGACCCTCCTCAATGAATGTGTTTGTTCAACCATGTTTATCTGCCGCTACCCACTCCTATAGCATCACGTGCACCACATCACACACACCTGTACGTGCCCCCTTCACCTCCCACCTCATGGGTGTGAGTCATGGAAGAAGTTGTTTCCACAGAACCTGAAACATAGTAGGGGCTTCTCAAATACATATTGGAATAAATTGATGACATAATACATTTAAGATCCACATAATGACCACATAGATTTTCTTTGGGAAGAAAAGAAAAGGAAGAAATGCAGAAAGTAAAGAAAGTCTCATGTTATCCAGATGAAGGTACAGTTGTAGACTAGAGTAGTAAATTCAGCTTTCCAGCGTGTTGTTTCTGATGTCTAAATAATTCCATAATGTCTTATTCACTGAAAACAAATTAAACACTGTACGAAAGACAAAAGCATCTATCCAAAGTTCTGGAGAATAACAGGTAGTCAATAAGAATTTGATGAATGAACAAACTTAAAAATATACCATTTAATTATAATATTAATTAATTTATGAATTTAACACAGAAAGATGATAACCTAAGTTCTATATTAACGGTTCTCAGCTCTACCTGCATATTATAATTATTAGAGAAATTTAAAACATATTGTTGCTTGGGTCTCAACACAAGCCAATTAAATCCGCATCCCTGAAGACAGGGCCAGCTATAGATATTTTTTAAAGTTCCTCAGGTGGGTCTATTGTGCAGCTCAATTTGCGACCCACTTTCCTGCATTAGGAAAATGTATAGATTGCAGAAAAATGACTTACATTTAAAATACAGGATAGAGACAATGACATTCAATTAAACTATGACTTTTGGGGAAACTTTTAAAATAAGTATCTAAATGTACATTAAATGATTAAAAATTTTAAGGGATACCTACTGCATTAGACCACACCAGAAAGTCCATTTTTGCAGAAATGTTCTAGAGTATTTGCCCTTCATAGGAAACATTTCCACAAGAAGATGCTTCTCCATTTGAAAATAACTGATGGAAATACACTTTAAATGATTAAATTATATTGCCTGACCTTCTCAGTTTCTATTTTCAGATGCTGATAATGTGACTATATTTTCTTTGAACTTGTGAGAGTGGAACTAACTTTGCTTTAGTTTGGTTATTGAATGCTATTAAGGTTATTATCAGCAAATATATGTGGCAATAGAAAAAGTAACACTGATCGTATTGGTCATGGATATTTTTTGGCACAGATATTAAAACTGCTTTCTATACACAATGTAGTAAATATAGTATGCCTTTGTACATGACATAGTGCCTGACCCTTAAAAGGTCGTCAGTAAATATTTGTTGAATGGATAATAAATAAGTCTTCCCACTCATTAGTAATGTGATAAGAAATGAAAAAAATTGTCCTTTTAAATGAAGTGTCCTTTGAAAACTTGATTAGCCAAACATAAATATGGTTTTATGCAAGTACATCTGAATAGCCCAAAGAAAACAAGGATATAATTAAATGATCATGGGCGTCTTCTTCTGCTATAGAATCTCGGATTCTATGGTCAAGATGAGAAACTACTTTAAAAGTTAAAATGAGTAGTGCACGATGCATAAGTTTAATAGGATGTAATTAAATCATATAATGTGGCAAAACAAATAGAATGCGATAGATGGCAGAGTTAATAATGAGTTTTTAACATTTCTCATGATGTAGAAAATCAAACATGAGTCCTCACATGGTGTTTTATAAATGGGGGATAATATCTGCTTTTTTTTTTGTGCAAAAGAAAAAGTGTGCTTTACTGCTCTTCATTTAGCCCATCTCCCTGGTCAACCACTTCCTTTGTACCACTTACTCAGCAAGTCACAATAAGTCACAGCGTGGCGAGTGACCTTGGCTAGTATGCCACCTTCCAGTGTCCACACACATTGGCTCCCATCAGTGCTACAAGCTAAACCTGGTTTTGCTCCCAAACCCCTTTATACCAGTTGTACATGTTAACATAATTTTTATATATAAGTTAAATACTACATAAGTAATATTTTTCTATAAAAACTAAGGTAAATGGTTTGGAAAGTCTCAACAAAGGTGAGTCTCCAAAAATAACTGCTACTCAGGTGTGGCTGAGACAATTATAGCACGTTGGGGAAAAAATGTCAGAAGTTTAAAAAGGTTCTGCACTCAGAATAGTGTCTCTTTAAGATAATACACAGGATAAATTGTATATAGATATAGACATTATAGGATAGACACACACAATACAGTATGTATTACAGATGTTCTTTGTTCAAGAATGACAACTTAGCCTTCTAGTCAATGGACCTGTATTCAAAGAAAAGTTCTTGACTCCACTTAAAAAGTGTCAAATGACTTTACATGTATTTATTGCACTGCCACTTTTATGATTCCCATTTTAACGGACTTATGGCATCAGATAAGATTTAGAACCAAAGTTTAAATGGTAATATAACTATAATGTCATTTTTATTTTAGTAGCTTATTCAGTAATTTATGCTCTACATATCAATGATTATATGCAACGATCACTTTAAAACTATGCAAATAATTGATGATAGCTGATCAGTAAGTATAGGGATGAGTCATATCTCACAGTTCTTCCAAACTGCATTAGGAGACTGAGCTTGCTGGCTTCTGCTGCCAGAAATGTGTCCCTCCCACTCTGATGTCCATTCCGGCAAATAGACAATGACTGTAATCCCCAGAGAGTGCTCAACTGTCTCATATCCTCTGCTAGGTCTTACGAAGTAAAGTTAGAAAAGCAAAGGTTAAGGAAACAAACCAGGATTCCAAAAATGTCTCACAAATTTCGGAAGCAGTGACTGTTCCTTTACAAACTGCTGCCTTACTCTTCTCTCCACACAATGACTTTATTCATACTTTGGGGTGAAGAATTCTGGAAGGAGGAATAGCAAAGGAAACTTTCTCTGATGGCAGAGAACTCACATTGCTGCTCAAATGGCACATCGTATGAAGCCAATGATGTGAAATTCGTATGTTAGATGTATGGCTGTAGTTCAACTATTACATTCAAATGGTAGTAACATGAAATTTAATTGGATTAATTTTACATAATTATTGCCTCGTGCTATTTACCTACCACCAGTGAGTAGTTCCAAATTATTTTTAGTGAATCTGTAGATTTTAGAAAATGATACTGAATATGATACTTCCATGAAAATCCATAAAGGGCGCTATTTAAGTGAGTTTTTAAAAGTTGAAAATTCCTGGTAAGCTACTTTTAGCAAAGTCAAGATCAGTTACATCAGAGTGGTTAAGAATATGGATTTTGGAATCTGACAACCTAAATTTGAATCCTAGATCTACCCTCAGTGTCTGGCATATTTGTAACTACTAAATTTTAGTTATAGTTTTTAATATCATTAATATCATCGTTATGTGGGAAAAGAATGAATGAAAATCTCTTCTGAAAGAGAAGAAGTATAAAGTAAGAAGACTCACATCACGGAAGGAATAAGTTCATATTTTCAATCCTTAACCCCAAATTCCATTTCACAAAACAATAAAACTCACAGTTCTAAGAATCGAATTCTAAGAGAAGAAGAAAGTAAAGATAGGGCAGCATTAAAACATGTAACCAATAAAACTACCCATTTAGATAAAGGGGGTACTTGTTTAGTTAATGTGGGCAATGATTTCTTATTTTCCCAACTGAAAGCAGACATGCTGTTATGTTTTACATTTGTTTGCTGGCTTTTCACCTAGAAACTTGATTTCTAAGTATGGTGGTTTTTATTGGAGCAATGATTAGCTAGGCAGCATAGAGATTAATAGTTACCAGAAAAGAAAAAAAGCTCACAGAGAGTTTTATGAGGAGTTTTCACATCCCCCTAGAGCTACATATGTGGAGATATGACCATATGTCTGATTTCTGACAGGGTATTTGAGAACTTTAGCAATAGTATTTAAAAAAATTGCTCCTCTTTTTAAATATAGATCTGTATAGTTAAATTCATTCACTCTAAGTAATATTTGTGAGCCTGAGATCTCTTTGAAATTAGACGTGTACGTTCTATAGTTCTATTGATATTAAACAAGAATTTATTGATATTTTCTTACAAAACTTAAGTCTCATTCTTCACTCCCACTACACTGTAAGTTGCCGGTAGGGAGGAGTAGTGTTTTCACCATTGATGACACTTCAGCACTGAGCACAGAACCCAGCACATATTTTATATCCAATAAATACTAAAGGAATGAATTAATGAAATGAATGGAAGAAAAAGCAGGTCAAGATAGCTAAAAGATGCAAGTTTGCCATCTAGTGGTCATCTGATAAAAATGTACATGCATAATTCCCAGAACATGCAAGAGGTAAAGTTGAGAGAAAACATGACTTCTAAGAACAAAAGTGTTTACCCAATCTTGCCACCAAAACCTTCACTTATCTGTGATGTGCACATTGTTTCAAAGATGCCAAATAAAGATATATGTACAGGTGCCCAGTATGAAGATTTTCCTGGTATAACAAATCATATAGTAAGAAAAAGCCATTACGATTTAGCCATATGTAGTGACTCAGAAGTATAGTGCGAGGTGATGACAAGACTTGTTTTTCTACTATATAATTTATTGACACTATACTTTAAATCTTTAAAAATATTGTGGTACACTGGCCAAAGATTTTGCTTGAGAAAACACACAGTGCCATTCTCTCATCTAAATTCAGTCTCTGTCTTGTAGTTCATTAATAAATCATACTCCACTCTATTTAAAACTTCACATCAAACCAACTACCTCAATATCTGTCAACAGGGACTTGCTGTCAGCCTGAAGAACAAAATTCCTTTCTTTTTCCTTACATCTATCAAAAGTACCAGGTGTTCCAAAACTCTATATGCATTATTCGTAGCTTGGAGCATTTACTAGAACCTCATTCAGAATTTTATATTTGTTGATTCATGATCTTATTGTCTCTCAGGAACATCTAAATGTTCTGCTGTCGGTCTACTTTTCTACTTTATGAAGAGAAATTAAAGAGCTGTTGTTCTTAGAGTTGATGCTTAAGGAGAAAAGTTAATAAATATATGCAAAGAGAAGAGCACTTTTCAGCTGCGAGTTTCCTCTCAGGAGGCCTCCTTTTAAGCTTTGCTCCAGCTGAATAGCACAAGAGCATTAGGACTCATTAACATCACGGTCCTCACTCTTCCAGAGTTTCTCTGGCAAAGGCCAGTGATGATCACTTTTCTCTCCTAAAGAATCAGCAGTCATATTCCAAACAGCGAAAATAAAAAATGTTACATATATATTCTGTCAAGATACAGACACAGTTTCTCTCTTAAGCACATTCGATTTTCTCTTTGAATAAAAAATAATCCGAAATAGGAAGAAAAGCAGGATGAATTGTTCTCACTGGGAATGCATCTGACCCAGTCGTGAGCGTAGCAGGGATCAGGGTCTTCCCAGAGTCTGGCGTGACCTCCGGGCTAAGATAAAAAGTTTGCTGTGGAGTGTCCTACCACTTTGCCAGCGGTAGGTGTCACACCCAACTACAGCAACAGGGCAGAGGAGCCAGAAAAAAAGAAGTCAGTCACAGAAAAAGGAAGTATTATAAAATTACATTCACGCATTTTATATGGATTTATGTTGACTAAAGGAAGCTGAAATCCCTGTTACTAGTTGTGTAAATGCCTTTACATCTGCATACTTCAATGTATGCTCTACAATAAAAGAAGTTCAAAATCAAAAGCTCAAAACATTTTGTAAGTGAAAATGTCTGTGGCTTAAAAGCCACAAGGGAGCCGAAGCCGATGGGTTCCTTTCACTTACCGTGGTGGTGGTGGTGACCTCCTCGGTTACAACCTTCAGGGTGTCCACCACGGAGATGTAGCCCAGACGCTTAGCAATCGCCAAGGCAGTGTTGCCATTCTGAAGACAGAGTGAAAGAGAGAGTGAGAGCCGGGAGGGAGGACGGCGATGTGAGCCAATGAGCTCACCCGCGGCTCCACATGAGCCAGCATTTCCTTCCAAAACAGGCACAGCTTAGGAAAATCACTAGTTTTTACCATTACATCTGAATCTTCTTTGTAACTTCTCTAGACTATAGCCCAGGTCACCATGGTAACACAACAAGCTGCAGCTGCTTGCTCTTTCTAATAAGAAGTGCTTGACGGCTTTAACCCTAAAGTTGTCAAACCCCTCTCCGAATCCTGTACTATGCTTAGGAAAGTAACTCTTGAACTGAGGATGAGGCCTCCGAAGAAAACTATTCAAGTACCAAGTACACTCACTCCTCAACAGAGGTCAGGCCATCTGTTGCAGGTAAGATGTTACCACAGGGAACACAGTAACATATTTAGCTGCAGCTGTGCAGAAGCTCACCGTGCAGCAAAAGGACACAAGCAAGCAACGCAGGCTCCAGCAGCCACTGGGGATCCCGGTTTGTTAAATTGCACCGCTTAGTTTACAATTCAACGGCTCCACATCCCAAACAGCTTAGTCGGAGCCAGCGGCCTCGGAAACTGTGCTCCCTTAAGAAGGCCGGGCGGGAGGGGTCGGACTCCGCGCCCAGCCGAGAGCCAGCTGGAAGCCGAGCTCTTTCCAGCAGCCCGAGCGCAGGGCCCCCTCCCGGAGGAAAGACTGGGTCAGGCCGCGGCGCGCTCCCTCCCGGGACGAGCGCTCCCTCCCGGGACGAGCGCTCCCTCCCGGGACGAGCGCTCCCTCCCGGGACGAGCGCTCCCTCCCGGGACGAGCGCTCCCTCCCGGGACGAGCGCTCCCTCCCGGGACGAGCGCTCCCTCCCGGGACGAGCGCTCCCTCCCGGGACGAGCGCTCCCTCCCGGGACGAGCGCTCTCAGGGAAATCCCAGGCTGATTTCTGGAAATCCCAGGCTTTCCGGAGTGCGGAGGCTCATTTAAGGAGGCTGTATGGGGACTCAGCTCAGCCAAGCGGCCCCCCTGGAGGGGGATAGGGGCGGGGGCAAGGAAGGAGCTGCGCGGAAAGGGGCAGCCGGCGCCGCCTTACCGCGGTGGTGGCGTTGGGCTTGGCCCCGTGCGGCAGCAGGACGTTGATGATGTGCGTGTGGCCCTGCTGGGCGGCCTGGTGCAAAGGCGTGTAGCCGTTCTGCAGACGATGGTGGCGGCAGATCGAGCAGAGATTTGCAAAAGGAGGAGGAAAACTAGGTTAGCCTTTATTTTGAATTTCTTAGTCTTATTTACAACCAAACCGTCACGGATGCCTGCGTCTTTGGAGCACAGTATCACCAGCAGCCCATTTTCTCAGCAGCAAAACTCCCCCCCACACACACCTTATCGTCTGCTAAACAAAGAGGCTGGCTTATGAAGCAGCAAGATTAACAGACTCCAAATCATAACTAGAGTTATATTTTCACCAATTAGCATTTGAGTTAGCATTAAAAATGTGTATGCTGAGAGAAGATTTATAATGAGAAGGAGCACTGTCACAGTGATTTCTTCCCTAGGAAAAAGGAACGGTCAAGTGTTTAACTGAAGCTTCGGAGGACCATACAAACAGCTGCTTGTTCATCGAGACTTCCTTCATCATTAACCTCTGGGCTAGCTTTAAGAATTCTAAGTCAATGAAAATAAATCTAAATCTTATATTCCTTTCAGAGAACACCAGTCAAAGACGTACCCACTTAAGAGAAGATTTCATTGGAAGCTGAGTGGCCCACTTTCAATTAAAAAATGTCTTTTAAAAGTAGGTTCTTTTTAACATTCTAGTCTAAACTTTCACTCAGATGAAAGTTCTGTAATCCGTGATTTGTGAGGAATTGTTGTTGAGGTTAGTGGGAAGCCAATCTTGCTCAAAACTCTAGTGGGTGGTGGGTATGGTACAGGTTGGTTGCATATGCACATTAATTAAACTGCATTGGAATCCTTGGAGGCACAGCAAAACATTAATAGCTATTGTGTATTAAGCATCCATTTTATGCCAGATATTGGACCTTATATTTATTCTTTTTTTTTTTTTTTTTTTTTTTGCGGTATGCGGGCTTCTCACTGTTGTGGCCTCTCCCGTTGCGGAGCACAGGCTCTGGACGCGCAGGCTCAGCGGCCATGGCTCACCGGCCCAGCCGCTCCGCGGCATGTGGGATCTTCCCAGACCGGGGTACGAACCCATGTCCCCTGCAGCGGCAGGTGGACTCTCAAACACTGCGCCACCAGGGAAGCCCCATTGTCTCTTTTAATCTTTATTACCATTCTGAAAATGAGAGTGCTTGGTACACAGTAGGTGTTTTATAAATAACAGATGCCTAAATGAGGGCATGAACAAATGACTGAATAAATGAATAATTTTCTCCCCATTTCAGAGATGATGAAACTGAAAATAACAAGGTTAAGTAATTTCTTCACAGTCATTCTAGGTTCAGATCCTATGTAGAAGAGCATGAGAGACAATGACTACCAGATTACTTTTTTATTGTCTACCTGCCTCACCCCCAATAAAATTTCATCTATGTATGTCAAACCCAAGTGTCCTGGGCACAAAGTCCTGAGTAGCCCATGCATACCTTAAACTTGTAAGAGTATATGTTCCCTACATCTAGTGTCACTGCCTCCTCATGACCAACAGGCACAATTGCTTCTCCTGTCTACATGAAGTGTCTGACTCTGTGCTGTTAAAAAGAAAACCACAGGCCCAAGATGGAGTCACTTATGCTAAGCCACACCACCATATTGGGGCTTAATACCTAACCTAATTGAAATTTAGTCTTAACCAGGCAGTCAAGAATTTTCTAGTCAATACCAATGAGGTAATACGTTCATTCCCCAAAGGAAGATGAAGTAATCTGCCACATAGACCTTTTCTGTCCCCCATAGGTAGGTTACCTAAGCCTGAAATAATCTTTTTTTTTTTTTTTGCAGTACGCGGGCCTCTCACTGTTGTGGCCTCTCCCGTTGCGGAGCACAGGCTCCAGACACACAGGCTCAGCAGCCATGGCTCACGGGCCCAGCCGCTCCGCGGCATGTGGGATCTTCCTGGACCGGGGCACGAACCCGTGTCCCCTGCATCGGCAGGCGGACTCTCAACCACTGCGCCACCAGGGGAGCCCTGAAATAATCTTTTTTCTTTATGACTTGCTTGTCCTGCCTTTAAAAATCTTTCCCTTTTGGTAGCCCTTTGGAGCTCCCCTCTACTCACAGAAGGATGCTGCCTAATTCATGAATCATTCAATAAAGCTAATTAGAGCTTTAAAATTTAGTCAGATGAATTTTGGTTTTTTAACAGATTTGGTGGCAGCAGTGTGATCCAAAGTGAAGTTCTGATGGCATTTTGGGACAACAAGAAACACAGTCGTGATACCTGCAAACTCCTATCTGAGTCCACTGTCTTTCTCTCCATTTCTGGGGACTGTTTGGTAAGTTCCTCTCGGTTTGAGCTCTGCTCTTTTTGTGTTGAACTCCAGATCTAACTGGCTTTCCAGTTGGTTCCCAATTTGTTTGGAATCACTAGTTCCATGTTGGGTATTTCTGGTAGTTCCGACCACAATTTCCTATTTGACTGGAAACCCCAGCTTATGGTTCTGTCCCTAGATTCCATGTTGGGAACTGCTAGCTACAGTTCCCCATTTGTTTGGAATCAGTCCACAGACCCTATTTGTTGAGGTCTGCTGGTTCAGTTCTTTACCTCAGGCTCAGGTTCCAAGTTGGGAATTGTTGGTAGTGTACCAGGGCCTTTTTCTTGGCCAGGCTGCAGTATTTGGTATTTACTGTACTTAATTCTGCAGTGTTAAGGTACACATACTTGTTTGTCCTGTTTTGTGTAGATAAAGGCTAGCTAAAAGAGATGGGATCTTTAATTTCTAAAGAGTAAAGTGCACCGCCTTCTGGCACAACTGCCTATTTTATGTCTAAGAACTATAATCGCAGAAGCTATAGATGTCTACAAAAATGTCAAAATCTTACTGTGTCCTGAGAGTTTTACCTGGTAACTATCATGTTGGGAATCCCCAAAATATGACCAGACAGAAATGTGGGTGGCACTCCATTTGTGGCAAAATATGGCTGGACAGAAATGTGAGTTGAACCCCATATGAAGCTAGGGTCCTACCGAACTGCTGCCAGCCCTCAGGGAAATTACAATGGCCATTATGAGGAACATTCCAATTAGATAAAATCTTTTAAGAAGTGAACTTAAGGGCTTCCCTGGTGGCGCAGTGGTTGGGGGTCCACCTGCCGATGCAGGGGACACGGGTTCGTGCCCCGGTCCGGGAAGATCCCACATGCCGCGGAGCGGCTGGGCCCGTGAGCCATGGCCGCTGAGCCTGTGCGTCCGGAGCCTGTGCTCCACAACGGGAGAGGCCACAACAGTGAGAGGCCCGCATACCGCAAAAAAAAAAAAAAAAGAAGTGAACTTAAAAGCAAGGGATACATATTTTAATTGGTATGCAAAAGCCTCCAAAAGGGTTCAAAATTTCAAAATAGCTCCACTGAAAGTTCTGTTGCAAAGAGCTAAGAAAAAATTAAAGATATAAGAGGTTCCTAAAACAAAAGACTGTAAGACTGACATAACTCCAGTGGTCCCCTCTTTCCTCCTTTACTTAAGTATTCATTCTAGTAATCCTGTCTGAATTGCCTTTTCCACTCTAAAGAGAACAGGAGACCGTAAACAAAAGCCCACCATGTTAATGGCCTTACAGACACCCCCATGCCTATCTTCGAAGGAGGGCCCCCATATGGACACCTCTCAGAGCTGATGAGACTTTGAGGGATCTTCTGGTAAACTGTTACACTATGCCCTTAAATTGCCAAGGAAAGCTAAAATTAAAGTGAATAAAAAACAGGAGCCTGTAGAGGGGATCCAGGGAAAAATGGCAGAAGCCAGGGAAAGGTAAGAATTCTTACCAAACCCAGTTCTACTGAACCTGTCTATAGTGCCCAGGTGAAAGAGGAAAATAAAATTTCAACTTGTCCCTTCCTTTCCAATACAGATCCATTGGTTATTGATCCTTTCTCTCCCAGGGATAGCCATTGCCTTCTTGCTTGTCTTGCTTGATGCCCTAAGTACCTGGCTTGGCTTTCTGCCTGCCTGGGACATGCAAGTTGTCAGTTCTTTCTTTTGCTTGCCTTTGGGTGACTCTAGATCTTGTGAATATAATATCTTTTGCACCCTTTCGGGGGACACCTCTTGAGTCCAAGAGTTTGTTCAATATTACCAGAAATATCCATTGTTTGTCCTGGCTGAAAACTGACAAGATATTTGAAAGGATTTAATAACTTTATAACCAGAGGTTTGGCCAAATTGGAAGCTGATATTCAGAGCCTGACAGATTAAAAAAAATTTTTTTTGGCCATCTTCTCTAAGCTAAATGTAACCAGAGAGAAACATTCCAACATAGGTAGAGGGGTATGTCAGTCCGTTAGCATCCAGGCTCCAACGCAGTTCTTTAAGGAATTGAGAACAACTGTCCTTATCTTAAAAGTCTTTGCAAAGCTAGAAGTATAGCTCTAGAGAACTGCAGGAAAAAAAAAAGGAGGTGGGGAAGGGGACTTTAAAAAAAATACAAATTGCTAAAGCAGCACTCTTGCCCAAAAATCTAGTTCAAGGAAAATTTTTAAATGAAAACTGTAAGATCTCTGTTTATGTCTGTCTGTATGCTCATGTGTGTCTATATATGTGTTGTAGGTGTGTGGCATTTTTCTACCTTTGAATGGTATTGCTAAAGTTAATTTGTAAAAGAGCTCCATTTAACTGGCTTAAACAAGCAAGCCTTTTACAAATTTAGGATTCAAACTAACCCAAATGCTTTTCAAGTTCACATGATCTGCGATAATGTTTGGTAAATAAAGGCTAGTTTAAGTTTGATGGTTTAATGAAAATAGATATGCCTTTAGAGTTAATAACATTGAATATAATGCAGACAAAACTTTTTATTCTACCTGGGCTTATTAGTCAAATAAATTCATGTTATCTCTTGCAAAATTTGTCAGCCAGAAAAATAACCTAGAACATTAACAGACTTTGTCTAATGTCTCATGAGGTTTTTGTGGGTGGTCTAAACATAATTATTGAAAACAAGTAAATTAAATGGGTGTAAGTGAGAGAAAAGTTTCTAGATGAACTTTTTCGTACTTACCCCAAAGCTTTCTAGTATCCTGAGACCTTAAAGTTTTGCTAAGTTGAATTAAATGATGGATAGTCATTGAATATCCAGACCATTTCCAAATAGGATAAAATATTGAAACATTTATTACTGGGCATAGGTTTATCCACTTTTTGCTTCCTTTCACAAAGGAATTAAAGATATTTGGGTCTATTAGCAAACATCTTTTGTGCCATTGTGAGCATTTTTCCAGAAATTATAAAAAGTGTTTATAAGTCTGGCAGTAAACAGAATGCTGATATAAATGACAGTTTATAATGCTTACTTCTTAGTTTTCACTAGAATTAAAGGTTACTAAGAGTTAAATATTCTTATATGTGCAGTTAGTTAAGCCTACTAGAAATAATAAGGAAAAGGAATTTTACATGTGGTCAGGACTAGATAAGTAGAATGAATTTAGTTATGTAAATAAGTTTGAATATCAAAAGTTGGCTGGTGCAAAATTGGAATTTGTTTTTTTCTCTGTGAGAAGGTCAACATTTTTTGTTTTCTATAAGTCTGTTCTTGAAAATAAGAGATTACGGAAGGTTTTTCTTTAAGTAATCTGCCTAGAAATAACAAAGATATTATATCTTGTCAAAATAATCACCTATGTTCTATGTTGTCATTATCAGGTCATTGATTACTTAAATAAACCTAGTCCTCTAGATATTAAAAGAGCTAAGTTTTGCTCAGAACTATGTAACCTTCAGTGTCTACCTAGGAAATCTTTGTTATTTTGATTAAATAGGTAACTAAGTATTGTTTCACAATGACCTATGACCCTATTTGATCAAGTTATAAAATCTTCTGATATTTTTGACAAACTTCCCCAAAATCAAATTCTAAATGAAGTCTTTTTGACCTTAAACTAACATGGAAATTTTCCAGAGGGCCCCTGGAATGTTTCAAAAGATTTGTTCTCTCTCCTTATAAAAAGGGAGATGCTTATTTGGTATTAATTATGCTTATTTGGTATGTTAAATTACATGGGAAGCATGTAAGAAGTAATACAAAGCCTTCTTTATGTTGTGTTTATTACAGGTATATGTTATAAATAGTATTTCATAAATTGTGTGAAATTCCTGGAAATCTGATACGTCCTAATTCCAGTTATTATCTAAATATGTTGTGTGTCACAGAAATAACTAAATATCCTTGTTAATTCCATCAGGTCTTTAATAATGGACATTTTTTAAGTCTTCTGTCATTTGCAGAGAGCTATTGTTTTACTCTGACACTTTGCAAAGGTCTTCTGGCAAAAGTATTTCATCTTCAGAAAAATTCAAGAAAATAACTTTTTGACAAGTGCAGGCTTCTGATAACTTTAAGATCATACAACTGAATTGGTAAGCACAAAGCCTGCCTTTGGATATTCTTGGAAGGGATTATACCAAGTCCCGTTTACTATTCAGATGACAGCGAAACTTCAACAATTCAAGCCTTGGGCACATATTTCACAGTTAACAAAGACTCCAGCTGACATCTGGTCCCATCCAAATGCTGGAGACCTCCAAATTAAACTGACTAGGAAGAGAAGTAGCTGACATCAAGGTAGACTGCTTCTTCCCAAGACACCAGATCATGACTTCATGCTTTAACTAAACGTGAAACCCTCTCTTCTCCTTTCCTTTACTCCAGCATTGGCCTGGAAAGATAACACCACCATTCATATCTCCCAGGCCATTGCTAAGAGAAGTAACCTTTCAGACTGCTGGATTTGTCATCAAAAACTCGGATCTGTCCATGAGGCTAGAGACCCTGGTATGTTTCCCTGTCTCTTATTAATACCCCAAATTTGGGAAACTTTGTGTCCATGTTCTATGCAAAGAAAGGGATACAAGGCAAGAATAACCAGAGTGCAACTGCCTACATGGTCCACAGACCCTTAATACCAGGAGGCATGCATGATTCCAAATTAACTCTCTTTGACAGATCCCTACATCCCTGATTAGGAGTAAATGTTAATGAGGAACCTCTCTTTAACTTTTGAAGATATTCCAGATTCTGTTGCGAAGATAAGAACTGCCCAAGAAAGATCCTTAGACTCTGTGGCTAAAGTTATTCTTGATAATAGGATAGCCCTTGATTCTGTTTGAGCTGAGCAAGAGTGTGTGTTGCAGCCAACACCCCCTGCTGCACTTGGATTAACACTTCTGGGGAAGTTGAAACAATTACATAAAATCACTGAGCAAGCCACTTGGCTTAAAAAAGGTGACTCCTTCAATGAGGTCTTGATTTCAATTGATTTCGGTCTTGGGCACCACGGCTCAGAAGTGTACTCCAAACATTGGGAATTATCCTGCTTATAATAATTATAATAATCTCCCTCGTGCATCGTGTTCTGGCAAAAGCTTTAAATACATGTTCACAGCCACTAAACACAAAGCAAATGATCTCCCTAAGACTGGAACATCAGGAAAGGAACGAAGAGAATAACCAATTTAAAGATTGTGAACCTGAAGCTATAATCTTTGAATATCACGGGGTAGAAGAAACATCATAACCTATGGATACCACCAAAGAGATGATAAAAACCATGAGAACTTCAGAGAGGTAGCTGAGAGTGATGCTAATGCCTTAAAGTTTGATCACTTCTTTCAGTTAAGCTGAAAGTCTGATCAAAAGGGGGGAACTGTTAAAAAGAAAAGCCATAGGCCAAAAAATGGAATCACTTGTGCTAGGCCACACCATGAAACCGGGGCTTAATACCTAACCTAACTGAAGCTTCAACCTCGCCAGAAATGTAGTCTTAATTGGTCAGTCAGGAATTTTCTGGTCAGCACCAAGAACGTAATCCGTCACGTGGGCCCGCACCATCCCCAAAACGAACAAGAGGTAATCTGCCACTTAGACCCCTTCTGTCCCCCATATGTAGGATACCTAGGTCCGAAATAATCTTTTTTCTTTATGACTTCGTTGTTCTGCCTTTTAAAACCTTTCCCGTTTTGCAGTCCTTCGGAACTCCTCTCTACTTGCTAGATAGATGCTGCTGATTCATGAATCATTCAATAAAGCCAATTAGATCTTTAAAATTTACTTGATTGAATTTTTTTAAAACAATGCATAGGGTGCCACATGATTCCTTCTATGCTTTCACTCTGGCCTTTCCATCCATGGGGATGTACCATATGTGTGACAGTCTATTTGTCTGACTACCCCCAGGCTGGAATGTCATCAGCTTTGCCTTGTCTGTTATATATCCCTACAATGGAATGACCTCAGGAAACCTGGAAATATAAATCAATTACAAGGACTCTGAGAAACTTATAGCTACTGCAAGGACTCTGCTCTCAAGTCAAGTAATCCATGGATATTTCAGGAGCATAAAGTAAGTAATATTTCTTTTCCTAAAAAAATTACTCCTTTCCATTGTGTTTATAAAGATTATACCAAAGTTTTATAAAATTTCCCAAATTTTTATACCAAGTGATGAATGTTTGAAGAGTAAACGAAATACGTTATGTTTTTATTTTCATAGCAACAAAACAATTTTTTAGTAACTATGGTTACATATGGGATGTGAGGAAGAAAACATGATTCCTCCTCCAAAACTGTCATTTTCTGTGAAAAAATTCTGAAGTATTTATTAAAAGAATGTCCTTTGAGGTATGTATCTGTCCACTCCCCTGAAGATATATGAAAAGATATATTTACTTCCAAAAGCAGGTAAAATCTACATAGTTCACTTTTTTAAAATCTGAAAAGTTAAAATGAGATTTTTCTCTCAACCAAATGTCCATTTGAATGCAGATGAAACCCAGGGGAGGTAAATGATGTTATATAGACAACATGTCTGGCTTTTAAATATCCTAACAATTTCAACAAATATTTAACAAAAAAATATGGTAAACGTTTTCAAGTTCTGACAAAATCTCATTGCATTGCTGCATATATGCCTTTCCGGAGAATACCTGGATTCCAGCAAGAAAGTCTTTCCAGCAATACTTATATGTGAACTGACTCAGCAAAAAGGTATCACACGCTAAAGCCTGAGAATTCATATGGAAGCTTTTAAATAAGTCTCAAAGTGCAATTTCATGAACACTCAAGAACTGCTCAGAAACTAGGCAATAGCTATTCTTGTTAGAGTCAGAGTAGAAGTTTTGAATCTCAAATGTTATTAGTATTATCAATAATTTAAAAAATAACTTTATTTTTAATTCAGTTACAAATACGCTTATGTATAGGCATGCTTTTGTTTCTACTTCAAAGAGGATATAAAAAACTGAGTTCCAAAACTTATGTTTCTAATTAGTAGCATCTTTTTTTTTAAACATCTTTATGGAGTATAATTGCTTTACAATACTGTGTTAGTTTCTGCTGTACAGCATAGTGAATCAGCTATACATATACATATATCCCGATATCCCCTCCCTCTTGCGTCTCCCTCCCACCCTCCCTATCCCACCCCTCTAGGTGGTCACACAGCACTGAGCTGATCTCCCTGTGCTATGCAGCTGCTTCCCACTAGCTATCTGTTTTACATTTGGTAGTGTATATATATCCATGCCACTCTCTCACTTTGTCACAGCTTACCCTTCCCCCTCCCCATGTCCTTCAGTCCATTCTCAATGTCTGCGTCTTTATTCCTGTCCTGCCCCTAGGTTCTTCAGAACCACTTTTTTTTAGATTCCATATATATGTGTTAGCAGACGGTATTCGTTTTTCTCTTTCCGACTGACTTCACTCTGTATGACAGACTCTAGGTCCATCCACCTCACTCCAAATAACTCAATTCTGTTTCTTTTTATGGCTGAGTAATATCCCATTGTATATATGTGCCACATCTTCTTCATCCATTCATCTGTTGATGGACACTTAGGTTGCTTCCATCTCCAGGCTATTGTAAATAGTGCTGCAATGAACACTGTGGTACATGTCTCTTTTTGAATTATGGTTTTCTCAGGGTATATGCCCAGTAGTGGGATTGCTGGGTCATACGGTAGTTCTATTTTTAGTTTCTTAAGGAACCTCCATACTGTTCTGCATAGTGGCTCTATCAATTTACATTCCCACCAACAGTGCAAGAGGGTTCCCTTCTCTCCACACCCTCTTTAGCATTCATTGTTTGTAGGTGTTTTGATGAAGGTCATTCTGACCGGTATGAGGTGATAAATGTATTGTGGTTTTGATTTGCATTTCTCTTATGATTAGTGACGTTGAGCATCCTTTCATGTGTTTGTTGGCAATCTGTATATATTCTTTGGAGAAATCTCTATTTAGGTCTTCTGACCATTTTTGGATTTGTTGTTTGTTTTTTTGATATTGAGCTGAATGAGCTGCTTGTATATTTTGGAGATTAACCCTTTGTCAGTTGCTTCATTTGCAAATATTTTCTCCCTTTCTGAGGGTTGTCTTTTCGTCTTGTTTATGGTTTCCTTTGCTGTTCAAAAGCTTTTAAGTTTCATTAGGTCCCATTTGTTTATTTTTGTTTTTATTTCCATTTCCCTAGAAGGTGGATCAAAAAGGATCTTGCTGTGATTTATGTCATGGAGTGTTTAATCCATGACATTTAATCCATTTACATTTTTTTAAACATCTTTATTGGAGTATAATTGCTTTACAATGGCATGTTAGTTTCTGCTTTATAACAAAGTGAATCAGTTATACATATACATATGTTCCCATATCTCTTCCCTCTTGCGTCTCCCTCCCTCCCACCCTCCCTATCCCACCCCTCTAGGTGGTCACAAACCACCGAGCTGATCTCCCTGTGCTATGCGGCTACTTCCCATTAGCTATCTATTTTACGTTTGGTAGTGTACATATATGTCCATGCCACTCTCTCACTTTATCACAGCTTACCCTTCCCCCCTCCCCATATTCTCAAGTCCATTCTCTAGTAGGTCTGTGTCTTTATTCCTGTCCCACCCCTAGGTTCTTCATTACTTTTTTTTTTTCCTTAGATTCCATATACATGTGTTAGCATACGGTATTTGCTTTTCTCTTTCTGACTTACTTCACTCTGTATAACAGACTCTAGGTCCATCCACCTCACTACAAATAACTCAATTTTGTTTCTTTTTATGGCTGAGTAATATTCCATTGTGTATATGTGCCACATCTTCTTTATCCATTCATCTGTTGATGGGCACTTAGGTTGTTTCCATCTCCAGGCTATTGTAAATAGAGCTGCAATGAATATTTTGGCACATGACTCTCTTTCAATTATGGTTTTCTCAGGGTATATGCCCAGTAGTGGGATTGCTGGGTCATATGGTAGTTCTATTTGTAGTTTTTTAAGGAACCTCCATACTGTTCTCCATAGTGGCTGTACCAATTCACATTCCCACCAGCAGTGCAAGAGGGTTCCCTTTTCTCCACACCCTCTCCATCATTTATTGTTTCTAGATTTTTTGATGATTGCTATTCTGACCCGTGTGAGATGATATCTCATAGTAGTTTTGATTTGCATTTCTCTAATGATGTTGAGCATTCTTTCATGTGTTTGTTGGCAGTCTGTATATCTTCTTTGGAGAAATGTCTATTTAGGTCTTCTGCCCATTTTTGGATTGGGTTGTTTGTTTTTTTGTTATGGAACTGCATGAGCTGCTTGTAAATTTTGGAGATTAATCCTTTGTCAGTTGCTTCATTTGCAAATATTTTCTCCCATTCTGAGGGTTGTCTTTGGGTCTTGTTTATGGTTTCCTTTGCTGTGCAAAAGCTTTTAAGTTTCATTAGGTTCCACTTGTTTATTCTTGTTTTTATATCCATTTCTCTAGGAGGTGGGTCAAAAAGGATCTTGCTGTGATTTATGTCATAGAGCGTTCTGCCTATGTTTTCCTCTAAGAGTTTGATAGTGTCTGGCCTTACATTTAGGTCTTTAATCCATTTTGAGTTTATTTTTGTGTATGGTATGGTGTTAGGGAGTGTTCTAATTTCATACTTTTACATGTACCTGTCCAGTTTTCCCAGCACCACTTATTGAAGAGACTGTCTTTTCTCCACTGTATATTCTTGCCTCCTTTATCAAAGATAAGGTGACCATATGTGCGTGGGTTTATCTCTGGGCTTTCTATCCTGTTCCATTGATCTATGTTTCTGTTTTTGTGCCAGTACCATACTGTCTTGATTACTGTAGCTTTCTAGTATAGTCTGAAGTCAGGGAGCCTGATTCCTTGAGCTCCATTTTTCGTTCTCAAGATTGCTTTGGCCATTTGGGGTCTTTTGTGTTTCCATACAAATTGTGAAATTTTTTGTTCTAGTTCTGTGAAAAATGCCAGTGGTAGTTTGATAGGGATTGCATTGAATCTGTAGATTGCTTTGGGTAGTAGAATCATTTTCACAATGTTGATTCTTCCAATCCAAGAACATGGTATATCTCTCCATCTATTTGTATCATCTTTAATTTCTTTTATCAGTGTCTTATAATTTTCTGCATACAGGTCTTTTGTCTGCTTAGGTAGGTTTATTCCTAGATATTTTATTCTTTTTGTTGCAGTGGTAAATGGGAGTGTTTTCTTAATTTCACTTTCAGATTTTTCATCATTAGTGTATAGTAATACCAGAGATTTCTGTGCATTAACTTTGTATCCTTCTACTTTACCAAATTCATTGATTAGCTCTAGTAGTTTTCTGGTGGCATCTTTAGGATTCTCTATGTATAGTATCATGTCACCTGCAAACAGTGACAGCTTTACTTCTTCTTTTCCGATTTGGATTCCTTTTATTTCTTTTTCTTCTCTGATCACTGTGGCTAAAACGTCCAAAACTATATTGATTAATAGTGGTGCGAGTGGGCAGCCTGGTCTTGTTCCTGATCTTAGTGGAAATGGTTTCAGTTTTTCACCATTAAGGATGATGTTGGCTGTGGGTTTGTCATATATGCCCTTTATTATGTTGAGGAAAGTTCCCTCTATGCCTACTTTCTGCAGGGTTTTTTTTTTTTTTATCATAAATGGGTGTTGAATTTTGTTGAAAGCTTTCTCTGCATCTATTGAGATGATCATATGGTTTTTCTCCTTCAATTTTTTAATATGGTGTATCACATTGATTGATTTGCATATATTGAAGAATCCTTGCAATCCTGTTTTGTGATTGCTTGTGATTGCTCTGTTCATATTTTCTATTTCTTCCTGGTTCAGTCTCAGCAGGTTGTGCATTTCTGTGAACTTGTCCATTTCTTCCAGGTTGTCCATTTTATTGGCATAGAGTTGCTTGTAGTAATCTCTCATGATCCTTTGTATTTCTGCAGTGTCAGTTGTTACTTCTCCTTTTTCATTTCTAATTCTACTGATTTGAGTCTTCTCCCTTTTTCATGATGAGTCTGGCTAATGGTTTATAAATTTTGTTTATCTTCTCAAAGAACCAGCTTTTAGTTTTATTGATCTTTGCTATCATTTCCTTCATTTCTTTTCCATTTATTTCTGATCTGATCTTTATGATTTCTTTCCTTCTGCTGACTTTGGGGTTTTTTTGTTCTTCTTTCTCTAATTACTTTAGGTGAAATGTTAGGTTGTTTATTTGAGATGTTTCCTGTTTCTTAAGGTAGGATTGTATTGCTATAAACTTCCCTCTTAGAACTGCTTTTGCTGCGTCCCATAGGTTTTGGGTCGTCGTGTTTTCATTGTCATTTGTTTCTAGGTATTTTTTGATTTCCTCTTTGATTTCTTCAGTGATCTCTTGGTTATTAAGTAGTGTATTGTTTAGTCTCCATGTGTTTGTATTTTTTACAGATCTTTTCCTATAATTGATATCTAGTCTAATAGCGTTGTGGTTGGAAAAGATATTTGATATGATTTCAATTTTCTTAAATTTACCAAGGCTTGATTTGTGACCCAAGATATGATCTATCCTGGAAATGTTCCATAAGCACTTGAGAAAAATGTGTATTTTGTTGTTTTTTGATGGATTGTCCTATATATATCAATTAAGTCCATCTTGTTTAATGTATCATTTAAAGCTTGTGTTTCCTTATTTATTTTCATGTTGGATGATCTGTCCATTGGTGAAAGTGGGGTGTTAAAGTCCCCTACTATGGTTGTGTTACTGTCGATTTCCCCTTTTATGGCTGTTAGTATTTGCCTTATGTATTGAGGTGCTCCTATGTAGGGTGCATAAATATTTACAATTGTTATATCTTCTTCCTGGATCGATCCCTTGATCATTATGTAGTGTCCTTCTTTGTCTCTTGTAATAGTCTTTATTTTAATGTCTATTTTGTCTGATATGAGAATTGCTACTCCAGCTTTCTTCTGATTTCCATTTGCATGGAATATCTTTTTCCATCCCCTCACTTTCAGTGTGTATGTGTCCCTAGGTCTGGAGTGGGTCTCTTGTAGACAGCATATATATGGGTCTTGTTTTTGTATCCATTCAGCCAGTCTGTGTCTTTTGGTGGGAGCATTTCATTCATTTACATTTAAGGTAATTATCGATATGTATGTTCCTATTCCCATTTTCTTAATTGTTTTGGGTTTGTTATTGTAGGTCTTTTCCTTCTCTTGTGTTTCTTGCCTAGAGAAGTTCCTTTAGCATCTGTTGTAGAGCTGGTTTGGTGGTGCTGAACTCTCTCAGCTTTTGCTTGTCTGTAAAGATTTTAATTTCTCCATCAAATCTGAATGAGATCCTTGCTGGGTAGAGTAATCTTGGTTGTAGGTTTTTCTCCTTTATCACTTTAAATATGTCCTGCCAGTCCCTTCTGGCTTGCAGAGTTTCTGCTGAAAGATCAGCTGTTAACCTTATGGGGATTCCCTTGTGTGTTATTTGTTGTTTTTCCCTTGGTGCTTTTAATATTTTTTCTTTGTATTTAATTTTTGATAGTTTGATTAATATGTGTCTTGGCGTGTTTCTCCTTGGATTTATCCTGTATGGGACCCTCTGTGCTCCCTGGACTTCATTAACTATTTCCTTTCCCATATTAGGGAAGTTTTCAACTATAATCTCTTCAAATATTTTCTCAGTCCCTTTCTTTTTGTCTTCTTCTTCTGGGACCCCTATAATTGGAATGTTGGTGTATTTAATGTTGTCCCAGAGGTCTCTAAGACTGTCCTCAGTTCTTTCCATTCCTTTTTCTTTATCCTGCTCTGCAGTAGTTATTTCCACTATTTTATCTTCCAGGTCACTTATCCGTTCTTCTGCCTCAGTTATTCTGCTACTGATCCCTTCTAGAGTATTTTTAATTTCGTTTATTGTGTTGTTCATCATTGTTTGTTTGCTCTTTAGTTATTCTAGGTCTTTGTTAAATGTTTCTTGCATTTTCGCTATTCTATTTCCAAGATTTTGGATCATCTTTTACTATCATTATTCTGAACTCTTTTTCAGGTAGACTGCCTATTTCCTCTTCATTTGTTAGGTCTGGTGGGTTTTTATCTTGCTCCTTCATCTGCTGTGCATTTTCCTGTCTTCTCATTTTGCTTATCTTACTGTGTTTGGGGTCTCCTTTTCGCAGGACGCAGGTTCATAGTTCCCATTGTTCTTGGTGTCTGTCCACAGCGGCTAAGGTTGGTTCTGTGGGTTGTGTAGGCTTCCTGGTGCAAGGGACTAGTGCCTGTGTTCTGGTGGATGAGGCTGGATCTTGTCTTTCTGGTGGGCAGGTCCACGTCTGGTGGTGTGTGTGGGGTGTCTGTGGCCTTATGATTTTAGGCAGCCTCTTTGCTAATGGATGGGGCTGTGTTCCTGTCTTGCTAGTTGTTTGGCATAGGGTGTCCAGCACTGTAGCTTGCTGGTCGTTGAGTGAAGCTGGGTCTTGATGTTGAGACTGATATCTCTGGGAGATTCTTGCCATTTGATATTATGTGGAGCTGGGAGGTCTCTTGTGGACCAGTGTCCTGAAGTTGGCTCTCCCACCTCAGAGGCACAGCGCTGACTCCTGGCTGGAGCACCAAGAGCCTTTCATCCACATGGCTCAGAATAAAAGGGAGAAAAAATAGAAAGAAAGAAAGAAAGAGGATAAAATAAAATAAAGTAAGATTAAAAAAAATAAAGTTATTAAAATAAAAAATAATCATTATGAAAAATATTTTAAAAAGTAAAAAAAAAGAAGAAAAAATGAATGGACGGACAGAATCCAAGGACAAATGGTGAAAGCAAAGCTATACAGACAAAATCTCACACAGAAACATCTCAAAATCTCAAACAAAAAGAGAAAAGGGGAAACAATAATATATCTTGCTGCCAAAGTCCACCTCCTCAGTTTGGGATGATTCGTTGTCTATTCAGGTATTCCACAGATGCAGGGTACCTCAAGTTGATTGTGGAGATTTAATCCACAAGCAATCTGGGTTGTAGGTTTTTCCCTTTCATCACTTTAAATATGGTCCTGCCAGGAGTTTCTGCTGAAAGATCAGCTGTTAACCTTATGGAGATTCCCTTGTATGTTATTTATTGCTTTTCCCTTGCTGCTTTTAATATTTTTTCTTTGTATTTAATTTTTGATAGTTTGATTAATATGTGTCTTGGTGTGTTTCTCCTTGGATTTATCCTGTATGGGACTCTCTGCACTTCCTGGACTTGATTGACCATTTCCTCTCCCATGTTAGGGAAGTTTTCAACTATAATGTCTTCAAATATTTTCTCAGTCCCTTTCTTTTTGTCTTCTTCTTCTGGGACCCCTATAATTGGAATGTTGGTGTATTTAATGTTGTCCCAGAGGTCTCTGAGACTGTCCTCAATTATTTTCATTCTTTTTTCTTTATTCTGCTCTGCAGTAGTTATTTCCACTATTTTATCTTCCAGGTCACTTATCTGTTCTTCTGCCTCAGTTATTCTATTGATCCCTTCTAGAGTATTTTTAGTTTCATTTATTGTGTTGTTCATCATTACTTGTTTGCTCCTTAGTTCTTCTAGGTCCTTGTTAAACGTTTCTTGTATTTTCTCCATTCTATTTCCAAGATTTTGGAACATCTTTACTATCATTATTCTGAACTCTTTTTCAGGTAGATTGCCTATTTCCTCTTCATATGTTTGGTCTGGTGGGTTTTTACCTTGCTCCTTCATCTGCTGCATTTTTCTCTGTCTTCTCATTTTGTTTAACTCACCGTGTTTGTGGTCTCCTTTTCGCAGGCTGCCAGTTCGTAGTTCCCGTTATTTTTGGTGTCTGCCCCACAGTGGGTGAGGTTGGTTCAGTGGCTTGTGTAGGCTTCCTGGTGGAGGGGACTGGTGCCTGTGGTCTGGTGGTGGGGCTGGATCTTGTCCTTCTAGTGGGCAGGGCTGCGTCTGGTGGAATACCTGTATATCTTTTTTTTTTTTTTGGTACGGCGGCCTCTCACTGTTGTGGCCTCTCCCGTTGCGGAGTACAGGCTCTGGATGCACAGGCTCAGCGGCCATGGCTCACGGGTCCAGCCGCTCCGTGGCATGTGGGATCTTCCCGGATCAGGGCATGAACCCGTGTCCCCTGCATCGGCATACGGACTCTCAACCACTGAGCCACCAGGGAAGCCCCCCTGTATATCTTTTTTTCTTTTCCTTTGTGCTTGTCTAGTTTCACTTGAAGTGCACCCCACTCTTCAGACCAGAGTTCCTAGTGTGAAATGGCTGCGCCCAACACCTCAGCTTGGCAGGCCGTGTGCCTGAGCGCTATGCTCCACATGGGCAGCTCTCTCTTTCTCTCTCTCTCTCTTTCTGTCTCTCTCTTACTCTCACTCTCCTCTCTTTTTCTGTGTCAATTGTGTAGTCTGTCAGAGTCTTATCCCCCTGGGAAGCCTCACCAGCAGCTCTGCCCAGCCCTGGAGCCTTTTTATTCCCTTTGTGCTTATTCTATTTTTACTTGCTCATAGGGTACTGCATGCAGAGGCCTCGAACCCAGCGCTTCAGACCAGAGTTCCTCGTGGAAATCGGGACACCACGACAGCTCAACTCAAGATGGTGGTGGCTAATTATTAGCATCTTGAATGATGACTTTGAAAACTCCCGAATGTGCTCACACTAATTTACTTGAGCCTATTCACACAGCTGCAGTTAGTGATTTCTGATACATAAACTTAAACAAATGCAATTACATACTTCTTTGGACCAAGAAAATTGGAGCTGCAGGTTATATTATGCATAGTAGCAGTAGTCATTTTACGCATTTCTCTTCCTTGAAATAATTTGAATATACCGAAGTGTGGTTTTATGTTCCCATCATGCTTTGCAGGATAGGACCCTTCAGATGGCACTGAGAAAAACAGTCAGCTCTGCATTATCTTTGAAATCTTCCAAGCCAGGCCTTACACAGTATTGCCTCACTGAGCACAACCACGTGGTAGTCCAAATGTGACAGAATTCATTAAAAATGAAAGGCATGCAGTCCAGGCTGCCTGTCTGTATTTCCTCACCAGAGACTGAGGGCTAGGGGAGGGCCAAGGCCGTGAAACAATGTAAAGGAAATCGGCCAGAACATCAAGATATTCTAGCCAGCATCTATTGTATCCTATAGTAAATTGTTAAATCGATGTCGCCTACATGGCTGTCAAAGGTTATTAGAATGAGAAGTCCCAACAACTGTACAAAACTACATTGCTTATTCAAAATCACTTAAGAAGAACTAAAAAGAAAATATGTTTGTAACTATGGCGAGCTACTGAAGTGTCCATATAGCCGAACCATTTGTTTATAGAAAATAAAAATGAGTACATGTATTTTACCTTGGTTTTTGCATTGACATTTGCTCCCTGCTTCAGAAGAAAGTTGACCATTTTCACGTTTCCATAGTGACAGGCCACAATTAAAGGAGTGTAACCAAGCTACAAGTAATAATAAACAAATAAATTACTACTCTAGTAGTTAATACTCAAGGGGAGAGGGGGGCATGGAGGGAAGCAAGTACAGGAAGAAAAGTGCAAGTCATCCTGACTAGCTGAAGTAATGAGGGAGAGAGGGTAAACCTAAGTCTGCAAAGTTGGAATCTTTTTGTAAAGATTCCAAATATCTGCTATCCATTTGCACTTGCTTTCAGTAAAAATGGAGAACCATTATAGATTTGTGAGGAGAGTCATAAATTATTCAGAATGGGCTTTGAGGAGGGGGAACTTGGACTTGTGGTGACCTGAATGGGGGCTACTGGGAATAATCCAAGGCAGAACCTGTCACAATATTACAGTGACTCGCTTTACCTTTGTGTGAGCATCCTTGTCAGCCCCATGCTTGGTGAGAATATCAGCAACATTCACTTTATCTTCCTGGGCTGCAAGGTGTAAGGATGTGAGTCCACTCTATAGAGAGAAGGGAAGCAAAGGGGGTACAATTGAAGAAGAAAATACATTGTATCATCTATAATACTATGTCTTGAAAAATCCTGAAAAGTTCACAGCCTCTCTCTAGAAACTGCATTTTCTGATATCTAAGACAAACCCTCCAAGTTAATATGACTTTCCATCTAAGACATACTCTCTTAAGTTACTCAACACTTTCTTCAAATTACATTTTCTATACTGTGTACTTATATTATGATGTGAGCCTTTAAAATAACTCAGCTAGTAAGCTTCCAAACAACATTTATTTCAAACCCATCTGTGCCTCCTGTTGAATCAATTTATTTCCTTAAATAATGGACCAACCGGTTACTACTTCTACATTATAACCACAGCAATAATTTATATTTTCATCAATCAAACATCACATCAATGAAAAAGATGTCCAGAGTTACAGGAAATGAGTTCAGAATAATTTTCTCCAGCATCTCCAAAGATAGTACATTATTTTGGGGGTTCCGCTAAGTGCTAAATAGTGACCCCATCATTTATATATTGCCCCATAAATTTGGCCAGTTTTATGTACATGTCCTGGCACACATACATCAAGTAATTATTTTAATTATTTGAATATGCAATTAAAGTACAGTTAAGAATTAATAAAAGATGAAAGAATAGAGAAAGGAGGAGGGAAAAGTGGTTCATTCAGTCAATGCCACAGTCTGGCAGCGTTACTACATATGCAAGTATCTCCCATCAAGCAAAATTGAAATTTAAAGAGTATCTTTAAAACCTAAGTCATTTGTATGTTTAACTAGTGTTTTTTGAGTACCTTTCACATGCCAGGAAGTGTTCTAGGCACTCGAATATATCAGTGAATAAAAGCTTCTGCCCTTTTAGAGCTTATATTCCAGCTAACAGTATATTCATGCCGTATGTTTCTCTCCTGCTGTATTGTTCAAATACCTAGTATATTTATCCTCTACCTGTACATCCTGCATCTGTATACTGAGGTATCTTACTTGTTCTGAGTTGGCACCCCCTCTCCCCCAATTCACATCCAATTAAAGTTGACCATCCCTCTTAACCATGGCTTTGCAGGCCTGCTTTACTTCTATAAACTGACAAGTTCTCTGACCTTTAAAAAATCGAAGTGATATTTACAGAGAAAGAAAAAGTTCTCCAACTAGAGAAAGGGCTTTATATTTAAGAGTCCAAGGCTTTTTGATTCTTACAGTGCTGGCTGAGCTCAGCTTTTGTTTTTCCTTTTTTTTTTTTTGGCTGTGCCGTGCAGTGTGTGGGATCTTAGTTCTCCAACAAGGGATCGAACCCAGGCCCTTGGCAGTGAAAGCTCTGAGTCCTAACCACTGGACCACCAAGGAATTCTGGAGCTCAACTTTGAGTTTCATAAAACATGAGGATGAGGTGGAATATGCACTCTTTTGCATTAAAATGTTATCACTTCTAAACAAATAGTATACAGTCCTACAGTATAAACAGTATGAATATTAGGACAAAACAGAAGATTATTCTTCATGTTGTTTTTCTCCATATTAAAATAGCAAACATAAAAATATTTCTCCTTTGAGATCATTGGTCTTTTAAAAATGTTATTGAAGTGATCATCAAATATCTCAAAGGCATCTTTAATGGCCTTTCAAATATATGTGCTGTTTTCTACATGACTTTGCAGAATGGATTTTCTACAATATAAGATTGCAAACTAACAACCAGTATGAAAATCCTCTATAGTTTATTATGGTAAGCTTGCATACCTAAATCAAATTATGTAAACCTTCCTAATAAATTAAGAAAATAGAAGATGTTGAAGGAGTTCTTTTCAAAAAAAGTAATTTATTTCCTAAGATGTACCGGTGGACTCTACAGTCGGTTTTATTTTATTATTACATAGTGATTGGATAAGGAATGTAATATCATTTCTATATTACGGTTCTTACTAAGAAATAATCATTTAGAGAATATGAAATTACTGATTTTAGCTGGTCTTAAGTAGAAAAAGAATATATGTAATTTACAAAAACAGGAGAATTTATTATTGGTTTTGCTTATTACCTGAGATACTTTCACGGTTGCATTATCTTATAATTTATTTATTTCATATATAACTTATTTATTAATTATTATAATGTATAATTATAAATAATACCAACCAAAAGCCAGGGTTATATTTTTATATATTATATTGTTATTCAGATATATCTTAACATATTTACTAACATTTTACTCTAGTAGCAAATATCAGTACATCATGCCTTTGTCTTTAAGACACCACCCAATGTTGAAATCATTGTTATAAAGATAACATAAATACTTTGTGATTCAAATTGAATATTTTTCTCCATTGCTGAGTGGAGAAAATATTCAAAAATACTCATTAAATATTTGCTGATTGACTGCTAAAATTCTCTCAAAGGAAGTAATATGTTTAGAAGAATACTATCAGGGAGAACATAGTGAACTGATTCCAGATATGTATCTATAATTTTTATGAATTAAAAATTACACCATCAGAAGCACTGTGTGATCAGTTTCATGAAATGTCTAGAATTTCCATTCTACTCAAAATTTTGCCTGATTTGTTTATGGATTTCTTGTGTTTATTTTTTAACGAAGATTTGTTTTTAATGGACAATAAACACTTACATGACTCATTTGTATACTGATGTTAAATGAAATATTCTACTATTGGTTTCATGGTGAGACTATCCCCAGTGGGGTAAAAGACCACCTGAGAGGCATGATTTTAACGACCACAAGGAAATCCATGCCTGGGACTTTAATGACTGTCTGACACACTGAATTTCACCATAAGGCTTCATCATGTTCATTCTTGTTAAAATGCAAATATCTTTTGGAGGGCTAACCGTGTAATTAGTATCACCATGCTTTAAAAAAGGATCTCAGAGGCCTTTCGATAGAGAAGAGAGAAGTGCGGAAGGGCAAGGGATGTACTGGAACACTTCTGAGTGATAAAGACACAGAATAGGGCTCTAGAGGCATTCAAGACAGGCCTGTCTTTTTCACAGCTCTTTCTAAAGGACATAAGCTACACGACCCATTTACAAATGTTATTAAGACCAACTTACAACTGAGTCTCCAAAAGTACTAATTAATTCAACAGTGAGATGTGGAAAACATCTTATTTGTATATTTGTGGAAAATCCTAAGAAACTTAATTTTCACTAAACCCACACCACGTGTTACAAAAAAGTATTAGGAGATCTAACTGATGAGCTAACTTATAAATACAGGCTCCAATTTTTTGTTTCTCAGCAGCTGGCTCCAATGGAGTACACAGAAGTATATATAGATATAAATATATAGATACAGATACAGATATAGATAGATATAGATAAGATAGGGGCATAGCTATATATGGAGAGAGACTGACACGTACTTGTAAAAATCTAAATATTTGAATAATCTCTTTTTCTGATATGTCCCTAACTATTACTCTATTAGAGCTAATATGCTGTCCACAAAGGCTATTCTCTGGAGAGATGCTTTATCTGACCACCTCCACAACAACCAGCCGAGCTAGGCTCAACTGAAGCTGGCTCAGAAATCTTTATTTTACTGAGTTCCCTGCTCCCAACCAACAGGTGCCTCGGAAGCTCAGCCCAGCTGAAAATGACTTAGGTCATGGGCACAGACCAGCAGCTTCGAAGCAATTGCTTGGGCCGGAACCCAGATGAAACTGCCACCTCTCTCCCTCTCTGGAATTTGGAATTAGGACCAGCAGGTACCATGGCAATCTGGACTGACTGCTTGAATTGCAGCGATGCTGACTATTGGCAGCTATAGGGTAGCCTCTTTGGTCACATACACAGAGACGCACAGGAAGCAGATCCACAGAGAGAGGCAAATGAAACTGACTTGTCGGGAAAAGTCAAGATACAAACATGCAGCCCTACAGGCAGAGTCTGTGAGCCTCACTCCTGCTTCCTTGTGATCTTCCGGTCCCTCATGAGGCTTGACTCCTTTGCTACACTTGAATTCTATGAGATATTCTTGTTTCTCTTTCAAACCTGCCCCCTTTTTGTTCCAAATGATCTTAGATTGGTTTCTATTTACATTCATTCAGAAGACTCTTCACTAAAGCAACAGGCAAAGCCGGAATACCTTGGTTGACATGTGGATATTTGCTCCCTTATCCAGAAGCAAGGTGACCATATCTGTGTGCCCCTCTTGCGAGGCCAGATGGAGTGGAGTGACTCCTTGCTTTGTCACAATGTTCGTCTCTGCTCCATAGTTCAGGAGTGTGGAAGCTATCTGCATTTGATTCTTCTTGGCAGCAATATGTAAAGGAGTATAGCCATTCTAAAAAAGTAAAGATAAAACACATGTAATTTGTAAGCTTAGCAATTGCCATGATATATGTCTGAAGGAAATAAGAATCTCTAATCAACAGAAAAGTTAAAAGTGCGTTTATACTAAATCCAAATTCTTGCCCATCATAAGTTTCCATCCAACAACATCCAAATCTTTGCAACCCATGTCACAAGGCACCCCATTCTACTTACATGTAAGACAGATATAGACACAAATGCCCCAAAGCTTAAAATCTCCCCCTCATAATGCTGCCCCTGAAGAGCAATAAACCAGATTCCTCTTCTATGTGACCGTCCTTTAAATACCTGGTGATGGTTTTCATATCTCCCTTTAGTCTTCAGTTTTCCAGGCTAAATCTCCCATTCCTTCAACTATTCCTGACAGAAGCCCCATTTCTAGAGCTCTCTCCATTAAGGATGACCTGCTCTGGACTGATGCTAGTTTGTCGATATAGCTCTTGAATTGTGCTGCCTGGAACTGAATACTACATTTCACACATGGTTTTAATAGAAGAGAATAAAATGGATTTCTATGGTCTTGTTATAACATTCCTACTAATGTGTACTTTTTACTCATTCAACAGCTATTTAGTAGGTACCTAGCGTGTGCTGGTCAGTGTGCTAGGTGTGGGGATATAGAGGTGGATAAGACCTGATCCCTGTCCTTAAGGGGCTGCATTCTGGTGAAAAAGATATTAATAAAATAGGCTTCTATTAATCCTATTAGGTTAATTAATTAATTAATCCTATTAGGTGGTCAGTTAAAATCCTGGATCCCCCCCTTCATCTCTACAAACTGCTCAAAAGTAGCAATAAGAGGCTACTAGTTTTATGTGGGAGTTTGTGGAGAGGACCAGAGGAACTCATACTTCGTTTACAACAGCCAAACTTTAAACCCCATACTTAGTTAAAAGAACAAACAAACAAAACCCTGGAACAAGTGTAAGTCTGGAACCTGTATTGTTTCCTTTCCTTTTCTTTATCAAGTCAGGTAGAATTTTCCATGAAAAATGCGTGATAGAAATGAAAAGCAGTGGCTTTGCCACTGCCTGTGGCATGCTGAAGGGAAAGACTGCATGTTGATCAAGGGCTTCTTTTGAAACTCTAAGAAGAATTTTAGGTCATGGGGATTCCTGAAGTCTAACTGCAAAGGGTACCAAAAAAATACAAAGGAGTTTTGAGAATTTAAATGCCCTTATGTGTTGTCATGAAACCTTGATCTTCAAACATCCCTACATTATCTATCTACTCTGTCTTCCTTTCTCCAAGCCAAAATAAGCATCTTTCAGTTCAGATGAATATTTCCCTCTAAGCTGCTCAAGAAATTCAGCAGCTCTTCTTGGAAGTCCTTTCATAGGTCCTTGATGTTCCACGTCCTCTAGAACATTGCACTTGGACCGTGGGCTCTGTTGAATAAAAGGGCACATAGATTTTTGTGGAACCTATAAGTTTAAACACTTTTTTGGCTACGGTGGGCTTTCTTCAGCCCCAACTCCCCCTATTTCTGCAGCACAGGCTTTACCAAGGCTAAGCAAAGAATCAGTAAACCTACCAAGTTTAGGTAAAGTCAGAGACCTACGTGGAGAAGGACAGGGAGGTTTTAACATAACAACATAAGAGATCATCAAAGAGAGTGTCAAATTTTTAGTAATATAAGATGTCTGACTGACCAGCAGATACTCAACCTGCAAGTCTGAAGAACCCTCCTAACTCCACGTAGAGTCAAAGTTTTTGGAACCAAATAACAATAACAACAGCAAAACCCGATGAAGACTAAGAAAAGATTCCGGATTTTGGTAGAAAGAAGCAAAGAGGTTCTAGGGTCCAAGGGACCACGTGTGTTGAGAGGTGGGGTGGGGAACTGTAGTGAATAGCGTGTCAAAAGTGGAGTTAGGGGTGGGGTCCAACCAACTGGCAGCTTCTCGGAGCGGCCCCCGAGCTACAGGACTCATGCTGATTGACAGGCGAGGTCAGATGAGTGGAAGACACTAGAGGAGCCTCCTGAAGCCCCCCTCTGTGGACCCTGGAGTAGAGGATGCTCTCCCTAGTGATCTGGACTTTGTTCACGTGTGCCAAAGAGTAAGGACCACACTCTATAGAGGCTGGAGATCATGGGCACATTTGTCTCTTTGGAAGAACCATACACGTTATTTTATAAGTTAGGTCTTTTCTCCCTGGTACATTGAGAGCCCATTGTGGGAGGAGAACACGTGTTTTATAGTTTTACTACAATCCCTTCTTTATATACATGTGTTGTATTGGGTGTTGATAAAGTCATATCTTTGTTCAAAATCGTCAGCCTAGAAAGTTAATGAAAAAAAATACTGGCATGTTAAATGAGCATATTTTTTTTTATTCCATTGGAATAGTTGCTCAGTCTTCATTCTTCCTTCAAATTTATTGAGAACCCACATAATACTGAATGAGATACCTCAGAGATATGCAAATATGAATATAACATGATTAATGTCCTCAAGTAGTTTATAATCTAGTAGGAAGAAAGACATAAAACAAATACATGATTGATGAGATTACAGAGAAAGGGTTATAAAGAAATAAGGATGGTATGTGCAATAAAAAAATTTGTCCTGCTCTTTTGACAGTTTAAATATTTTATTATAAGCCATATATTTGTAGCAATAAAATATGTATATGTGTGTATATATACATACATATATAGATCTATATATAGGTATGGGTACAAAGTTATACATATATAATAGTTTATTATATATAATTTGTTTATATACAAAATATACTTTCACATAGAATATTCTATTTTATTATATATGTATAATGTGTATAATTTAAATAGACATGTGAGCATATATGTACATAGTTATATAATAGAAGTGGAATAATTCTCCTCTACTGCTTTGGGATGCAGTAGACCTAGTGGTTAAGAGTGCTGCCTCTAAAGTCAGATTGTCTGAGGTCAAATCCTAGCTCTGTCAATTAGTAGTCATGTGACTTTGGACGTACAAAGTAACCTATTTAAATCTCACTTCCTCATCTATAGAATAGAAATCATTATAATACCAATCTCATGGGATTATTATGAGATTAAATGAGATATTGCATGTAAAATGCTAGGCACAGTGTTTGGCATGTAAGTGGTAATAGTTGCTGCTTTATTATGTCATCTAACATAGCATGGATATTTTCCCACCACAAGAAATATTTCTCTTTTTAAATAAACTATGACATCTTCTCAATATATATTTACTGAATGAATAAATGAAAGATACAGTGATGACTTTATCTGTTATATGACATTTATGTATATTTTCAGCGTAATAAAGAGGCAGCTCAAATGGTGGGAAACACTCTGTCCAAAGGTTCAAGTCTTAGTTGGAGCTATTTTATGAGTTGGTGCTACACATACCCCCAAAATGCATTTCTAGCCTAGGAACTTGGAAGGATGTATGCTATAGTTAACACGAATGAAACATGTAAAAAACAAAAAGTCTTTCATATAGAGCACAGTGAAAAATTTGAAGTCAGAAGGAATGAGTGAATAAAAGGGTAGGTGTATCACGACATTCTGTTTATACGAGAGAAGGGAAAACCTGGACTGCCTTTCTTACGTTTAATTTCTCAAAACTCATACTTGTGTGCCTAAAACACTGAGTGTTGGCAATCAGAGTCATCTTTATTGGTTCCTGGGCACGTCCCCTTAGTATTTACTAACTTGTAAAAAATCTTAAAAGGCTTTGGGCTTCCCTGGTGGCGCAGTGGTTGAGAGTCCGCCTGCCGATGCAGAGGACACGGGTTCGTGCCCCGGTCTGGGAGGATCCCACGTGCCGCGGAGTGGCTGGGCCCGTGAGCCATGGCCGCTGAGCCTGCGCGTCTGGAGCCTGTGCTCCGCAACGGGAGAGGCCACAAAAGTGAGAGGCCCGCGTACCGCAACAAAAAAAAAAAAAAAAAAAAAAAAAATCTTAAAAGGCTTTGTGGAAGCAAACTGTCGGGGAAAAAAAAAACAAGGACAGTACCAAAAGCTACTATTGCCAAGACTGGTTGCAGTTATATCAGCACCATGTGCTTAAAAAACAGTTCCCATGTCCAGTCAGATTAGAGTTACACCCTACAGTCTGTAAATCCTTTCTGTGGTCCTCACCTTGGCAGTGGCATGAGGGGAAGCACCCTTCTCCAGTAACAGCAGCGCCACCTTCTGGTTGTCATAATGAGCAGCAACATGGAGCGGGGTAAGGCCATTCTGTAATGGGTGTGTTGAAGTTTCAGTATTAATAAATTAGCATTAGCTGCCCTGAAGCTGCCAGGATGCAAGGAAACTGGTATCGATTAGGTCCATGTTAATTAATTAATATAGTCAATAGGAAAAATAAAAATAAATACCTCATGATTTTCTTATTAGAAACGTAACTAAAACTGAAAATGATACGTTGAGCTTTCAGTTAGCACAGGGCATCTTGATTCCACCATAATTAAAAGTCTAAAATGCCATGTAAGGATTATTACGTTAACATTCCAAGAATTCTTCTTAACATAGAGAAGTTCTGGGCCCTGTTGTGACAGGAACACACATTTGAGGCACAGCTCTTTTAAACACCTTCTGAATCAGTGTATATGTGGGCAGGTCATGGACACCGCCATCATATCTATTTGGTATAGTTTCATCCATTACATTCATATTCCTTTAAGAAGAATGAGCAAAATATCTTGAAATGCAGATCTCCCAAGCTTCCAACTTGACCGAGTTATATAACAAACATATATGCTTGAAAACTTTTACCTTCCCCGCAGAATCTGCAGCAGCACGGCGTTGTAAGAGAAGTTTTGCCACATCCAGGCTTCCATACTTGGCTGCTACGTGCAAGGGTGTGAAACCCTTCTGAAAATGTGAATAACAAAAGTAAAATGTAGCAGTTTTCTTTGTGACGGCTAACAAAATCTTTTTTTACTGGTTAACATATTAAGCAAACTTATGTTGATTCTCCATTTGGGAAAAATACTGGGAGCGTTAAATGTTAGCCATAAACAAGGACTAGGACAAAGAATAAAGTTTAACAAGCAAGAGTTTGGCTTGACAGACTGAACAAAAGAAATTTTATCTTGAGGGCTTAGAGACTGAAATTTGACGTTCTAGTCTTGGTATTTATGTGTCAGAAAAATGGCTCTGATTTGTGAGTGAAAAAAAAAAAACCTACCCTGTCTTTTTCTTGCCTCTAAAATTAATAGGATTGAGACAGTAGTACCTCCTGTCCAGGCTTTCTCATTTTTCCTATCCTTTTTATAATACCTGAATTCCAAATTTCTTTATTTAAGGTTTAGGGTATTTCAGCAGCTATGATTAAAAAAAAAATTATTTGTGATTCAGCTGATTGCATTTTCTGCAGAAATAGCAAGATAAAATGGTGGACAGAACAAAAACAGTTCACCGTTTGAAAAGCACCTCTCGTCCTGACTTTTATCCCTTGTCTCAAAAGACCCACACTTTATATAAGACCAATTCCTTTCGGAAAATACACTCTACTTCTGGCAGGATGTTGAGCTGATTAACATCAAACTTTTAAACTGCTACTCTCCTACACGTTTACACGAACAGATTCAATGTCTTGTGTGCCTAACCAATGTCACTCTCTGTAATTAGCAGTGTGTTACAAATACAGCTAGGTCCCTGGACTCAGATCTCAAGGATGGCACAGTTCCTACACCATGATCTCAAATCCATCCTCTTGGCCAGACAGTCTAATCACATGTTCTTCTGGCACTACAGTGGGAGTGGGAGAATTCTAAAGCTGACCCGGGCTTGCAAAACACACACAGCAAACATGCCTGGGTTAAGTGGTCTAAGATAGGGCTTATCCTTCAGACCATTTAAGCCTTCATCAGAATACAGAATATTCCTCAAGAAGCAATACTGCTTTTTCACAGTGTCACTACACAAATTATTTTTAGCTAAGATGTCATTTTTCTTTTTGCTCTTTTTGAACATTAGGTACTAAGAAGTCCTTGGAGGAGAGTAAATCTGCTTTTTCCAAGTGTGGGGCAAATATAGGAAGTCCATTTAAGCCAACATTTGTTGTTAATGCTCTCTTCCCTCTAACTCAATCCACACAATGACCGGAGTGACACTCAGGATGAAGTCGAGTTCCCTGAGACAAGCCATGTGGTAAGAAAGAAAAAATAAACTCCTTATCCTTAAAGTCTTGCTGGAATAGCGGTCCAGCCCCTTTATAAATTTGGAAACTATTATTAGACAAAACTACATAGAATCTTTACTGTAGAATCACAAAATAGAGGTCGGGAAGCATCTCTTGAATCACATGTCTTCCTTCTTCCCCTATGTTAATCTCATCAGGATTTCATTTACCCTCTGATATTTATCAACACTTAAATAGCTTTACTGATGATGAGTCAACTACCCTTCAAAACCCCAGTCAGTTCCACTGTGGAACTGTTTTGCTTAATAGTTTCTTCCATTTAACTGTCCTAATTTACTATTGCTTTAGATATATTTTTAATTCTAAAAATCTTCAGAAGACAAGGGATTATGTTTTATTCTCTATTTCTGTATTTTATATATCTAAATTTCATTTATTTATCACCTTCATCTGATGAGACAATCACCCAGTCTCTCTTGGGTTATTATTACTATTATTATTATTATTACACAGTTGCCCCTTGAACACAGGTTTGAATTGTGAAGGTCCATTTATATGTGGATTTTTTTCAATAGGAAATAATACAGTACTACACAGTCTGCAGTTAGTTGAATATAAGGATGTGGAACCATGGATATGAAGAACCCAAGATACAGAAGAACTGTGGATATGAGAACAGACTATAAGTTATATGAGGATTTTCTTTTTTTTTTTTTTTTCTTTACCAAAATTATGTTTAATGTTTTAGAATGATTGTGGTTGTTTTATCATGACTATATATGAGGATTTTCAACTGTGTGAAGGGTGGGCGCCCCTAACCCTCTCATTGTTTAAGGATCAACTCTATGTTTGTTGTTTAGTTTATGATGTTTTTAAAAAAAAGATTTTAAAAATCCTTTCAACCCTTCTGATTTCAGCATTTGAATAATTACCAACTTCTTACATCAAAGCATGTTTTATAGCCATAGGCAACCAGGTAAGTCGTAACAGCAAGCAGGCTGCTTCTACCTCTCAGAGGACAGATGCCACCACAGTACTTCAGTTCGTACTTGCAAACTCCCTTCTCCCCCAGATGCAGTATTTGTGCCCGTTCCTTAGTAATCTGAATCACTGTTGTATTTGTGGGAATTATTTTGCCCTGTGAATAATTCACTTGTTGTAGGCTGTAATCTGTCTCGTTCTTCTTCTCTTCTGTACTAGTCCAATTTCTTTTGCTCCAATTAGCTGTGTTCGTGTTTTATTCTAAGTCATATCCAAAGAGGGGATCGCAAATATAATCTATCAAGTGGAGATAAAATTACTCTGCCCTAGTTCAAAACTTTGAACATAAGTCAAATTCTTTGTTAGATGACAACTAATACAACTAATAAAGTGTGACTCTCAGCCCAGTTCTGTTTAGACACCGTGTAGCTGGTAAAGTGTAGGGAGCAGAAAGGGCATAATAGCTGACACCAGGGATGGAAAAATGCAAGATTATGTGAAGTGAATTTCTAGGTGGTACTAAAACTCAGCAAATACAGTATTGCCAATCTAACGCAACATTATCTTCCTCAGTAGTAATACTAGCTCAATGTATTTGGGAATTGTATTTTTTTCTATAATATATTCATGGGAATATATTATAGATTTTTATCATGGAAAGTAAAGAGAAAATAACACTTGCTTTATGGAAATCATCTTAATTAAATTTATAGAGGGAATTCCCTGGTGGTCCAGTGGTTAGGACTCCGTGCTTCCACTGTAAGGGGCCCGGGTTCGATCCCTGGTCAGGGAACTAAGATCCCACAAGCCACACAGCGTGGCCAAGTCATAATAATAATAATAAAGTTCTAGAAACAACACCGGCATTAATTAGAAGAAGAGAATCCAGCCCTCCTTTTGAAGATATATGCAATCTCACAACCCCCCTTGGTCATTTAGAAAATGAATCTAAAATATTCAAAGAGGAAGAAGTCGGAGGCCTACAGGAGATCTACCCTTCTTGACACTCTATGATTTGGGATTGCTCCTGGTCCATGCCAGCATGAAACCATTCCTCTTACCTTGGTAGCTAAGGAGTGGGCGGCTCCTGCTTCCAGCAGGACTGATGCCACGTCTACCTGGCCTTCCCTGGCAGAGATGTGCAGTGGTGTGTACCCATTTGTAGTGGCCGCATCTGGGTGAGCCATATGTTGTAGAAGCAGCTGAACAATTTCTGTCTTACCCAGGCGAGAGGCAATATGCAAAGGCGTCTGTTCCTCCTACAACTCAGATCAAGTAAACAGTTAGTGCCAGGACAGACCAAACGTCACTAGTAATACATTTCACTCAGATGTTTCATGATGTCTTCTTGGAATCTCCAGGAACCCCTACCCAAAAGGAAATTACTGCTACTCTGACTACAATTTATATCTTGTTATATAGAATGACCTGTTTGGTCACAAAATCTTCCTTCAATTTTTTTAAAAGTAGATATTTCCATGAACTTGGTCACTGTTTTCTGGGCATGCCAAAATGTTTCTCAACTCATTAAGGCCTCAGCCTTCACTTATGTTTAAATATAAACCAGCTCATAGTTCTGAATAAGAAAGAAATCTAGTCCAGAAGCCCTAAGACCTAGATTCTCATCCAAAAGCTTTCACTAAGAGACAGTATTTATTCTGGGAACTGTATCAAGAGGAAAAAAAAAAGAGGGATGCTGGGAAAACTTTGTTCTTACTCCACTCAGCAAGCCAAGGATACAAATGCTGGTTATTTTCTTCAAGGAGAGACTGTGGATAAAGAAGATGTTGCAATCTGATTTAAAAAGATGTTGTTCCAGGAAACGTTGCAGATGGGTCTGGGACTTACATCCAGGGCTTCAAAGATGAAATGGAAGCCTGGCGAGGAGCAAATGGGGTTAAGTATTTGCCAAGTGCTTCTCATTTAGAAACAGGGAGAGGAGATAGCTGGTATAAGGGACAGGAAGGACACGCTGGAGAAGGCTTAAGAAATCACCTGACTCTAATGTGTGGTCAGGAAAATGTTTTCAGTGTTAAGAAAACGAGGCCAAACCATTGTCTTGATAAAAGAAAATTGTGTGTAACCTTAGTGATGAAAAGAGGTATATCTCTATAATCTGCCCAAGGGCATGTCATAACAAAGGTGAGAAAGGAAAAGCTGGGCCAACTTCCAGGGCTAAGAATGAATGGAGAAGGTAGAATAGAATAGGGAGAACTGTTCAAATAAATGCACCTTATCTTAAAGTTATAAGGAAAAAAGTATTAAGTGGAAGGTACAGGAAGAGATGAAATAGCACTGCATGCATTTCAGGGTGGTAAGAACTAAATAATAAACAGTAATAATACAATTATTTTAGCAATAGAATTGGAATTTTAGAAAAATTTGCACCTTATAAACTTCTTTCATGTATGATGCATATCTGACAAGTCCTATACTTAGACCTGAAAGGAAGGCGTAACATATATTATTCAACCATTTTCCAGTGAAAAGAGATTAGAGGAATTAAATGAGTTTTCCAGGACTGTCCAAGGTTACGCAGCTATGAAAACAGAACTTGAATTCAGGCATTGGATTCTAAAGACATTTCTTTGTCTATTCATTCCACAGAAAGAGAGACAATATGATGGCCTCTAAGAAAACTAACAGGACAAGAGGTCTCTCAATAGGAAGGGAGACAGACAACACTTGAAAGATACAAGTTTCTCTGAAATACAGAGGAGAAAAGAGAGGAATGGAGAGAATTAAAAGTTACAAAAATAAATGGACACAAAACACAATCAAAGACCAAAGAACTTGAGGATAGCTATCATGAACATCTGTTGTTTCTGGGTTTCCTGCTTGGACTTCTGCCCAGCAGAATTTGATTGAGGTGGGTATTACAAGTGACACACTCTAACATGTGTTTTCAGTGAGCGAGGGGGAGCATTAGGGCAACGGTGACCCCTTAATCCATAGCTGAGAAGCGGCAGTCCTTGACTGGTGGTGGCCAAGTAACTGGTTAAATTATCGATCAGTGTCTCTTGGTTCTCAGAGCATTAAGGTACTTGTTTTTTTAAAAAAAACAGGAAGTTAAGAAGTAAGCTGTTTTGCCCATTTTCTTCAACTTTTGGTACGCTCCTATCTGAAAGTGGAAAAGGGAAGAACCTACAAATTTGATAAGAAAGTCTTTCCACCTGTAGTCAGAGATTATAAGACCTTGGAGGTTTGGGTAATTGTTTCCCTGTAGAATTGCAAAAGTTGAATTTGCCACTCCAAGCTAAAGCTAATTCTATCCAAGGCAAAGAATTGGGAAACCACAGAAGATAATATTCGTGGGAAGAGCTAAAGAAAAAAATGTGGGCAGCTTGATCCTCTAGGCCTCTTCCAAATAGAAGGGGCAATAATTCTCTCACCATAAAGCATCACTGACAGTGATACAGCCTGATCCAGGAAGACGTAAGCTCTGCCTTACCATCACTGCTAGTTTCCAAAATTAGGGAAACTTGCTGAGCCCCAACTCCTTTTACCAAAAGACAGAAATAGCAAAGGCTGGGACAGGGTTCAAATGTTTGATAAAATTTCTGCTATAAGTTACTAGCTAACAGGATTCCCAGGAACCATATATACCAGCAGTTAACTAAAGTTTTAAGTGAGTTTAAGACTAGGGGCCCTGTGATTGCTCAATCCCTAAAGCAAATGCCAGGCCCCTGTATTGTGCCAACAGAATACTGGCACCTAAAGCAAGTGAACTCCTAAAAGGGCAGGTCCCAGCGGCCCTCTCAGCTATGTCCATGGAGGACATTGGACAAGAAAGGACCTTCTTGAGGGCAGGGCCCTGGGGACAAGCACATTGGCTGACCCAGGAACTCATGCCACTGCAGCCCCAGCCTTCCAGTCTGTACAGCAAAATATGTCTTATGCTCTTGACTGGTGAATAGAGAATGCTGCTTGCACTTTTAACTGAGAGATATTATTGTGATGATATGACTTTTCTTTCATTATATATTGGGAGTAGGCATAAATATGACTTAGCCCCATGATTATATAACCATGAGGTATTATTTCTACACCTGATAGAGAAGAACACAGACTACCCAGAGATCTTGACCTTGGAGATCAGTGTAGTAGTGGGTATAATTTTAACTATCTCCCCTTTGGAAGAGAGTGAATTGTAGAGCAATGGTATTCAGTTAAGAGAGGGAGTTTTCAGAAGTGCATGCATGTGGGAATTTGACTACAAACTATTAAGCAGTTTTATTTTATATTAAGAGGGATTCATGAGAAACCCTTTTATTATTAAGTATGGATTACAAAATATTTACCAGGAAAACTACCACAATTTCTGGTAAAATTAATGAAGTTCAAGATATTCAGAGCGCATTGACGGACCATAAATTTTTTTTAACAGCTGAATTGCCAGGTAAACTTAAAAGGAAATGAGACTAGGCAGAGCACAGAGGATTTTTAGGGCAGTGAAACTACTCTATATGATACTATAAGGATGGATACATGTTATTATATGTTTGTCCAAACCCATAGAATGTACAACACCTAGCGTGAATCCTAACGTAAACTAGGTGCTTTGGGGAATAATGATGTATCAATGTAGGTTCGTCACTCACAACCAATGTACCACTCTGGTGGGGAATGCTCATAACTGGGAAGACTATGGGGTCAGGGGGCCTATGGGAAGCCTCTGCACCTTCCTCTCAATTGTGCTGTGGAACTAAAACTGCTTTTAAAAAATAGTCTTTAAGGGGGTGGGGAAGGGAAACAAGAAAAATGCCAAGGCAGGGAAGAAGAGAGTTTGAATAACAAAAGCATTCAATATATAAGAGCATAAAATGCCAATGATGAGTACCAAAGAACATAAATTACACTACTTGTACAATGGATAGAAAGGCAGAAAAAAATCAAAACTACTAGAGTAATGAAGGCGGCCCACGTATCACTGGATTCTGCATGAAGGTCTGTGGAAAAAAATGCTATAAAATTCAGAGTCAGAGAATGTTAAGAAGTCTGGAAGGCCAATGATATGTACCAAAGAACATAAATTACACTACTTGTACAACGGATAGAAAGGCAGAAAAAAATCAAAACTACTAGGGTAATGAAGGTGGCCCACGTATCACTGGATTCTGCATGAAGGTCTGTGGAAAAAAATGCTATAAAATTCATAGAGTCAGAGAATGTTAAGAAGTCTGGAAAGGAGTTTCAAGGTTTCTAAGTCCAACCCTTATATTTTAATAATAAAGACCCAGAAGTGAAATGACTTGTCTGAAATGACAATTTGTATGTTTCCAGCTGAATGTTTTCATTCCAATACAATACTGTTTTGAAAATGGACTCACTACGGTAGGATTCAAGGTGAAGTGAGTTCTAGCTTAGATATATCAAATATTGAAAAAGAAGCGAAAGTGTTTAAATATTCCATGAGAATCCCAAAGGTGCTAGTGCAAAAGTTAATGAAACAGCGTGGAAAAGGAAACAGAAGATATTGATAAAATATTCAGTGTAAAGGAAGAAGGTGAAAAAAGCAACTGGGAAGGGACATTTTTTAAAAAGAAGAAGAAAAAAAGTCAAGTTGTGGGAATCAGAAATAGGAGAATCCAATCTCCCAGGCCAAAATTCATTTATTTTGGAATAGTGGAAGGGTAGAATGCCTAAATATGGAAAATCAAAGTAAGAAGAAAAGTAGAACACATTATAGAAATCAGGAAAGTAAAACAGATGAAGGGAAACATTAAAACTTTGAATATGGTTTGTCTTTAAGTTACTAGTAAGGAATGTCTATGGAAATTTGATTGGCTTTGGTGGTAAGAAATAAATTTTAATATATATAGTATCTATATAAAATAGGTTAAAATGTTAAAATTCATGAAAATGAAGATATATGTGGAAGGGCTTTCATAGGTAAAAAAAATTTATTAAAATGTTAGTCAATGCCAAATTTCTTAGATACTAAATTGTATTATTTTTTCAAATGTTAGTGTTTCTGAAATTGAAGTGCATTTTCCATTGTGTATATTTACCATACCATTTCACTTTTGCCTGAAAAACTGTCACTGAATTGATGTTTTCACTTACAGTCCTTGGCATTTCCACATCAAGAGATGAAGAATAGCAGCATCTCTTAAGGATAGAACTCATGCACGTAACAGAAGAAAACCGCAAGCACCAGCACCTACCCTGGCTCTGGCATCGACAAGGGCACCATTTCTCAGGAGGCATCGGACCACTTCCACCTGCCCCGCCCGGGCTGCCATGTGCAGTGCAGTCTCCCCACGCTGCCAGGAAACAAAGATCATTCAATCATAAGTAAACCCACTGCTCTGCATGGCATAGAATAAAAATGTGCCTTTTTGTGAAAGATAGCATTATATCCAAAAGTTTCAGAAATCTATGAAAAGGTATAATTATTTCATAATTGTTTAGTCTGGAAAAACAGTATCTTCTCCATCTTCAAAAGGATAAGACAAGCGTTTAATTTTTTTTTCACTCATGACAAACCAGTGAACTTACCCAAACATTCAGGATACCCTGAGGTTTAACTTCACAGTCAACGTGGCATAACCTAAATTGCTTTTGGTGGTATGAAGTTACCTTTCATCCTTCAAATCTAAAATCTGTCACACTTAAATATGTGATTACAGCTCTATCCCGTTTTTATGAGAAACTCTAGATGCTGCCAATCTAGTCAACAAAGTGCAAAAAAATCACATCATCTGTTACCATACATGTCATTTCTTTTCAGAATTCAAAATTTACTTCTGAAATAAACTATTTTTTTTACTTTGGCTTTATCTTTTTGTTATGAGACTAGATAAAGACTGTTCATACGAGGAATCTGATTTGCCCAGGAGGTCCTCTGCTTGTTATTGATGAGCGTATTGAATTACAGACAGTTACTCGAGAGAAATACTGAGAGATGAGTAAAGCAATGTTAACAGTGCCATCAGTTGAGGTGGGCAGCACTGAGCTTCAGGTGTCTCCTGAAGTAGCTTCATGCTGCATCAAGGAAGACACACTTATCAGAAAAAGGTAGCTTAACCTGCAGCATGAAGGATGATGGTTAGACATCAGAGAATGTTCTCATTGGGAAGCCTGTTAATTACTGCCTCTAAGAGAAGGTTTTTTTTTTTCAATCTGCATATTTTAAAACCACATGTAGTTCTAAAGAAAGCAGGGATTCATTCTTTCAAACAATTTTACAGTTATAAAAGAATAAGATATTGGAATAAAAGTTATTTTAGTCACCACAACTATACTAGAAAATAAGGTTGATTTCAACCAGGTAAACTAGTCCAAATAAACTAAATTGATTTCAACGTTGGTTGAGGTAACTGGATAACGTTTGACAAATTCCAGTGAATAATTTCTTCTGATTACTTGCACAACAAACCCTTAAACCCAGATTTAAGACAAACTTTAGTTTGGTACTTAGCTCAGAGTTCATTTTTTGCTAGTATTCAGAGACCCATTCCTTATGAAGTTATGAGAAATTCAATTCCAATTATTTGAATTTGAGAGCATTAAACTGGATGTCTATGCTAATCTTCTTTTTGTTGATAATTCATTTATCCTCTAATGGCCTTATTTTCTGATGTCATCTTTTGACTTTTGTAGAGTAAATGTATTTGGAGTATGTTATTACATAAAATAACAGCAGTTATGACTGGAACAGCAGTACTTTTCAGACTTTGGATGTACGGCAAGATTTTTCCTCTTCAGACAGCCATGATTTCTAACTTTTCTATATCACTTAAAACCTGCCTCTAAAAAAAAACCCCTCAAATCTTTATTCCATTTCTAAGTCTTATAATAGTACAACAATTTTACTAATTTTAGCAGAATGAAGACAAAAAATGAGTTTCCTTATAAGAAGTTAAGTCAAAGAGGCCTCAGGAGTACCTACTCAATGATGAATTTATACGCTTACAAGCCAAACTTTATCAATGAGGGGTTTTCAAAATCTAAAAGGTTTCAAATACTAGTCTTAGTATTTCTAGTACCTTTATTTATGCTTAAAATAAGTTGTTTTTATGATGTTTTCACATTTGAAATTGACAAGTTAGATATAAAACCTAAAGTATTAAACATTATATACAAAGAAAACATTATATATATATATATATATACACACATATATATATGCAAATGGTCTCTCTACTTTAAAACAATGGTCTTGTTTAATTCTTATTTAATGATTTTTGGGTAATTGACCTTTATGTAAATTGCCTTTACCCTTTAATATTATGTTACCCTTGTTTATACATAAGTATAAATAAGAAAATGAAAGAGGGTATATATATTTTAATCAGTAGGTTCCATTTCTTAGTTACTGGGCACCTCATCTTATTCAATGCCCTGTTTTCCTTATCTTAAGCTCATTAACTTTAAGGATTAGGGGAAATTCTTAAACATAATATGAAGTGTGAACTTAGTCATGAATCCGTTGATTTGCTGTAAGAAGAGAAAAACTCGATTGTCCCCCACTTTGCATTGTGGACAGCTCCAAAAGTGCTGGGTTTTCTACTCCCAGAGTTGTCAATGAATACTTTGGATTATGGATGTATTACAACTGGCTTTCTGGGTTTTCAAGTGCATTTGTGAGCCTTCTGGAAAGGGAGATTTGCGGTAATAATATCTGCACATGATTGAGTTATTGGTACACTTCACACTTGGAGTGAATTTCGAGACAAAAACAAGACTGGCAGGAGAATGGGTATGCTCATGTCCAAAGCAGGTACTACATTTCATGCCCCTCCCCCAGTTGTTAAAACTGACTCTGCTGACAGCTACATTGACTTCCACTTTGGCTGCATCAGTTGTAAAGCATCAAAGCACAACAGACAGCACTGCATTCAAAAATGCAACATGATTTCAGGCAACACACAAAGGCTTCAAGGGTAGGGTACTTCGGGGTCAGGAAATGACCAACTCTGACACAGCAAGCAGGCAGTCAGTGTTCACACCGTTTCTTAATCAACCTGCAAAGAGTTTTGGATGCAGCAGCTATATCCTCACGTTCTGAGAATACACCAGTTCACAGGCATCCCACTGCTAGAGAAAGTTAAATTCCTCTAAATGTAGGGTTGCCAGATTTAGCATATCAAAATACAGGATGTCCAGTTAAATCTGAATTCCAGACCAACAAAGAATAATTATTTTAGTATAAGTGTGTCTCAACTATTGCATGGTACATACTTATACTAAAAACAATTATTTGGTGTTTATCTGAAATTCAAATTTAACCAGGAGTCCTGCATCTTATCTGGTAACCCTATGTACATGGTATCTGCTCTCTGAAGGACACATCATACAAAAATTAAAATGAACAAACAAAAAGCAACTAGGAAACACATTTGAGAAGAGGATTACATTGGCAGGTGGCTCTCAAGTATTTGTTTTGAGAAGGCTGAAGAGAAAGAGTATGTAATGGACGAATGAGAAGATAAAACAAAATGAAGAACTTTATAATGACCAACAGGTGGAATTTAAAGTTTAATATAGCAATTGCCAAATTTGGGAGTATTCAAGAACCTAAATATGTCAACATTTTTATTGTTTTAATTGATATTTTGTTTAACAAATAAAAATGTGTTTTTTATTTGAAAATCTATATGTAGCCCATATAGTTTTTTGCTTTTGTTTTCGTTTTTTTTGCGGAGTGGAGTATATCAATATGGAGCAAATACATAACCATCAAATAATTTGGAATTGGTCAGTTAAGAAGCAAATTAAGAGTGCCGCAAAATCATACAATCATTTCATGTGGCTTTTCTTTGATGATTTTGCAAAAATCTCCCCTCAGAACGATTAACATGGGGGATTTCAACCAAGCATTGCATAGAATATACTTGTCTATGTTACTATGATAATATAATTTTACACAGTATTACCATTGCTCCTGAGATCCTGTAGGCATTTTAATGCAAAGAAGGAAAATACAGTACAGTGGGAAAGTACTCAGAGAACTTCTTTTAAAAGGTACTGGTTTGTGTAGGTCTCAATTTTAAAAAGGGAGGTGGTCATCTCTGAACAGAAGAAGGATGCTATTGATTTCTTTTAAAGTTCCAAGAAGTGACCATAAATTAAACTCAAATTGGCATGTTGTGAAATTACTCTTATCCTTAGTGGAGAAATTTAAAATTAGCATATATTATTACTTTAGGATCAGTAAGCTGTAATTAGGGGGGTGTATAAATACAGACTATATTTCAATTCTTTGATGGTTTTATACTCCAATTGTGAATAATATGAAGAGAGGTATTAACACATATTTAAAATCAAATAAATTTATTTCACATGGATTTTGTCCATGCATCAGAAACTTCAGCACAGAAACAGTGTATAAAATACAAGGAAATGAAAAAATGAAAGGGAATATGAATAAAAAGTAAAATTGAACATTCCATTTCACAACTCAAAAGGAATGGAATACCAAAAATTAGCAACAATAGTAAACCAATTGCTTTTGAAAATATGATTCATTTTAATAATAAGCACTAAGATTAATTTGGGGAGTTATTTCTGTTGAATACTTTTTTAAAAATCTCAATATTCCAGTGGGTCCTGGTGAGCTTCAAATACATGACAGTATTTTATACAGAGCAAGTTCTCTTGCTCAGGAGAAAATCTGTATTCAATGATCAAAGTTTAACTGGGCTGACTCCAAGAAAATGAGATAAATATAAAGAAATGGGAGGTAAAAATCCTAATTTACATTAGGTAGAAGAATTCTGGAATATCCAGCATTTACTGTCAGAACAAAAGTTGTCTGAAGACCAACATGGATTTCAGAATACATGAAAAAGTTGCAAGTTATAACTAATTCAGCCAACCAAATCAAAAGGAAAAATCAAAGTAAGGTTAGAAAATGGAAAATCCATGTAACTGAAGGAGGGAGGGAGAATTTGATATTAAGTAAAAAATCTTCTAATATTGGTCTATCTCTGGTTAATCATTTGATAGAATTGATTATGGTACTGACAATATTTTAACCAAAATTTCCTGGAATATGATTCACTCAAGCAAGTAGAGTGAGTCCTGAATATTTTATTCCAATCAATCATTCCTTCACGTTCAGAGGAGCTTTTAAAATGTATTTTGTCTTATAAGTGTATTTAAGATGCATGTTCAATTTATCTGCACCAGGAAGCTGACACAGTCTTATTCCACAGCTTCCATTTTATTACTTTGTAAAACATTTCTTACCCTACGGAGGTTCCTTTCAGCGACCTTCTAGCAATTATTTCAATAATACGTTATCACGGGGGCTCTTCTCAAAGCTCAGCCGCTGAGCTTTGATCACACACACACACACACACACACACACACACAAACATCCCTACACACCCACACGCTTCCTCTCTTTCTCCCTGTGGTTATTCTGACCCAAGCCATACTCACAATGTTAGTGACATCTGGAGAGGCTCCATTCTGCAGCAGAAGTAGGACAATGTTCAAGTGGCCCATGAAGGCAGCCACATGTATTGGTGTGAGGCCAGACTGCGAAACAAAGCGACAGCAGTTTTACTCCTCTGCACCGGTGGGGGCTTTGGGGCTTCTTCAGATAAATAATACTTGAGCGAAGAGGACAGAAGATGGGCAGAAGGAAGGGGAAGAAGGAGTAAGAGAAGGAATGTTTCGTGACAAGCTGAAACATTTTTCTACCTCTGTTATAGCTTGGATTGAAGCCCCATATTTCACCAGCAGTTCCATGACTTTGATGCGGTTTTTCTTGCAGGCAATGTGCAGTGGAGTAAAACCATTCTGTGCAAAAGACAATCAAGTTAGTTGAAAACATGCAGAAATGATTCTCACACAACTCCATGCTGGCACATTGCAGGCAGTAATGTTACATCCTCATTCATGTAGTGCGACCATTTCTTCAAGTGCTGTAGGTGTTGGATTTAGAGAGAAAGTGGTGGTGTATTCCTGGAGGCTCTGAACTTGGTTTATATGTGGTGGGCAGGTATGGCATTGTTCGTGTGGTTACAGAGAAAACAAAAAGGAAGAAAATTACATGGGCCTACTCTTCCAAGAAGGAAAAAACTGAGGCAATTATACTTTACAAGTTCTAAAATGTTTTAAAGCATACTGATTGGTCAGATTATGGAATGGCTTAAAGATGCATCAAAGATAAGCATGTGTTTTTCTGATGATGAGCTATTTCTTAAAGGGAAAAATCATTACCTGTTTTACTTCAAAAATCTAAGAACATGACTATAATAAATGTTTCAGCCTAGCTACTATTTTCTTTAGGGAATAGGTGTTACAAATGAACAGAAATCGTTATCTGTGTTGATAGTTTTTTTATATCCAGAAGTTATAATGTTTATATTAAAAAGTTTTTATGAAGAGTTGTTGCATGTTAGTGGAAATCATTATTTATGTTGATAATATTTAATACCCAGAAGTTATATTTCTTATATTTTAATATATTTTTATAACTTATATCAATTACATACATTTTGTTTCGAAAAGAAATGATTATTAAGTTCCCAAATATTTTCAAAATAAGTATGGAGAATTTTTGGAATAACTGGAAGAAGGTATCTCTTAGAAGCAAAGGAATGTGGAGAAGTCTTTAAGGTATTTTCTAACTTTCCATACTGGGCTAATGTGCAGCAATTAGGGGAAACTACATAAAAATTTGTTAACTAGCCCCATGCTTAATCCTTATGTGTTATATTTAAGTATTATATTTTTATCTGAACAATGATGTCTCTATATAGAATCGTATCTATTCTGCTAGTTAACAATTTTGCATGTCCCAATAGGGACTGTTTATCAGTCAATATTTTTCTACACTAGCAGTTCTCAGGAAAGCATATGATTTTCTTTAACCTAATGACATTATTGTTCACAATATTTGTTAAGTAATTTCCCATTTATGAGCTATGTAATAAGCCAGATATAAATAACTACATGTATGTGCAGCACTTAAAAGATCTGCAGTGATTAGAATGTGATATTTTACATGCTTATTGACCACTATCCAAATGAAAATGAGTACTTTCCTCCTTATAAGAAAATAAATATCCTTACATAATTGCACATAAACCTAAAAGTATAGTTGCTTCCCAGGCAATAATAAATAAATTGATTCCAATGGAAAATTTCTAATAAAAATAAGATTAATATTTGCTAATTCTAATGACATTCTCTTAAATATTGATTGTCTAAAGACTAATTTAACTTACATAAACCATTTAACAAATAGAAAAAAGGGTTTGCTTTTAGTTGGAGAATTAAGAAACAAGAGGCATAAATTAGTACATATCTAATACTTCCAATGATTATGGTTAAAATATAAGTGAAGCAAGAAGATTTATTCAATATTAGAACTTGGGAGAAACAGAAGCTGCTCTAGGGACAGCCTCTTGCAGATTTCTCCTGAGCAATTCCTGAAATAGTTTATATAAAATGCTTCCTGAAGCAAGAAGACCCTAAGCATTACTCTTCCATTAGCCTGTGGCTGAGTAATCAGGTCAATAAGGAATATCTCCAAGTGAATTCTTCACAGGCTTACATTTTACATCATCTTACATAGTAAAATCTATTCGCCACTTTAAAACTTTCTTTGTCAAAAAGAAATTAATAAAGTTCAACTTTTTTACAATTTTATTCTGACTCTATATAGAGGTGTCTAGAACTTACTTGATAATTGCTATTTTTCAACTTCTATTTTCCATTTAAAAATGCTATCACTCCAGAGGTTTCATACCTATCTATGAGTTGCTAATTATGGAAATGTTACCTTGGTGTTCTCTTAAATCTATCCTTGCCATCATTTAATAGCAAACTGTGAAGGCATGAAGTAGGCAGGCAGCTTGTGGGAGGTGACAAATTTAGAATTAACTACACATCTATAACCATGCACTGCTGTGCCTACAACCATTGGTCAATCAATGCGGGTTTGCTTATGTCGATCTGTATTCAGTTAATGTGGACTGGGCTAGGTTTACCAGGGCTCTGGCGTTTGGATTGGCTCTCTTGTCCAGAAGGAGTTTGGTTACACGGTAGTGACCACAGTGTGCGGCAACGTGGAGGGCCGTCAGGTAGTCCAGGGTGACGTCATCAACAGGCGCCTTGTGCTGGAGCAGGTGCTTCACACATTCCACGTGGTCTCCTTGGGCAGCCATGTGAAGCGGAGACAGCCCATTCTGCGCATCAAAACCAAACGAAACCAAGGCCACATTTTAGTCATTACTTTCAGATTCTGAAACACGACAAACAATTCTTGATCTCTGGAACCATTGGTAGCAGAGAAAAATAATTTCCACTCGACACCTAAACATACAGCAGATTATGTTTGGCAGAGAGGAAAGATAAGAGAATGTTTAATTTCATAACTGTGATATTCTTAGGCAAAAATTAATAGGTCTTTCATGAATGAATATATAGTACGTGTAGCAATTCAGTTGGCCCACAATTATCAGGGCAATATTAGCTGTACAAAAACAAGTAATAGCTGAGGCTTAAATTATCTGTATCCAATTCCATACATAGAAATCTACATTTAATTCATCTCTCTGCATGAATTTCTTTACTTCTCAATGGAGGGGAAAGTGGATGCAGGAGGAGCAAGTGGGTGGGTCAGGGAGAGAAGGAGACTTTGATCATCTCTTAGATCCACACTGCTCGGAAATTCTGCAACTTCTTTTTTCTGTCATGATGCGTAAATTGGATTTGGAGAAAGCAGTCAGATAAGAGCTAGAAAAGTATAAGGCAAATATGGACCATGTGTCAATGACCTCCCAACTTTAAAATTTTGAGGATAATCTAAATTTATCATCATTGATACTGCCAAAAATAGCTTTAGACTTAATCCTCAGAGAAGGTCAACAGCAGGGATACAAGACAGCCAAGTAGTTCACTGATAATTATTAGTCTAGGTGAGACTCTCATTTTTAAAAATTTAATAAACAAGCTTATAGGAAAAAGCGAAATTAGAAAACATTTGCCCATTAAAAGAAGGGGACTATTGTCCTTTCTTACTAATCAATGCAAATACAGTCACTAGAAAATAACTGTTGACCAAGGATTTAGTTTGGCAGTCATCATATTCAAATAAGCAGAAATTGTCTGGATAAAGAAGCCAGAATAGGCCAAAGGCCCAACATTCTCAACCAGGAAGGTGATTTCAACAGTGTAGGACAGTCGCAGATTATGCAGCCACAGATGCTTTATGCTGTATGCTTATATATGAATGATATTTGATTTTACAAGAAGGCCATTAAAAATGTTCCATCTAGGTAACCCATGGTCTTCATTAGTGATATGACAATTACTGGCAGATTCTGTAGATGAGATTATTTTATGGTTTTTGCAACAGTATATCTACCTACCCTCAATTTGATATAAGCCTTTTATTGGTTATAACATGACTAGTCTGAAATTTTGTTATTGCCATTTAAATTTCAATCCGTTTCCTCAAGGAAACTTTCCATAATTATCTTTGCATGACCCAGCCCAAAATGTTACATTTTAAAGACAGATCTCTACAACATTCTCAGTATAGGTATGAGAATAAAAATAATGCAGATGATTTATTTCTCATCTTCATATATTTCTGATTTGAAGCCACCCTTTCATGATCTGCGTGGCACATCTCTAAAGACTGAGTGCATTCTATACAAATTTTGAATGTGTGGGCCAGTTTTGCTCCAAATTATATCAACTAAATATTCAATTAAGATATAATATAAATTAAAAAATATTTGCTGTGTTTGCTGCCTTATTTTTCTCACCTTACCCTAGTAACAGCATCAGTTGATATGAATCATGTTCAGGGGATGGGGGAGATGAAATAGGGGGAAAATATTAGGACATGTCCCTTGTCTAAATTTTTGTTGTATTTAAGGATCCGAGGGTTGTTACATGTCCCATTAAATAACTCTGTGTGATTATCTTCAAATTTCGTCTCATGATATTTTCTGGTAACCCAAAGAAAACCTCCAACAAATCAGCTCATCACTTGGTTTCTATTTATATGGATAAGAGTTTTCCCCATGGTTGGGCATGTTGATGAAATGAGACAAAAAATACTAGATGTACTGTGCCATAGAGAACAGTATGCTTTTTTATTGGTTCTTTGTAGCTGGCCTATCCTAACTCATGCTTTCCACATCACCTATTAATCCCAATTATAATCAACCAACACCACCAGTGAGTAATTCTTTTTACTAGATATTGTCTATTTTACTAGATATTGTCTAAAGATTGGAGAGCCAAAAGACTTATCTTGTATTGCTACTTGTGCTTCTTTAAAAGACAGTTTTATAAAAGACAGTTTTTATATATATTTTATAGTCATCTCAGAGAATCATAAAAATGTAGACTAATAAAATGTAAGAAATTTCTCACTTATATATAATATTCTCATTCATGTATAATAGAGTAATATTTACATTTCCATCTGCAGAGAGAACAGCAGGTAAAAATATAGAAAGAACTTGAAGTTATACATTTAATACATCTTAATGCATTTTTTCTTTTAAATAGTTTAAAAGGTTTGATATCTATTACTCATTCCTTGAACACAAATATTGAGCAACTAGAATACGCTTGGCTGATGCTTTGATTTCAAGAAGAATAGAGATTATCAAAAAAATGTCTTAAAGAGTTTGTTGGATCCCATCTTCCTCATAATGACTCACCTTCGTCCTTGCCAGCAAGGGAGCCCCCCGCTCCAGCAGAAGCTCCACCACTTGGTCATGTCCACTTCTTGCAGCGCAATGAAGGGGCGTCAAGCCATCCTGCCAAAAGAATGAAAGATAGGCCTCAGTTCACTTTTTTTAAAAAAACAAGATTGTATCTACTGCCACCTTGAAGAGAAGGTTTCCAAAACTCAGCCCTAGTGACTCAGTAGATCAGTAATAGAATTGCTATCAGTTAAATAATAAAGAACAGTAAGAGAGAAAACAAGACAGAGATCTCGGCAGAGAGAAGGAGAATGAGAAAGACAGAGACAAAACAGAAAGAGGGAGAGAGCAAGAGAAATCCCATGTGTGGAGGTTTAATGTAAAAAACACTGTGGCTGGTCATGTGTTTGCATATTTAGGAAGATGGAAAAGCAGAGGGTGTTGCATTTGTTGAACTTGAAAGCCCTACCTGCCTGGAGCCACACCCAGAGATTATACTGTTATACTATTTTCCTTCTGGTTGTCCTAACACAACTCCTAAAATTTCTTCATAATCTAATTTGTCTATCTTCTCTCTTGAATTGTCATTATTTTCATAAATTCTCCTAAAATGCTCCCTGAGGCTTGTAAAAGGGAAGGGTTATTTTTTCACATTCTTCTAAAGGTTTCCACTCATATTTTTCATCATTTTACAAAATACATAATTATTTTTCAAAAATTAAATTTAGGGCTTCCCTGGTGGCACAGTGGTTGAGAGTCCGCCTGCCAATGCAGGGGACACGGGTTCGTGCCCCGGTCAGGGAAGATCCTACATGCCGCAGAGCGACTGGGCCCGTGAGCCATGGCCGCTGAGCCTGCGCGTCCGGAGCCTGTGCTCTGCAATGGGAGAGGCCCAACTGTATGTTACGCTAATTATAAAACTTTCTGACCCTGATAACCTCACAGGTAGTTTCTGATTCTAGAGCAATCTCCAAATACCCTCTGTCTTTTGGGTTTTATTTCTCTTATTCATAGTCCAGCCACAATGGTATAAATAAGCCCTTTAATAATCTCTATTCAAATTATCAAATTTGAGTGTGTCATCTGTTTTTGTCTAGGACCTTGATGATAATTATTCCTTGCTTTGTTAAACCTATTTAGCCAGTATTGAGATACTAAACAGACCTTGCAGTTTTGGTTACCTGGGAATTAGCATGAAAAGACTGTCTCTTGAGAAAAAAGTATTGGAATGCCAAGTTATTTTAAAGTTTGCCAAAAGGAGCTTAAAAGACAAACTGTGTGGGCAAAGTGATTAAAATGATGATGCTTTTGTATCTTGTCCTCAGTGCCCTATGGTGGAAACACAGAGCATTGGTTGCTATATAAGTGAAACAGCAGTTAGATACAGCTTGATTTCTCAAACATATTCGTGGTGGGAGCTTCATTGAGATCTAGAGTTTGAGAAATCCAACACAGCAAATGAAAGCATGATGTGCACGGTCCAGCGGGTAGGCCCTGGAATCACAGAGCTCTGGGTGTGAGTCTCAGATCAGCCCATCATGGGTGAAGCTCTCTGAGGCTCAGCTTCACGATATTTCAAATGAGGATGCTTTTTCTTACCCTGTTTAATTTACAGCATTGTTTGAAAAATGAGGGGATGCTGCCTTACAACATTTTTAAAAAGGTATTGCTTTCTATGGATTACATGAAATATTCATTGGGTAATCACGTTGAAACCTCTAAAATGCTCTCAGAACAATAGGAAAATATGGAGAACACTTAATAAACCCGCAAGAACATCAAGTAACAGTAAGGATTAAGTAATTGGGTCTAAATCTTACAGATTAGTGATGCAGTTTATCTGCTCTTAAAAAGGATATGTGAGTTATATCAAATTCAAGTTGCCCAACATGCTCAATCTGGGTAGATTTTGGATATTTTCTACAAAGTGCAGTGTCTCATTATTGTCCCCCATAAAATCTTTATCAAAAGGTTTTGTATTCAAGAACTTTTAAACTTACTCTTTTAATTTAGTTTTTACTCTTAGAGACTATGATCTGTTCATTATCTTTTTTTTTTTCTTTTTTTAAATTCTTAAGACTGTGTTTGAAGTTTACATTTTCCTCCCCTCCAGAGTCCCCTTCCCTGTGTTCTCTTTCTTCGCTGGAATCAGTTCAAATCACATGGTGATGTCAGTAATTCTTAAAGGGACACCATTCATCTAGCTGGTAACCCACAGCATTAGCTTCTTACGACCATTTCTTTCCTTATCTTTTCCTCTCTTCCCTCTCAGCTTAGATTATTCTTCCAGCAATGTATCCTAAATTCTGTGTACTAATATAGGCTCTGCTAATTACTAAGCTGTGTGTCCTAGGTTAAGTTATATAACTCCTCTGGAACTCATTTTTCCCCTTGGTAGTCTCATTTCTCAAATGGAGACCTCTATATTTTCTCAACAAGAAAATAATAATACTTTGTAAGTTGTTAGGAAGATGAATTAAGATGATATTTGTATAGTACTTAGCAGGGTGCCCAGAACATAGTGGGCATATGACAATTGGTAGCCACTATTGTTATTATTTTAATTATTACTCCTAATAACAAATAGCAAGGGTGATCCCTTTTTCTGATGCATTGTTTTTCATTTATCATCCTTTAATGTTTTTTGTATACTTTTATTGTTTTCATTGAAATATGTATTTCAATATTTTAGCCATAATCCTTATAGGAAGTATTTCCACATTGAAATAAAAAATAAGTTTAAAAATAAAAATGAATAATGCCTTTAATAAAACTTGAATTAATAATATCATTTTAGCTATAACGTTTCTGTTTTAACATTAAGATGAGGTTTTCCAGATACCAGAAAACCAGGGCTCTGGTGAAAATGTCTCAGAGTTTCACACTAGATTCTAGTCAATGATGAGAATGCCAATGAGATGCAAAATGTCTCAGTGATTGACATAGTGCTGGTGAAAGTGGTGGAGAAACTACGGGTATGATTTTTTTTTAATTACCCCAAAGCCTTTATATATCTTGCTCTTCTCCTAATAATGAAAACATTATAAGTGAGAAAATAATAAGACCAAGGGAAAATCTTTGATGGACCATACTAAATTCAGAATGTTTATGACTAATTTGACTGCTAGGGGAAATTGAGACCTCTGTGAAGAAAATGAAACAATAATATTAATATTATTTGAAATTCCATATAAAGACACACTATTGTGTTACCTAAAAAGATAGTCAAAAACAAGTATAACAGTTTTTAATTTAAAAATATATTTTTAAAGGACAAAAGAAAAAGCAAACCATATTCCCTTAGTAATCAAATATTATAGTTCCAAAAATATATACATATTATAGTTCCAGAATTGGCCTCCTGATTCCAGACCACAGTACTGCATTTCAGTATTTACCTCCTACTTGATTTTACTTTTGGTAAGAAGGATACAGGTCTGATAGTTATAGCCAAAACTGAAAGAACCTAACTGTTTTTAAAATCCTACTGCTTAGAGATGAGGAAGTATTTTCACTTACAGGGAAAAGCTCAGCCCCACCTTCATTATTGTGACTGATCCTTAGGGTGCACTGGAACCAGTTTGCACACACTAGTGAGAGTCAATGTTTTGCACATCTTTTCCCAATTCTGCATTCAGTGATACCATATTGGTAGCTCCAATTGGCCATGGTGAAAGTATGGAAGTATTTACACCATGGAAATCATCAAAGGCAAAGGTTACAAATCAGAGCTTTTTATTTTATTTTTTTGAAGAGCTGATTATTAAATTTTTACCAGTACACTGCTAACCTAATCCCTTGGGTACTGTTGATTTGCATCTCTGAGTAAAGGGATATAGTCTGTCTTGTTAACTACTGTTATCTCTAGGGTTCACAACACCAAGTAGGAAATCAATAATTATTTGTTTAAGGAAGAAATGAACAGAATGTCAGTACAATGTATAATTAGAAAATCCATTTTCATTTTATAAATTCTTGAATGAAATTCTATTTATTTGCTATAACTAAAGGCTACACCGGATGAAATACAGTCCGAATATTCCCTTCAAGAATAATTAACCAAGGCTTACATTTCATTGTTAAATTGCTCAAGGACAATTAGTTACTGGCAGAACTAGCATAAGAATCCATTTCTCTCCATTTCTTAGTACTCTTTCATAAAAAAACAATGTCTATTTGGAGTTAGACTTTTAAATTGTATATGCAAATGTATGTAGGGAATGCAAATTAGAGCATCTTTTAAAGAATAAAGCAAATATTGTGATGATCAATAAAAACAAAATCAATTGCCTCAATAATGAATGAATACTCCAGAAAAGCATTAATAAGAGCAATGTACATCCTTAAGACATTGACCAAGATAAAAGTTTTTTGCATTTACAAAGTGCTGTCTTTCCATTTGTACTCTCAATTATTAGAGTCTCAAGAGAAACAGAAAGGTGAGTGTAAAGGGACTCATTATGTTAGAAATGTACTTAAAGGAGGAGGTACAGAAACTCTTTCCTTTAAATATAGAGAACAAGTAAGCAAAGCATGCAGCATTATATGTAATTGTTCCAAATTCTGCACACCTACAGCATAGCAAGGGAAAAGGCATGCCATCAAATCAAAGGGTAGAAACCATATAAAACTCTGATGCAAAGACAATGGACACCACAACAAAGATCTTGATAGACAAAGCAAACCACTCCAGTACTCCTACATGATAATATGACACAAGTGCTCTGGACCAAATGTCTTAGAGAAATGAGATTAAGAAACCAACATTTCCTGAGGTCATTAAAACCCAAAATGTATAGTCTGGGACTGGTGTAGTTTCTAGAAGCTCAAAGATGATAAGGTTTATTAAACAAAATATTTGTTAGCCTCAAGATTTGCAAGGGAATTAAATTAGATCCTTATTCCTTGGACTATGAGAATGCAAAGTCCCAGAATTAAACAAAGTGAAGATAAAATATCACAAGGGACATATTCTATCTACTAACTTCCATAGACTTCTTCCACCATATATTTCAAAATTTTATATAATAGGAATGTTTAAAGTTTTACTTAAGTCTATGATTAATCAAGTCTACTCCAGAGAATTAATATTAAAGTACAGTACTAGTTTAGTTTAATGTTTAAGCAAGTAATTGTGCATAATTTCCATTACATAATAAAAAATTATGAGTAGCTAAGTAATTTACTTAACGCCACTTAAAAAATACCTAAGGGTTGATTCTCAAACGACCCTATGAAGTAGGTAGTATTATAGCCTAAGCTCAGAGAAGGCAAGTAAATTGCCAGTGTCATTCAGCTTGTAAGCAGTAGAAGCAGGCTTTGAAATTAGGTAATCTGCATTCAAAGTCTGCACTTTCAACAGGTGTACTGTCCTGCCTATCTTATTATTTATTTGTTGGGAGTATGTAAAAACTCAGAATTATATTTAACTCAACAAGTTTGAAATGAATGAAGGGCACTGCCTCTTAGCGAGTTGACATGAGTAAAAGTGCAACATAATAACCGTATGCCTTTTTTTCCATAAGCATAATAGGAGATCTCCTGCTCAGATCCCTATAGCATAACCACTTAAGAAAAATGATTTAGGAGCTGAAAAGTTCGAAGCAAGAGATTTTCAACATGTATTAAAATATTTTACATAAAAACCACACTCTCATAGCTTAATGTATGCAAATGAGTTTGGGTTCTTGATACTTACAGCTAGCCAAATCAGAGATGAGTAAGTTCAATCTTTGATCTTTGTTCCATGAAAATCAATAAGCAAGGACTTGAAAAACTGTCTCAATGAGAGAGGCTAGCATTCTGTTTCTCCAGGCACTTACGAGCAAACATTAATTCCACTTTACATATGCTGTGCAAACTTTAAATGCTGTATGAGGTTTAAATCGAATCCAAGAAAGCAATTTCCTTGAAAACACATTGCCTGTGTTTAGGGACTGGTATTTTAAAGTGTCTGCTAAAAGAATACAAAAAATAATAATGGTAGGAAATTGAAAGAACAGAGATACTCACCCTGGTTTTGGCATCGATCTGACCACCACGATCCAGTAAGAGCTTCACCATGTTTGTGTTTCCCCTTTTGGAAGCCACATGCAGAGGAGTGATTCCATTCTACACCGTGGAAAGACCAAACAAGAGCATGTTGGGTATGACAGGGCATGATGGTGATGGCTTCGTATTAGCACAAAGGAGATTGTGACCTATTTTGTAATTTTATCTGAGGTTTCTATGGTTTCAATGCTTTTGATTTTTAAGGAACAAAAAAGCACACAAACCACAAAGCACTGTAGGGAATGATAAATGCAATGAAACTGCATAATTAAGTTAGTCAATAACTACAACATATGTACTGAATGTACACATCACAGTCAAGAGACAAAGGGAGCACTTTGGCATAATACTCAATAGAAACAAAATTTCAGATCCTACCTAGATAGAGCCCTAGGCTAAAATCTATCTTTCTTATTATAACACTTAAGTACTTAAAGATTCTGGGATACTAAAGTTTACTATGCTTAAAAATAGAGTACACACATACATATCAATACCCAATGTAAAAATGATTATTAAAAACACCTTCTTCAGAATAATTCAGTATGAAAAACTTGAGAATAACTCAATGTAGTTTCAGAGAAGAAGACTTCTAAGGACAAAAATACTATATACATGAATTATATGTATTTCTTTCCTTGGCTATCTATCATATACCATTATTAGGTCAAGGATGTGTACCTGATTTTTTGGTATGTTATGATTTTGCAAATATTCAAGTACTGCATTTACTGATTCATATTAAGTACACTGAGTTTTATAATTGTCATGTAAGTGAATTCTTTCCAGTGAAAGCATACCATTAAAACTGTAACACAACATAATGTGCTTTTACTATTTCAGTAAGACTCCTCATATGAGCAAATTTTCAATTTATTAAAAAAAAATATATATATCCCGGGACTTCCCTGGGTGGCACAGTGGTTAAGAATCTGCCTGCCAATGCAGGGGACACGGGTTCAATCCCTGGTCCGGGAAGATTCCACATGCTGTGGAGCAGCTAAACCCGTGCGCTGCAACTACTGAGCCTGCGCTCTGGAGCCCGCGAGCCACAATTACTGAGCCCGTGTGCCACAACTACTGAAGCCCGCGCGCCTAGAGCCCGTGCTCGGCAACGAGAAGCCACGGCGATGAGAAGCCCGCGCACCGCAATGAAGAGGAGCCCCTGCTCGCCGCAACTAAAGAAAGCCTGCATGCAGCAATGAAGACCCAACATAGCCAAAAAAAAAAAAAAAAAAAAATCCCTGTCAAATTGTATGCCCTATAGTCACTGTTAGGACATACTATAAATGTAGTTATACATTTTATACTTAATGTTTTAACAGTTTAATTTTTTATCGACTTGAAGCTGCTTGTTCACGATTCGTGGTGTGACCTTTAAATGTAACTGCTCATACTGATGTCAGAATCAACATCTTCCTTATTGCAAATGATTTGCGTGCATGTGAACTGACACACTATTTTTCATGTGTTGGGTTGTGACGACTTCCTGTGATTTGAAGGGAAAAAAATGGAAAATTTAATATCTGCAGCACAGATAAATCCAGGCAAGGAAAAGGAAATAAAATCTTTATCATTGTTAATGTTTACTTTAGTAAAATGCGAAATTCTCTGGTGGTGCAGTGATTAGGACTCCACGCTTTCACTGCCAAGGGCCCGGGTTCAATCCTTGGTCAGGGAACTAAGATACCGCAAGCTGGGCCACATGGCCAAATAAAATAAAATAAAATAAAATAAAATGAAACTATTTTAATCCATACCCTGGCTGTGAAGTCCACAGCAGCTCCCCGGTTTAGAAGAAGAGTTGCCACATTGACGTTTCCATAGTGGGCAGCGATGTGCAAAGGGGTGAAACCACTCTGTGGAAAGCAAAGAAAATGACAGTCAGTAAAGCATTTCACCTCTGTATGTTGCAGTCACTGGATTAGAGAAGAAAATCACATCTACCTAATACGTGAACAATGCAATTCAGATCATAAATGCTTTATAAGACTTTTTAAGTTTCAGTGCTATTATTTAAATTTAGTGGTAAATAAGTCAATATATAAACAGGTAAATAAATATCCTACATTTCTTGGCCACATTATTTCCAATTACATTAATTTATCTATGAGATTTGTTATCTGTATGAAACCATGTTTCTTGAGTTGATTTAGCTTTAGAACAAAACGATATGATTAAACAGCATATTTTTTCAGCCACAGAATTAATATAATTATGAATAAAAAATGTTTTCTCCAGAGAAAATCTCAAAACTTCTCTTTTTTTCATTTGTTTGTGTTTTAGTTTGGGTGTTTTTTAAAATGAAAAACAGCATTGGTTGATGTTGTATCTTTGGAACTATGAAAATATTGTGAGAAATTCTTACAGAACATATACAATTCATCTTACATCATTTACACTGTCCTGACATTTCTATCCTCTTTAACAACTATGTTTAGTCAGACTATATTGTTATAATAAAAAAAAGTTAAAAAAATTAAACAATATACTTGGAATTAATATGAATATAAAATAAAGAAAAAAATTAAGTGGAACCCAATTTTGAATGTTAATTAAACCAAACTTTATCAATAAAATAAGACTGATGTAGAATAAAATAAGCAAGTTGAATCAATTACATGAGCATTAGAGAACAGTTTACTATCAGAATGTTTTAAAAATGAGTCTGAAAATCTTAAATGGAAGAAAAGCATATTTCCTTTCTTCGTTTTTCTAATGAAAATTTAGTTAGAAATCTGCCATTTTCACAGTAGAAGCATATTAATTCTTTTCTTATTAAAGTATGAAAAGAGGCATTATTCTTGCTCTCCATAATATTCATTGCTTAATAAAAGATTATAGGAAAAATAAAGACTGTTCCTGTAAAACTGGATATCAAATCCTGCAGTTTTGAGGATACTTTGCATTGTTCTCTTTTATTTGAAATGAACTTTGATGTGTATAATACTGTTTCTAAGAAACATTACCTAAATCACAACCATTATTTTTCTATTCACTTGATATATAGAGTTTGGTGGCTTTATTTTTAAAATGGCCTAAAGAAGCATCCAGATACCTTAGGTAATAGAAATTCCTCTGTGCTATCAGCCAAATTAGCTGCAAATAATTTCTGACTGTAGCAAATCAAGACAAAATAAGAATAGTAACTATCAATCCAAATCCTACTCTTGCGGTCATGATATTTTTATTTTGTGTCTACATGATGGCAAATACTAATGTCAATATAGAAGAAAAAAATCAGTCTACAACTTGGCTGTTATTTTATAAAATGTCAAGCTTTAGTATTTTAGGAAATAATTCACTAGATGTTTTTCATTTTTATCTTGATTTTCCTGTCACCCAGTTATATCCTGAATATGCATCTTTTATTCAAGTTACAATTTAATTTCAGAAAAACATAGTGACTGCTGATGAATCATTTTCAAATTATTCAAGTATAATAATATTATTTTTCCTATTTGCAGAAATAAACTAATTTATCTTCTGACACAGCCTCATTGAAAATCCATGATGATGCCTCAGGCTGTGACTCTTGGATCAACACGAGGCTGGTAGAAGCCCCTCAGAGGAACTTTTCCCTGAGTAACGTGGAGGTGGAAGGCTCAGGTCACCCTCCTACAGGACTACTGATGGAGGGGTTTTCCCTCTTTGTTATTCTATTGTCCCCGAAGAAATATTTCTAACTCAGTCTGTATCTACTCAAATAGCTGCTTTCAGCATAATGATTAGAGCCAATACTGCTTTAAAAAATGTAAACGATTACCAAAAATCACCTACAAAAGAAAGGTATTAAAATCAGTAATTAAGATATATCAATTTGTATGATTCCAGTCTTGAGCAATTTCACCAAGCAGTTGGGCTTTTAAAAAAAAATCTGTGACCTAAGTTCCACACACAGATATGGAACAGAAGAAATGATATGAATAATTCAAGTATATTCACATCTCAATGGGTAAATTTGTCGATAAACAAGATATTAGGTTTAGAAATACACTGCTCTCGGTAAATACTAAGTGTAAATGCTCAAAACCCCCATAGGCCCACAACCCAGTGATCATATGAGATGTTAGTCTAAAGAATTCCCTCAGCAAAGTGAAAATCAACCTACATAAGCAGTCGCTTGCTTTTGAAAGTTAATTTTTATAATATAGGTTAATTTTTATAATATACTTTCAACGTTTGTGTTAGTGCCTCTTATACCACACACACACACACACTCTCTCTCTCTCTCTCTCTCTCTCTCTCTCTCTCAGAGGCTTCTGAACCAAATACTCCTGTTGATTTTGTTAACTGATGGGACTTATTTAGGTATGTGGAAAATAGATGATTTCATGACAACTATTGTAAGAGCAAGATAAAAGTAAATGCTTTGCTCATGATAGGCTCAATATCATTACTGATTATATACAGTGTGGTAAAAATAAAGACAGAATAGAAGGGCAACTGCAATTAGGTAAGAGGATGAAACAGTGGCAGAGAAACCTCCTTAAATTACACTTCACTAAATTCTAAATGCAGAACTCTCATTAAGAAAGGAGGTCACATCTCTTATTGGCCAAAAGTTAATAATAAAGCTCACTTAGTAAAATACATATTACGGAAGAGTCTTGTTTCATGCTCTACTCTAATAAGCTACTTAACGTTTCACTGATTAAATAATGCTTCAAATACATGCTATATTAAAAATTTTGAATTATCTATCCACTTGCCTTAATTATGGGCAAAGTTTCCAAATTAATTAATTTCCTAATAATGAAAATTCCAATCATTAGTATAAATTAGTGAGCATTTATTCTAATTGGACAAAAAATAAAATAAAAACAAGGTATATTTTGATATAACCGCAATACTGTACCTCGGTTGTCCTATTCACCATCATCTGAAGCGGTGTTGTGTGGGAAAAAGAGGGAAGATATTACACAGTGCAAAATTAAGGAAACAATCAATCTGTTCTCTGCAGTTGAATATACCGTTCCAGCATGCCAAAATGCATTCTACTGAAAAAAGACAACTATAACATTATACAATTATATCTTTCTAATTCTGCTTCTATTATTTTTTTTACCACAAATAGAAATAGAATGAATAAGTAGATTTCTAAAAAACTGAACCTCACCTTTTATAGAAAATTATCTTGAGGTTTTTTTCTGTTTTCTTACTGTACTCAACAGACAGTCCCCTTTTTTTCTGAAATACCTCTGAAAGTAAATTATCTCTTTTGATGACCAGAAGCAATTTTGCCTTATCACCATGGCCTACTTCTTTATCATCTCCCAGGAGGAATCTGGTGGCCGAAGAGTGCCTTTCCACAAATGTATGAAGCTTTTACCTTGGATTGTACGTCAGCGTTGTGATCGTTCTGAAGCAGGAGTGCAGCAGATTTGGTGTCATCTTTCCTAGCTGCAATATGCAGAGCTGGCAGCCTTACTTTCCCTTTGGTGTCATTCTCCAAGAGGATGGCCACTGCCTGGTTGTGTCCTTGCTGGAGTGCCACCGCTAGGGGCGTAAAGCCATCCTGGTAAAACAGAAGAAAAAATCTTCCATCAACTTTTGGAAGCCTGGGATTCAACTCCAAGAAATAGTGCATTTAATTTTCACATTAATGATTAAGACTGACAAGAAAAATGAAAGGATTAATTATTACTGTGAAGATTAAAGCAAATTATCATCACTTGTTGTACTATGCACTGGCTTCATCAGATTTTTTTAAATACCCATTCTATTTATTTTTTAAAACATCTGCATTTCCTAACAAAGCGTAATGCACACAGGACGTATTCAAATGTGTTTTGAATATGAAAATAAAAATTAGAACCAACCTTAAGTAATGCCTGCTTATGGAAAGGAAAATGTGGGAAGGGTAGAAATAATGGAGAACAAGTCTGACTGAGAATCAAAGATATGGTAGCCAAGACAGGGAAATAAATTACATGATTAACTATTGCAAGGTGCTAAATATCTCACAACAACTGTTAATGGAATGGTCTGTTACCAATTAATTTGGGAAGTTTAGGACATCATATGATCTAAAATTCTTTGGCAAATAAGGCTAATTCATTAAGTTTTCACTTAGCTGAATTGTATATTATTTAAATCATTTAGATATAAAATTGTGCTAAGTAATGTAAAGAAAATCAGTCTTTCAATTAGAAACTTAACAAACAATTAAAAAAATAACAAAGATCGGGGCTTCCCTGGTGGCGCAGTGGTTGAGAGTCCACCTGCCGCTGCAGGGGACACGGGTTCGTGCCCCGGTCCGGGAAGATCCCACATGCCGCGGAGCGGCTGGGCCCGTGAGCCATGGCCGCTGAGCCTGCGCGTCCGGAGCCTGTGCTCCGCAACGGGAGAGGCCACAGCAGTGAGAGGCCCGCGTACCGCAAAAAAAACCAAAAAACAAAAAACAAAGATCATCAAAGTTAGAGGAGCCTTAGAGGTAGATGGATAACCACATTAGAAAAATTAGAAGCTATGTTTTCTCTCTAGAAACAAGTATTCAGCAACGGAAAGGTGATGAATAAGTAGAAAAAATATACCTATATATTCTAGGCTCTGTTAATGTGAAAACCTCCTTTAATTCACAAAAGCTTGAAAATAAGTCTCAGTTAAATGTTTCCATTCACAGAAGAGATGAGGGCAATTGGATATGGTACATCTATTGAATATATTCCAGAGACAATGGCAATTTATCAGCATCTAACTACTCCATTTGTTTTCAACAGTATTTTTTTAAAAGGTAACTGTAGACTTCGGAGGGAAAATCATTTCCCTCAAATGCATCATATCATATATGCACTACCACAGTAAGAGTTGAATTTTTTAAATTAGAATTGAATTTTAAATAAATACATTACTTAACGGAATGGAAGAGTAAAGCATGTAGTGTTGTAAGATGAAAGAGAGTAGCCTAAATTTAGAACTTTGTTTGGCACAAATTAAGCCCTCTGTGAAGGAGGAAAGAACAGGCTCATTATCATGCACACATTTAATTTGATTCCCCCCTGCAACACTGGGATAGTTTATATTAAAATAATGTGAACTTTATTTTTTCTTAGAGACAAGGCATTTGCTGACAGCACAGAACCTAATTAAAAAGTTTTTAGCCTTCAATTTTGGTAACATTCAGGAAGAAGGAAGAAAGCAGAGAATTATAAAAATGGTACTGGACAGACAGAGAACTCCTTTGAGAGAATTTAACTTTGGACCTCCACCACACGGATTTCATTCTAACCTACACTTCATGGGAGAAGGGTAAAGATTTGAAATGATTTTTTGAAGTACCTTCACCAACTCTATGAAAAGGAAACCTATATTAAAAATCTGTAGCTTAATTTTTCATCATTTATTTACCAATGCTAATTGCTATAATTACGGGAAATTTCAACACTTTAAATATTTCTTTTCAAACATGAGTTTCATTGCCATACTGAATGATCTCACAATTATCTGATTTTTAAAGTGGTCACAATGTCTTGATTAGTAACTAAGTTTTGCAAATTAGGGCTACTAATGGGTTCAGGGTAAGTGTCTTCTCTAGGTATATTCATACATGTACATACAACCGTAGAAGGTATTTAGCAATATAGCCTAAAAGATCAAATAGTAATCAACCATATAGCCCTATGAAGATGTTATTCATTCACAGAATGATAGACTAAAGGGAACATGCCAAGATTTTTCCATTAGTGTATTTCCTGATAACCATTCGGGCCAGTGGTATGGAATTAATCAACTAAGTTTATACATATCCAGTCAGGGAAAATTAATTTTACTTATTTAAATGATTAAAAAACAAAACAGATATATGTTTGTTTAGAGGCATATATGTGTCTAAACTAGGATTCAAAACCTCATGTGATTTACTTGCGACAGTCATATTTCTTTGTGGAAATAAGAGACAGTTTTAATTCTCTGAGAATCAGAGTGTAACACGGACTCCACTGATGCAACATACATAAAAGGATATTTCTGGAAGCAGAGTGAGATGCTACAGGGGTCCAGACCGGAGGAGTCTTGAGAAAGCTGACAATGCTGTCAGGCAGCATTTCCCTAAATCATACACTAGAAAAGTTTATTTGGTGAGTAGAACTCTGTAGTGTAAAGGTTTCTCTAGATAAATGATTCTGCTTTCAAGGAAATAAAGTAAAACAAATGCATATTTCCATGGTTTGGTACATTTCTCAGAGGTCCTAATGCAGAGATATAGTCTCGTACTGTTATCCAAGCTTTGCCTGAGGATATTCACGTGCTACTCATTGACAGAATTAATGTCTCAGAAAGTCATAAAATCATAATCATAAAAATCGCGCTGTACTCATGTGGTAAGAGTGTAAAATCTGTGTGTGCTTAGTAGAGAACGTGAAATCGTTTCATACTACGCAGTCGTGTTTTCCAGTCATAAACAGGAAATGTGGTCCCATTAATAGTGATGTCTTGGGATTGTTTTTAACTAATGAGAGTAAGCTGTCAGAAAGTTATCGCCAGGCTCCATAAAAAGTTTTCTCTCAAAGGGCCTGGACATGAATTTAACAGATTATAAATGACCTCTCTCCACAGTGCAGGGTAGAAGGGATTTCATGTTTATTTCACCTAAAGACTTAATTGTCCAGAAAGGAGGCCATGTTAGACATTAAAAGTTATCAGGATAGTTTCTGGGTGACAGCCATCTATCTACCAGTCACCTTTCACTCCAGGGCAGGAGTTTTAAAATTTTATCAGTGGAGCCACAGAATGTGAAATAGGAAAACTAAAGCCTGGTTGCTTTTGGGTGAGGAGAGGCATGTCCCAAAGGAGCTCTCTTCCCCTCCTCTCCTGTGTCACCTACTCCCAACCTTCCAGTGGCCCCTGAGGCATTTTCTCCAAGCTCTAAAGCATCCTAAGCATCACTTAAAAATCACTGTTCCAAACAATCACTGAACTCCCTCCTTAATCTGTTTAGGCAGAAATGAGAAGGAAAATACAAAGTAGGTTCGGCTTATTGGAGAACACACACAGGAAAAGGAAAGTGATGTTCTAAGTTGGCCCATTCCAACCCCTTTTTATGCCTAGATGGCCTGAATGTTTTGAGACTGGATTGATTTTGAACATTCTATTCAGTTGTTGCCATAATCAGTCACACAACCACATATCATAATTTGTACTTCATAAAATATGAACAGCTTCCTGATGACATATTTCTCATGAAATTGTGTGAACATAAATAACTCTGAATTCTTGCTAATCATTAAAAAACTTTCCTTTAAGGAATTGCATTAGATCCTAACAAAGACAAAACAGTGATGAAAAGAGATGGATAAAATTTACTATAAATTGATTTTAGAATAGTATAAAGCTCCCAAAAGCTAGAGAATGGCAAATTGATGGAAGCGTGATTTCACGTAAGAATAAATTGACATGAATCCCAAATCAAGGCATACACTCATTGAACTGTGTGCACTGGGTCATTCGTTCATGGCCACTGTTGTAGATTACAATAGTAACATGAACACTCGTAGGATAAAGGTAATGGAGACCCTTTGCATCTGGGTACAAAGAACATGGACATTAAGATCAAAGAATTCAAGTGTCTTACCTCAGTAGCAGTGCTCTGATTAGCTCCATTTTCCAGCAAATATTTTACAACATCAATGTGGTTCTCTTGGGCAGCCATGTATAAAGGAGTGAAGCCATTCTGAGGACAAACAGTGAAAAAGGTATCTTCAACCATTTGTAAAGTTTAAACCAGGGAAGAATACATGACAAAGAAAGAGAGAATACTGTGAAGCAAAACTTTGAAATGGTGAAACATATAGCATACCTTCACATTGAAGAAGTCATACAAGCATTTACCATCAGAAAACTAGACAAATAAAAGTTAACCAATTCCCACCCACAATTTTTGAAAGAATGAGGAGAAAGGGAAGAAATATCCCCCTCATTTCCTGCTTTCATTTCAGCACCAGAGATTCACATTTCTTATCACCCGACACTGTGTTAAAAACTAAAGATATTTAGTATCTTAATATGTATATAATTCTATAATATATATCATTCATTATATATAATATCTATATAAAGATATCTGTAATATTTATGTAGTATCACCTATATTTATCAATTCATAAACTATTTAAACAGACGATTATCTTGAATATATACATTTCAACACCCTTAAAAGTATAAATTATTACTCATATCAGAATAAGCTGAGAGATTGCAAAGCTGATTGAAAACTTTTAAAATCTGTATTTCAATGTTCTGCTTGAGGTAGCATGATTTATACTGAACATCTTTACATTACTTTTTAAAAGCCATTCTGAAATTCTATCATTCATTAATTCTCATATTCATTTATTCAATTATTTAATAAAAATCCAAGCACTGGTAGCTGGGCCATCACTGGGAAATAATAATAAACAAGACAGACATCTGCCCTCATGGAGTACATACTACGGTAATATGATAACGTTATATAGTCATAGTTGTTTTTTTTTAAAGCACTGAAATTTTGTAACATGAGTTTGACACTAAGTATAAACTGGCATATTTTCTTTTCATTAGATCCTTTGCAATATATAATACTTCATTAAGGTAAAAACCCACAAAACTTTATTTAAAAAAGAAAACTTGTGAAATAATTCATCAACTCTCAAAACATAGCATTCTCTTAAAATTATGTCAGAGTCTTAAAGACAGTTGATTACTTTAAAAATTCCACACATTAATGAGAATGAGTAAAAACATAGATGAAACTTCAGGTATTTCCAAAAATTTATAAGGAGAGAAAAATTTTTTTCTTTTTTGAAAAATTCTTCTGTATACCTTGTATAAGTGTGGAAACATTATTCAAAATGGTCAAGATAGAGCAAAATACAGAGTATACAAGTAGAACACGAAAAGTAACTTTAAATTTGATTACAAAAGAAAATCTGTAGGTTTCAAATGATGGTGGAAAATTTAAAACTAAGAAACATTACAAATGGAATGAACTGACAATTTTGTAGGATTCAGGAATAACTTGCTAGCTGGAGAGCATATTTTTTAAAACACAGAAAATAGGTGAAACCTTGTGTATTTTAAGAACTGAAGAGGTGGCGGAAGGATGGAATTAGAGATTCAAAGGAAGGGAAAGCCAGTGAGGATGGTTAAAAACATTGAGTGGGTGTGGAATGGGGCTCTTTCACGACAAGTAAAAGGCAGGGATGCAAAAAGAACTTTGAACAGAATAAAACAATTTGCTTACGTGTTTCCCTCTGACAGAATCGTGTGTAGATCAGAAGAAAGGGAAATAGACTGTGGTTACCAGATGAATAGGGGAAAGGAGAGATGAGCCATCCCTAGGCTCTTGTCCTGGGTCCTAAACTTTAGAGACACCTCTTCTAGCTGAGCTGGGCAAGGGATCCAGAGGGCCAAGGAGGCATGCCCATCCTGACCCTGCAGCTCCCCTGCTTCCAGATCACACACCAGACACGAAACCACCCAGAGTTCCTGCCCACACAGCCCCAAGTGTGGTTCCAGTGCTGGCTCAGATTTCTTCCTTGGGTTCATCCTCCCAAGGGTCCACCCTTGGGAGGATGAACCCTACAGTAGGCTGAATACCCTACTGTAGGGCATACCCTACAGTAGGCTGAATAACGCCCCCAAATATGCCCACATCCTAATTGCCGGAACCTGTAAGTGTTACCTTCATGGTAAAAGGAACTTTGTAAATGTGATTAAGTTAAAGATCTTGAGATGGGAAGATTATCCTGAATTATCCAGGTAGGCTTGATATAATCACAAAAGGTTTTTATAAGAGGGAGGCAGGAGGTCAGAGAGAAGATACCACACTGCTTCTCACTTGCAGCCTCAAGTAGGAACCAGAAGTGCCAACACCTTGGTTTTAGCCCTGTAGAACTGCTTTTAGACTTCAGACTTCTAAAATTATACAAGAATAAACTTGTGGGGGCTTCCCTGGTGGCGCAGTGGTTGAGAGTCCGCCTGCCGATGCAGGGAACACGGGTTCGTGCCCCGGCCCGGGAAGATCCCATATGCCGTGGAGCGGTGGGGCCTGTGAACCATGGACGCTGAGCCTGCGTGTCCGGAGCCTGTGCTCCGCAACGGGAGAGGCCACAACAGTGAGAGGCCCACGTACCAAAAAAACAAACAAACAAACAAACAAACAAAAAAAAAGAATAAACTTGTGTTATCTTAAGCCACTGAATTTGTGATAATTTGTTACAGCAGCAACAGGAGTCTAATACACACTCTTAGAGTTGTTTGTGAGGGAGGGTGGAAGTTAGGAGATGAACAGAGCTTGAACGTGCAGGCTGGGGTGTGTACACCTTTACACATGATGCTCTTGTGGTGTGGATGGAGCAGGGGATGAGGAGAGGAGAGGGGCCAGAGTGCAAAATCAGCCCCAATCTGCATGGAACGAACTCCAAGGTTTCTAAGAAGTCTAAATTTAGACCTATCTTATTGCTAGAAAGATATATTTATCAAGGTAGGAGGATAGGAGAAAGTTATTTTATAGTTTATTAGCTTGATATATAGCTTTTAGTTTTAAAAATATACTGTAAGTGGACCTCTTTTGCAGTCTTGTCCTGGGCCCTGCAAGCATTAATGGTGAGCTAGAGTAATAGAGAAAGAAAAGGGAAAATATAAAAAATAGAGAAATGTCAGGGCTGACAACATATAGTATCTGGTGGGGAAAGGCCAGTGACAGACAAATGATCAGGCTCTCGGTTAGAGGGCATCATGAATACCATGTGCTCCTTGTGCCACAACCTCAGCATGCAAGGGCTTCCAGCAGAGTGGGATGCACGTATAAAGAACGATAAAAATAAAAATGATTTATTGAACTTCTGCTCTATGCCATTCACTGTGGGAAATGCTTTGACTCTACTGCTTCAAATCACCATGACCACATGCTCCGGTTTCCCCAGGACAGTCTAAGTTTATGCATAGTTATCTTGGAGTAATTATTAATAGTATCTCAGTTTGGATGATAAATTAAATGGCCCAACATCATCTCTAATCCTTAGAATAGTGCTGTAACATTGGTATTATTATCCCCATTTGAAATAAGGCAGCTGAGACTCAAACACTTAGGTAACTTGGCCAAAGCCTCCCAGCTAATAAGTGAACTGGAAGTGACAGACAGGAGCCAGTACGTGGACAGCCTTCTTCCCCATAAAGGAGTTGGGATTTGATCATGTGGATGTGTGGTTCGCAGCCTGGCTGTGTTATAGAATCTCCTGTGGAAACTTGTAAGAATGCCTAGGGACCACCTTGCCTCTCCTGAATTGTAGTCTCCATACAGGAAGCCAAAGTACATGCCTTTTTTAAAAAAGCTCCATTTAAAAAACTGCCCCAAGGACATTGTTTTAGGTGATGCAGAACAACTGAATGGTTTTGGGCGGGGATCACACATGCATTTTGGAAAGTTCACTCTGGTGACCACAGATGCCTTGGTTTGGGATGGCAGGATTCAAGAATGGAAGTAAGGGATTAATCAGCTTTTGCAATATTTGCGATAGTGTATTTAAGTGATGAAGGTAACATGAGCTAAGACAACACCTTGGCTAGAAGAAGGGGGAGCTATTTACTGTTACTAAATGTATGAAGTGAGAAGGCAGTAAAGATTTACTACAGGTCCTAAAGATGTGGGAAATTATCCTTCCTTAACTTACTGAGGCTATTTAACAAGAACTAGTCCACCAGAGAATGTGAAGCACACCTCTGGGTAACTGGGAAAGGGCATGGCTGCACTTTAACACCATTGTAAATTTTATAGGAAAGCTTTTATCTTCCCATATAAATAGGTCAGCCACACAGGATTATTGGCTCCTGTGTCCATGTACCCAAGTGCTTTCCAATATATTATGTCTCCACGTTTTTCTAAAATGGTCTGGCTGCAGGTAGGTATGAAAGTATATGCATTTTCTCCTTTTTGATATAAAAAAGTCAAAGGGATCCGGAGCCCAGGTTGATACTGGAAGGATGCGTACAAGAACAGCATTATTTGTTGTTAGGGTAATTCCAGGGTGACCAATAGGTGCCTCTACCAACTGGTTACTAAATATTTTGAACATTATCCCTCTCCATGGCAAATTATTAATTATTTGCCATTCATTTATATTTATTCACTAAAACTGCGTTTGGTGACTCTTCACTGCTAGGCATTGTGTTCAGCTTTGGTGATTCAGAGATGAAAGCTCCCTGTTTATTAGGAGCTCACTGTCCAGAGGCTGAGATGGGCAAGTAACCAAACTATTGTATTACAGTTCCGTGAACACATATATAGTTAGTTTCTTTCAAAAAAAAAAAGTTATGGGGCTTCCCTGGTGGCGCAGTGGTTGGGAGTCCGCCTGCCGATGCAGGGGACGCGGGTTCGTGCCCTGGTCCGGGAAGATTCCATGTGCCGCGGAGCGGCTGGGCCCGTTAGCTATGGCCGCTGAGCCTGCGCGTCCGGAGCCTGTGCTCCGCAATGGGAGAGGCCAAAACAGTGAGAGCCCCGCGCACCGCAAAAAAAAAAAAAAAAAAAAAAAAAAAGTTATGTGTTGGGTATAACGAGAACATAAAAGGACACAGAACTCAACTGGATAAAAAATTACATCTGAAGGAAACACTGGGAGTGATACTTGGAAGACACTGGGAGTGATTCGGTTTGAGCTAAGATATGAAGACACTGAATTTAGGCACAGAGGCAGGAAACCTCATGAGAAGAGAAAACCCTGACCATATCTTTGGAAAATTCACCGTGACTAGCGGGGTGAGCAGGCCGAGACAGGCAGGGATCAGCCCCCATCCGTCACGCTGAGGCACCTGAATTTTTTTTTTTTTTTTTTTTTTTTTTTTTGCGGTACGCGGGCCTCTCACTATTGTGGCCTCTCCCGTTGCGGAGCACAGGCTCCGGACGCGCAGGCTCAGCGGCCATGGCCCACGGGCCCAGCCGCTCCGCGGCATGTGGGATCCTCCCGGACCGGGGCACGAACCCGTGTCCCCTGCATCGGCAGGCGGACTCTCAACCACTGCGCCACCAGGGAAGCCCAGAGGCACCTGAATTTTATTCTGAACTCTTGGGTGTCACTGAAGGGTTTTAAGCAGGGGTTTGACATGGCTACATTTGCATTTTAAAGAGATTAATTTGCCAGAGAGGGGAGGATGAATTAGAAAATGGCCAGAGAATAGTCTGGAGGAGTAAAAAGAAAGTTTTTGTAATAATTCAGATGAGAAGTGAGGATTAGAAACATTGAAATGGTTTTGAGATTTTGAAATGTCATTTAGTGTTCATGTATTTATATTCCACTTAAAGATCAGAAGTGGTTTCAGTCTGCATGAGTTATTAGTTATTGATAACATTTCTCAGATTTATTAAAAAGTTAAAATACTTTTCTTCAAATCTAGAAATTGCATCATATTTTAGAGAATTCAAACACTTATAATATTACCAAAAATGTTGTTCCTATTTTCATTAGTGATATATGAACCAGTAATCAGGTTTTAGCCACTGGAGAAAAAATTTTTTTTTTGCTAATTGGATTATCTGGGAAAACTGAACGAACATGAGCTGATAATCTTCCTATCAAATGTTAGATTTATTGCAGTTTGGGGGAACATTTTAATGCAATAAACCTATTGATATCTGTACGTCATTTCAAAGAAATTATATAGAGACAAATAATGTCAGTATGAAAAGTAATAAATGGTTTAGAATCAATGTTTTGGATAAGGATCAAAACTCTAAGAAGTATCAATATTACCTATTTTTACAGAATCTTAACTTTTCAGACATAATTTTGCCAGAACATATAACCTTATTCTTCTATTACATAAATTAAGATTCATCAGTCGGATGACCTGAAATGATCATACAAAATCACTTTTATCTTAACATAAAGGTCAATGTTCAAATGTATGGACCAAGGGGGGAAAGTGGCGGGGGGTGGTGGTGGGATGAACTGGGAGATTGGGATCGACATGTATACACTAATATGTATAAAACAGATAACTAATAAGAACCTGCTGTATAAAAAAATAAATTAAATAAAATTCAAAAAAAGTCAATGTTACTATTCAATTCAAAAGGTCTCTTTTTAAAAAATGAGATGCAATTAACATATTATATTAGTTTCAAGTGTATAACATAATGATTTATTGTTTGTACATATTGAGAAGTGATCTCCACAGTAAGTCTAGCTATCATCTATCACCATAAATAATTTTTCTTGTAATGGGGACTTCAAAAAAAGGTCTTTTTTTATAGCACCAAATTTGTTCTAAAGTTTTTCTCCTTGACACTGGACTAGGTACCAAGTAACAAATATGAACATAATACTGTTCCTGCCCTCAAGAGCAGAAAATATAACAGATTCACCGACTACACGTATATGGAACCATAGCACAAGACATACTATAATTGCCGAAAGAGAAGCATGAATAAAATGCTGCCAGGGCACTAAAGAGTTGATACCATGAAGAAAGGCATCTCAGGCGCAAGCACACAGACCTGAGAGGAAATTAGGAGGCCTTAAAGAAATCAAGACGGTAGATCTAAAGAAAAGAAAATGTGCTTTGCCATTTTTTTCTATTCTTCTTTCATTCTCCCTCTCAAGAAATGTGGCGTTTGTGTGAAAAGTCAGAGTGTATTTGCTGCAGGCATATATCACTTGGGGAATTCTGTTCTCTAAGCACAATACTGAGTCTAATGAATTAAAAAAAAGGACTTCAAGTAAATTTACCAAACATGAGTAAAATCTCATGCAAGAATGCAACTTGAAAGGAATTCTTACAGGTCTAAAAATTTTTTTAAAAATTTCAAAGATCTCTAATTCATGTCTAACATATTACCACCCAGCTAAAGATATACTTTAGGAAATTTCATAGATCGAGTGTAAGCTTAACGAGTAGAAACTGATTATAGAAACTTCAAATGGTATATAAATTAATTTCTCTGTAACTGCTCACTGTTATTTCACTTGTTCTTACTTTCAGTTCTACGCTGCTAAAATTATTAAGTATATTTCAATGATTAAAAGAAATTGCCCTATTTTTCTAGATGAAAATGTTATAGCTAAAAGGAGACTCATCCTTTTACTGCTGAGGAAATTTTAACCCAGAGATTGAGTAAACTTCCAAGTGGACTGGGCAGTAACAGAGGTTAAGGAGGGAACAGGAAGTTAGTAGGAAGTAAATGGACACAGCAGAGGCAAAGATGCTTGGAAACTTTTGCCCTCTTCTTTTTACCTTTCAGGCATTGACACGTGTCACCCTCTCTGGGAGGCCTTATTCAGTGCCCATAACAATCTTAGCACATAGTGGGTGTTCAATAAATATTCGTTAAATGGATGAATAAATAAAGTGAAATAGGATCCAAGTTTCTTTCTACATCTGTGGTGGTTTTAAAATATGTCTACAGATTCTTTTCCCATAAAGGTTATTATAGAATACTGAGTAGAGTTCCCTGTGCTATAAAGTAGGTCCTTGTTGGTTATCTATTTTATATATAGTAGTGTGTATATGTTAATCCCAAAAAAGAATAGACATATGTATATGTACATGTATAACTGAGTCACTTTGCTGTACACCTGAAACTAACACAACATTGTAAATCAACTATACTCCAATATAAAATGAAAATTTAAAAAAGAGCAATGCGTATGTCTAAAAGCTCAAAACCTAAGTATAAATTGTGAAGAGAATTCTGGAAAAGAATTGTGTTGTTGGCAAAATGGCATCTTAAAAAAATCAAAAAATAAATAAAAATTTAAAATTCACACACAAAAATATATGGCTGCGAATTCTTTGACACTCCTCCCTTCAAAAGTCAACCTAACTCCATTTCCACAGAGTGTGGACCAACTTAGTAATTCACTTCTAATGCATTGATTATGGTGGAATCGATGATGTGTGACTCCCGAGGCGAGGGTTCAAAGTCACTGTCCTATTACTAGGTTTCTCTTGGGTGACCTGCTCTGGAGGAAATGAGCTGCCATGCCATATTAACATTCAAGCAGCCTGTGGAGAGACTCACATGAGATGGAACTGAGACTTCCCACCAACAGACAGTAATGACTTGCCAACCATGTGAAAAAAACTACCTCGGGAGTGAACTCTCCAGCCCCAGGAAAGCCTTCAGATGGCTTTAGCTCTGGTCAACATCTTCACTAAAGACTCATAAGAGACTCTGAGCCATAATTTCACAACTAAGCTACTACTGAATTCCTGATCCACAGAAGCTATGATGATAATATGTTTATTGCTGTTTTAAGCCACTAAAGTTTGGGATAATTTGTTACGCAGCAATAACTAACACAATGTCTAACAAGGTCATACATGATCTGACCACAGCCTACCTTGCTGACCACATCTCTTACCACTCTTACTCTATTCTACTTTCTTTCTGTTTATGAAAGACATTCAGATCCTGGACAGGTTTTTTTTTTTTCAAATTTTCTAGTCATGTAACTCTCTTCAAATGCTATCTAACCCAAAAACTCTGAAAATAAAATATTAAACACTGCTGCTCTGTTTGATGTTGAATGAGTTATAACTTTCAGCAATGTCTTCCTTATTCCCAAATTACCGGGACAATCGTTTGTAAACTGTGCTGTGTTCCGAGGAGGTATATCAGAGATCCTTCTAGTAGAATGGTGAGTTTTAGGAGCTATCACTGTTTGAAAACACAAAGAAAGAGTAGCCTAACATGGTAGTCATGTGTTACCTTTCTTTTAGTTTTTTGCAATTAAAAATGACATAGCCTTTCCATTAATAAGAAGGAATGAGTAAAGTAGGTAGTTGTGTATATTTGCTTAGATGGAGCAATCTATATCTAAGAGAGTCTGAAAACTGCAGCTTTAAATATTTATAATACCCTTAATTCCCTGTGCCATTTGCCAGTTAATAAGAACATTACAAACATTACATATACTCTCCACATCTACTGGAAAACTCATCAACAGATTACACAATCAATCCCAACAGTAGAAAATGGAAATGGTTATAGATAGCTCTGGGTTTAAACTTAGCAAAAGTAGAATTCCCCTTTTGATGAAACCTTCTTGTCTTTGGCAGGAAGGTCACTGTTAAGATTTAGATTTTTTCACAAAGCAGAATTCTTCAGCAGCCTTAGCTATGACATGGTAGTAGGCTTTTTGTCACACACCGGCTAGCACTGGTTGGGAATTACTACTCTAGTTTCTATTCCAAATACTATGTATCGTCTTCTTCTTTTGAATTAGCATTATGAGAGAGAAGTTTGGAAAGCATCCCAAAGTTATCACACAGCTTTAAGGTCAGGATAATTCAAATTATTTCCCTAAATATACTGTAAATGCACAGCTGCAAAGGATGTAAAAAAACCAATGGGTACTAATTGTAGTCACAAAAATAAAGACTACTCTTTGTAATTTGCGGGTGTGCTCAGGGCAAAAGAACAAAAGATACGATTATGCGCTTGCTTGGAAGTTAAGAAGGCATTTTATTAATTAAAATGTCATACAAATTTTCTCAGATAATCAGAACATGACAACTCTTTACCAGGGTTAGGATATTATAAGTTATTTTAACCTCTTCTCTCCAAAGGTCCTCTTTAAATAGCTAAACTTTAAATAGCTAAACTATTAGATGACATTAAAATGATTAATGTACTAAATCTTTCTAGGAAGGTTAAACTTTATGGAGTGTTTACTATGTCATCGTGTTTCATCCCCACCCCTATGCTATTAGGGCCATTTAAGACTACAGCTCATAGTCATTCATCCAAGGGTACACCCGTAAGTGATGTGATCAGGGTCTGAACACTGAAGGACTCCAAACACAGTGCTCTTTCCACTCCCCTCAGCTGTCCCCTTCAACCAGGATCAGATTACCTCAGAGAACAAACACTAATTGGACAATTAGCCTTTTCTTAAGCTCTTCACTAGAAATGACAGCATTGGAAATGCCATGACTTGCTTAATGAAGAATGTCCAAGTGCCCTCTTAGGTATAAGGATTCTTCCAGTCTTTATTTCCAGTGATTAAGAAATTTGGGGTGGTGGTAGCGAGGAGAGAAAGCTACACACTTTATATTTGTTATTTAATCCTAACAGCCCAGTGAAATAAGTAATATATCTCTACATGACTTAAGGAAATTAACACTCACAGGGATTAGGAAGCATTCCTAAAGTTTCACATCACTTACAACGTGGAGCTGGGATTTGAATCCACGTATAACTAATTCTAGAGCTCATGTTCTTTCTACTACACTATACTGTCATGTGTTTTAGCAGCAAATTTGGCAGACAGTATTTTATCATGTCTGGGTATTGCCAGCAATCAGAAACACCACTGAAAATACTGTATTCCCATAATCACCGCTTTCACCTCCTCATGGATAAATTACCAAGAAAACGTGAACTATTCTACATACTTCAAGTTACTCACTCCAGTGCACCCTATACATCAACCTGAACTAATCTTCCTAAAACTATTTTCAACGCTTTCCTGAATTGATTGTCATCTTACTGACCATAATTAAACATCAGTTTTTCACAAACCATGGCTAAAGATGAAGACCTTTTATACCCTAGCTCCATTGGCATATTAAGAACAAACCTTCAATGCACATTCTGATGTTGTTCCAGACCAGCTTGTCTCACCAATATTTCTACACTCACCAAGCTCAATTATACCTCCCATCACTGTTGTAACTAATCTTCCCATGTGGAAAGTCTTCTGTTTCAATTTCCCCTCTGCAGAACTTTCAGTGATGGGCTCAGGTCCTCTGAGAATTTTTCATTAATAGAATTTGGCCAATTTCAACCTTCTTCTCTTGAATATAGTCTAGAGAGGAAGGTTGAAATCATCTACCATCTTCTGTTGTTTGCCTTTGTTCCTGGTGCATTTGTCCTGACTTTGCAGGTAGCCTATGTACTTTTAAAAGCAGCTTCCTGCCTGACACTTGTTTAGAATCCTCCACAGCAATGAGAACTCTGCTGAGTACACAGTAAGCACCCAATAAACAGCTTCTAACAGTTTACCCTCAATTCCTGACAATGATGAATAACTTAGATTTATGCTTCTCTCCTTTATTCGTTTAAAATTTAAATTTAACAGGTGACTTACCACCAGTTCATTCTACAAAGGAGATGAGATGGCTGGCGATGTTCTATTCATTCTCACATAACACCAAAATACTGGAAACATTTACCTCCGTGTTTTACTTTACAAAAATGAATAAATACCTCATTACATTGTTAAGCCATTACTGATAACTATATAGTTAATCTCCTTGTATTTGTCAACAAAAAATGAGAGGCAAATGAATTTTTAAACAAATATAGAGAAAGCAAATGAATTTTAAAAGAAAGTAAATGAAATTTTAAAACTGAAGAAAGCAAATGAATTGTTTTTTTTATTCAGAGTCCAAAAAAACAACAACAAATAAACAGATGTAGTATACAACTAATATAATCTATAATGAATTTTTTAAATGGAGGGCCCAATATATAGTAATAGGTATTGGTTGATGCCTACCCAGGATCCCTCCCCTTTTTTTGAAAGCATCCTGGTTTTTCCTTAGAGTATCTGTCTTTACTCACATAGTTCATGTAATTCCAGCAAAGCTGAACTTCTCAGCTTCCAGCTCCAGGAAGAGCATCAGATAACTTAAGCCAATCAACACATTCGATTCTCTTAGATACAATGAGTGGTTCAAGTTTGGGCAAGAGATTTAAGATAGTCTAATCAGTCAAACTCAGGATTCTCTGGTCGAAAGCTGGGACAAAGTTTCCTTATTTTAACAACAAGAAAATGTCTGACTCTAATCTTAGGTCCACAAAAAGAATAAAAATGACAACAGCATCTAACATAGAGCGCTTGTTATGTGTCATGGTTTGTGCTGTATACTTCGATCCTCACAACAGCCCTACATTTTATGTACTATAATTACTCCTGTTTTACAGATGAGTAAATCCAGACACAGATATGATAAGTAACTTGCCCTAAATAACAAGGGTAGGAGGTGGGTGATGGGGGCAGGATTCGGGATTCAAGATTGTCTGACCCCAGAGATGTTGCTCTTAACCACTGCTAAACTGAAGCCTGTCCAAGTTTAAATCAACTGCTTATTACTCTGGTCTTGATTGGTTCTCATTCTAGTTCTTCCAGACCTGCTATTTTTCACTCACTGTACGTTAAGAATCCACAGTCCGGGCTTGCAGACTCAGACTTACCATTAAAACCTCCTCTTGGATGCCTAACAAGCACTTAAAATACAACTCATGCTCTCTACCCTCCTTCCCACCCAAACAAAAACAAAACCTTGTCCTTATCCCATGTTCTCTATATCAATGGACTACATCACCATCCATACTGACAGAGGAGAAATCCAAAAGTCATCCTTGTACCACCCCCTTCTCACCTCCCTTCTGCCATCATCACCAAGTGCTCTGAAAGAGGTCCTACATGTCTCTCAAAGCAGTTCCCTTTCTCCATCATCTAAGGCAGCAGCAAGCACTCCACTCTAACTAATATCACCGACTGTCTAGAGTCAACCTCTGTAGCAGTCTCCAGATACTTTGCTTTGCATCTGTCCTGGCCTCCCTCCAAGCTGTTCTCTGAACTGCAGCAGGTGAGCTTTTCAAAATCCAAATCTTGTCTTGCTCTACCTCCCACCTCCACCTCATACTGGGCTTAGGATAAACATCTTAAAATGAAATCTTTAATATGGCTCACAAGGTCCCATAGGATCTGACTTTCTCTCTCAGCCCTCATATATACCACATTTCCCACTCATGTTTCAACTCCCAGATTTCTTTTAGGCTCTTGCACATACTATATCATTTTCCCATAGCACACTTTATCTCCTCTTACCCCTAATTTTCATATCAATCCTTTCTTTAAGAGAATAGGTCACTGGAGGTCATTATGCTAAATGAAATGTCAGACAGAGAAACACAAGCATCACGTGGTATCACTCATATGTGGAATCTAAAAAAAAAAAAAAAGCCAGACTCATAGAAACAGTGCATAGAAAAGCAGTTGCCAGGGGCTGGGGGTTGAGACAAATAGAGATTGGTAAAGTGTATGAACTTTCAGTTATAAGATGAATAAAGTTTGAGGATCTAATGTATAACATGGTGGCTACAGCCGATAACACTTGTATAACTGAAATTTGCTGGGAGTAGAACTTAAATGTAAAGAAAGAAAGAAAGAAAGACAGACAAAGAAAGAAAGGAAGAAAGGAAGAAAGGAAGAAGGAAAGAAGGAAAGAAAGAAAGAAAGAAGGAAAGAAAGAAGGAAAGAAAGAAAGAAAGAAGGAAAGAAAGAAGGAAAGAAGGAAGGAAAGAAAGAAAGAAAGAAAGAAAGAAAAAAGAAAGGAAGGAGGAAGGAAGGAAAGATGTGAGGTGATGGATTGTTAATTATCTCAATGGGGGGGAATCCTTTCACAAAGTATATGTGTATCAAATCATCACATTGTATGCCTCAACTATCTCACAATTTTACTTGTCAAATATACCTCAATAAATTTGGGGAAAATTTTTTTTTTAATTATCTATGAGTTTTAAAAAAAGAGAGCAGTTTAGTCATCACTTCCTCAGACTCCACCACCCCTACCTATTAGAGCGCACACATTAAATTCCCAAATACCTGCTAAGTGAGTGAAGGAAGGAGGGAGGGAATGAATGATTACTTCCGACAATTTTCTATTGGGAAGTTTTATTTAGTGTCATATTTTTCCAATTTTGCCCTGTTTTGTGGTCTTTGCCTTAAAGGATGCTTGTTTTGGGGTCTTCCTGATGGTTTCACCTACATCTTGGTTGCTGTGGAATGAACACATTAAGCTGTGAGATCTGAAGTAAGAGGTAGACTGCTACACTGCTATTCTAGCTATTTGCTGCCGGAGTAGCTTATCTTCCATACTAACTCAGAAGGAGAGAGAAGGAATGGTCTTCTGTATGAAATTCGAACTCCATATTTATTAACAGAAATTTGGAGCTATCTTTGACATTTTACTCTTCTCCCTACAAGTCTTACCTTACTACAAATTTATTTCCTTTAAAACGCAGTAATATTGGACTTGGATAGGCTTGTGAAGGGATAAATAAATGGGACATCTACCAAAGAAATAGATTTGATGATGCTTATGCCTTAATTCATTCAATTTTTAAAGATATCAATTCTCATCATTTCTCTAAGCACATTGGAGGATGGAGAACTGGAGAAAGCATATTTCCTTTATTTAATTTGGAATGCTGAGGAAGGCAGATGCACTTGCAAACTTGTAATCACCCAATAAACTGACTTTCCGAGTCAAAAAGACAACAAAAATATCCTGACTTCTCTTGTATCTCTGGTCAAATGCAAGTAGATGCCATCATCTTAACTTTAGAGAATTTGTATTACAATAGTAACTCTCCCAATTAAAAGACGAAGAACCTTATTAAAAAAGAACCATATGTATAGGTTTGGAAAAAAAGCTGAAAACAAAACCTTTTTTGGAATCTGTGATCATGGATCCCATTTTATACTGTGCGTGTGTGTGTGTGCGTTAACAGAACGGAATGTTCCATTATGAGTTTTTATTTTGAGAGGCAAGGATGGCTCTACGGCCATATGGAAGCGATTCCGTGTAGTGGGCATGCTGGCCAACTGTGTAGGCTTTCGTCCTCTTCAAAACCCAATTCAAATTACGTTTGACAATGGGTGAGTGCCAATGAAGAAAAAACTATTGGAAGCTACACCTGAAAAGACATTTATCATTGCATACAGTGGGTGTATGCACCTCTAAAATTCTGGGGGTGTAATCAATGGTCATGTAATCTTGCAACTGTTCATAATCTGAACATCTGAAAGCTAATAAAATAACAGCCTAATCATGTTTGTGTTACAAGTAGGAAAATCTTCTTCTGGAATAAAATTTCCAGGAGTAAATGAACACAGAGTAGTGAGCATAAAATAGGCAAAAGGATTCAAGAAAAATAGAAGTAAATTCAGTAAAATATGGTATCAAGAATACCAAATCAGAATATCTTATTTGGACTCACTTACCATCAAAATAAAATAAAAAGAAAAATATAGTGTTCCTGAAATCCTCATAAAAGGACTGAAAACATAAGAAATTTCAAGAAAAAGTAGAACAATGTAGACATAGAGAAGAAAAATGAATCAAAACAATCACAAACCACATTTCAGAAAGTATAGTCTTCCCTGTGTTAAAAATTGTTGGTAAGAGAACACTCCAAGAAAATGGATGGCTGAGTGTCACAGTGCTAATGAATCCCCTTACTTGCTAGTTGTCCAGCTTCTGTGAAATGCTTTTAGTATTTCCAGCATCTGAGTGGACAGACCAGGAGAGAATGGATGGCATTTAAGCCATAGAGCTGGCTCTTGTGGGATGTAAGTAGGGTCTTGGACCTCCCTAGAGGAGACAGAAGGTGTAGAGACAGCTTAATGGGAAACAGTGAAGTATGCTGAGGATTTCTGGAAGGGAGGGGTCCATGCCATTTGGGTTTGTGGCTCCATTGCTAATTTTTTATAAGACCTTGGTTTTCTTATTTGTGCCTCAATTCTCCCCATATCCAAAATGAGAATAATCACTGCTGATTCACATCATTATAAAGATAAAATGAGATTAAAGAGCACATAAAAACACTTTTTAAAATTAAGAGTCTAAAAAAAAAAATTAAGAGTCTAAGTGCAAGATATTACAATTGGGCTGTATTTCTTTGGCATTTGGAATCTATTCCAAGAAACACTCAGCTCCCTGGACGTATACGTCTAAATCAGTCTCATGAGAGCTTCTAGCCCATCCTTTCTTCTAATGAAATCACACTTTCCTCTCTCTCTATAACTGTCAGAGAACTCAAACATCATAGGCTCCACTGAATAAGGTAAAAGATAGAGAGCTACAGCTGACCGCAAGTTCTATGTTCCCCACGTTCCACAGTTTCACTTAGCTGTACGGAGATATCACCTATTCTAGGACCCAGTTTGTTTTGTAAGCTGTGGTAAAATATAAATAACATACGCCAGTTTTCTTTGTAAAATCAAAAACCAAATACCTGTTTTTAAGTCACTTTGTTGTATTTCAGCGGTCATTCTGATTTTAATAATTTTATATACGGACATTATAATAAAGATCTAAAACCAATACTCACATATATGAGGAACAAGAAGTAAATTTTGGTAGAGATGATTAAAGAGGGGCATTTTCTCAGGCCAGATTTCCTTGGAAGCAACAGCACTTGGTTCATGCTTTGAACATTTTGCAGAGATACAGCGTTTATAGTTCACAAAAAGTACCAAGTAAAAAATTTTCACCTCAAACCTTTTGCATGGATTCTACTTCAGAAGAACCAGCTTACTTGGACCTTAATAGGGTTTGGGCCAAAAGAAAGAGGAATTTTAAAAATTATTCTCTGGGGTCTGTAGTGAAGGTAGAACTGTTATGGAAACTAGGAGAAGCAGTTTTGCCTGGAGAAGAAAATTATGAGCAGGTAAATGAACCATCTTTGTCTCAGTCTGTCATCAATACTGAGAGTCAATGAAGATCAAAAGAGATAATGCACACAATGCACCACAAGACAGTGCCTGGCAGCCAGTAATATTATTTGTACTATTATTAATATTAATATCTAGGGCTTCTCTGGTGGCGCAGTGTTTGAGTGTCCGCCTGCCAATGCAGGGGATGCGGGTTCGTGCCCCGGTCCGGGAAGATCCCACATGTCGCGGAGCGGCTGGGCCCGTGAGCCATGGCCACTGAGCCTGCGCGTCCAGAACCTGTGCTCCGCAATGGGAGAGGCCACAGCAGTGAGAGGCCCGAGTACCGCAAATAAAACAAAACAAAAACAAAAAAATTAACATCTACTGTTAGGAATGACTGGAATACACACCAAAGCTAATTCTTATACGTGAAGAGGATACATGCATATGTTTAGCCTCCAGTTGTAAGTAAGCAAGGCATTGTGCCAAATCCTAAAACTATGAAGTGCGAGAAAAATTATCTGCTCCCAAGAAGTTTACCACCTTGCAGAAACTGTAACTATACATTTAAAAAATAAACCTGAGATGGGCAAATATCAACAGGCAAAAAAGGCTACAAGAATTTAGAGAAACTCCTCACTCGGAGAATATTTTTAAAACCTTCTCAAAGTATAATTTCTTTGATAATAAATAATAGGAACAATTTTTTTAAAGTCATATCTCCAAGTCTAATAGGTTTACAGGTTACAAAGGTGACAAACAAACGTCCGCACAGATAGCTGGAAAGCATTCCAGCATTACTTATATAGGACTGTTTAAAGGATGTTAATATGCTTACATTTTATGAACGTGCCTGTGTTTTTCAGAAAGCAAGCAACCACCTTCAAAGCAAACAGCATTCCTCAAATCACTCTAATTTGACTTCCAGTCCCATTATTCCACCAAAACAGCTTTCACTGAGATCTTGATGAGATCTTCACACCATTAAATCCAGGAGACTAAAAAACCAAGCCTGAGAGCTACATGGTCGAGGCAAGGCTTAAAATCACACCAAGAACTGACTCAGTAGAGACTACACTGCCACCACCATTGAGCACAGAAACTTAAACATTTGTTGACTGTCATTGTATCAGTCACATAATTCTTTTTAAAACACTTAAATTGTTCCTGCTAGTATACTGGAATTCTTTTTTTTTTTTTTTTTTTTTTTTTTTGCGGTACGCAGGCCTCTCACTGTTGTGGCCTCTCCCGTTGCGGAGCACAGGCTTCGGATGCGCAGGCTCAGCGGCCATGGCTCACGGGCCAAGCCGCTCCGCGGCATGTGGGATCTTCCCGGACCAGGGCACGAACCCGTGTCCCCCGCATCGGCAGGCGGACTCTCAATCACTGCGCCACCAGGGAAGCCCTGGAATTCTTTATGAATTAAGCACACCGCCTACCAAAATTGGCACTGTGCCATGTTGAAGGTCAGCCTCCTATGGATCGCATAGCTTACGTAGAGAATGCAGAAAAATTCCATAAAGGCACACAGCTCCATAACCTAGGAGCCTGTAAATGTTTACTGATTGTTCCCTGGAGCTTTGCAGAGAGTTTCCTACCTTCTTAATTCAACAATAACCTTAGTGCTCCATTTCCAAGTAACTCGGAAGTTTGCCAAATGTAAACGACTATGCAGTCACCCACGCTCCTATAATAACAGATTATTCTGCACCCACTTTGTATTATGTTCTTAAAAAGATGTAGGAGAAGGTATAATTTGAGTACAAACTTCAGAATTTATGTTGTGCATCTGGGATTCCTATGCCCTTTTTCTGGTTCTCAAAAGGGAGTGGCTGTTCAACTATCATGAGCATGGCTCCTAACCATTCACCTGACATTCATTGTTGTCACACAAGAAATTTGTATCGTAAACAAGACACCACCAACAAGAATCATACATGGAGAGGGGTTCACATTTCCCCTCAACAAATCCTTAAAACCATGCCTTTGGAATTTGATCACACACAGGGCAAAATAATCAACCTCTTTTAAATAAATTCCTGCATTTTAATTTCAATTATTAAATTATAAAATATTCTAAGTAATAACAATTTGTGTTACTTGTTAATGATGGCTACCTGAATTTAATAGCAAATGATGTTACAGGTCTTATCAAATGACGTATGCATTTAGAAAAACACCCTAAATTTTAATTACTAATTGTTCTTACAGTATAAATTAAAATGTTCTCACAATATAAAAATCAGTGTGAAACTATCTGTCAGGATTTCCTACAATATAAATCTAAACAGAGCTAACTGAGTAGAGTACAAATAAAGATTATTTTAATCTCATCGATAATATAAATTTTCCTTTAAGATCTGTTATTATCTGGCATGATTGTGACTATGAAGAACAGCCTCATTGACACTGAAAGCAAATCACTGATTAAATGGTTTTAGCTTGTTTTCCTTGAAAAGTCTCCAAAGCATCTAATGTCTAATAAAACAGTGTAACAACTGATACAATTTTTAACAAGTTTTTACCTTGCAGCATTTGATACCTGTTAACTTTTATGAAATCACTATGTTCAACTAGTCATTTTGAGGAAAGTAACCAAGCTCTTTTTATAGATATTAACAGCAGCAACACATATGTGAACTCCCTGTCAAAAGTAACCTCCTACAGGCAATGGGAGGCTTTTACTGCCATGCTTTTTTAAGAACACAAACTACTGATTCATGCATGTAGTTGAACCTATATTTAAACAATCTTACTGCGATATTCTTACACTCAGTTTTCTCTTACATTCTCTAAATCAAAGGTTCTCAAAGCGTAGTCCCTGGACCAACAGCACCAGCACTACCTGAGAACTTGTAAGAAATGAAAATTCTCAGGTCCCTAGCCAGAACTGAATCAGAAACTCTAAGGTGAGGCCCAGAAACGTGTGTTTTAACAAGCCCTGCAGGTGACGCAGGCTAAAGTTTGAGAACCTCTGCTCCAAAGCAAAAAGATGTTCTCCAGATGTAAAGAAGTTTTTATCCCTTACTTTGGAACAGTCAATTTTGTAGTATCCTGTGTCTCTAAGCCCAAGATGCCATTATCATTATAGAATACACCAGAGTTCTTTACAAATGATACCAATTTTTTAAAGAATTTCATTTAATCAAGATTTTAGAATATGGCATATTCTCAATAAATGTTAAAATATTGATGCACACTTAACTAAAAATGTGGGTTGTATGGGGAAAAAAGCAGCATGATATTATAGAGATAAAAATGGATAATTTCTTGTCTGTCATAATTTAAACAGATTCTTCCCTATAATTAAGGTCAAAGAAAATAGGGCTCTTTCTTACTTTTCCCCATTGGTATTTTATGGGTCCAGAACTTGTGCCATTTATACAAGTAGAGTCATGTCTGCACGATGAATGAATGAACAATATACGTAACACATATTCCTATACAAAGGCCTTCAAAGGCCCAAAGAATGGATAGAGAGGAACTGGTTTATTTTGCCAGTAGCCTGCATGGTGTGGCCTATGTTATTAGAAAGGCTAAAAACTTTAAAAAATAGAAGAAATGGATTTGACTATAAAGATATGCACCTCAATTTCTGCATAAATATATAACAGATACTAAGAGTAAAGCTTTGGGCAAAGCAATATTTTCTTCCCCTTTCAACCAGAGAAAAAATAGGGATCAAATTTATAGTATGATGTATTTTGATTATTCTTTTAAAACTGTTCTTAATTTCATTTTAAGAATATCATTCCCTATTCTATACAATTGTTATTACATGCATCATAAAGCTGTGGGTCTCGAATTTTCCTTTCCCTTAGGAGCTTTGTAAAAACCATATTTTATATGCAAAGTACCCAAAGTAGTGTGATTCCCACTTTATAGCAGATTTCCCACTGGAATACAAATCTTTTGAGAATTTTTTCAATTTAAGAAGAGAAAATACTTTTATAGAGCAACATAACTTGCATGAATAATTCATCTTTCACAGACATCACTGTCATTCTAGAAAAAACACTATATAATTCTTTTTTTCTTTGCACTTAAAGACAATGATAGACTGCGAACTTGTCAAATTTTCAGTTATATTAAGAGGAGATGATGTGCTAAGTGAAGTAAGTCAGAAAGAGGAAGACAAATGATATCAAATGATACCATATGATATCCCTTATATGTGGGATCTAAAATATGACACAAATGAACTTATCGATGAAACAGAAACAGACTCACAAGCATAGAGAACAGACTTGTGGCTGCCAAGGGGGTGGTGTGGTGGAGGGAGGGAATGGGAGTTTGGGATGAGCAGATGCAAATCATTATATCTCTATATGGATAAACAACATGGTCCTACTGTGTAGCACAGAGAACTATATTCAATGGTTTTCTATATGGTTTTCCTGTGATAAACCATAATGGAAAAGAATATGAAAAAGAATGTATATATATATGTATAACTGAATCACTTTGCTGTACAGTGGAAATTAACACAACCAACTATACTTCAATAAAATAAATTAAAAATAAAAAAGAAGCTAGAAAAAAGAGGGAGATGATGATACATCACGAAAATAAGAAATGTCATGGCATGAGTTAATAAAATAACTTGCCTGAAATAAATCACAGAGTGTTTATAGTAAATCTATCTACCCAACAGATGGCTAAACCCATTAAATCAATTTCACAAGGCTGTTCTAAGTTAAACTCATTTACTTCAGAGAAAATCTGAATGTAATACCTGAGACTGTGCGTTAATATTGGCTCCTTCCTTAACGAGAACTTTGACAACTTCTGCTTGTCCAGCCAAAGATGCAATGTGAAGAGCAGTATTTCCTTTCTGTTTTGGAGAAACAAAATGGAAAATGTTGGAGGCTTCCAAATTTTGTAGAAATCAAAATGTACAGGTATTTTGAATTTTGCTGATGATTTGAAGTGGTTAAAACTTGTCATTCTATCAAGATTGCAGCCCACCTTGGGAAAAGATAATTTTTACCATCAAAACATTGGCCATCCCATACAATGTCTTCCTTTTCTATCCTGCACAATTCCAGTTTAGTGTTAAGAACATGAAAAGACTGAGATCTTACTGAATCAAATAATCTGGGATGTGTGTACGTGTGTGTCTGTGTGTGTGTGTGAGAGAGAGAGAGACAATATTACCATTCATGTTATTACAACAAAAGAGTCCTACCACAAGATAATATAAACTAAAAAAAAAAGTTTATCTGAACCATTGAATTTATTTCACCTTGCAGAGAAACCTAGGAATTTTCAGTTGTAGAGAAACTGACAATTCACAGTTGTATTTCGAGTCACTGGAGCACACGGTTGTTCAAAATATTTTTGGAATAAAATAATAAATTTCACATGAGCTATACAATGTTACCAATAATTTCTACCATTTTCTACATCAAAATTTATCATCAACAGTACCAAACAAAAATGAAAAATAATTTAAACCTATCATGAAAAGAAAATATAGGCTAAGAGACTGAAAGATGCCTATCATAGGATTAAAACAAATAACAAAAAGAAAAATAAAAAGCAAGCAAATCTATACATTCAAAGCCATAAACTTTGGACACTAGTTCTCTTTTTGCCACCTCCTCACTGTGGGTCTTTATCCACTCGTACTATTTTGAAGACTTACTTGCCTTCTCTTTAAATGAGGAGATTTAATGAGATATTTTTCTGGATCTAAAATTCTACAATTGTAATCTGTGATTAAAAATGAACCTATATTTTAAAACATCAACAGAGTTTAAAGGAAAGGAAACAAATGATAATAAACAGTTAAGCAAGAAAGAGTGATTGGTCTAATGAATATATTAATATGAGCAACTCAGGGGAAGCAAATAATTTGATATACATTCAAACTGACATTCTTAAATATTTGTTTAACATTTATCTCATGTTGTCAAGAGAAATGTTAATAAAAATATTTATTCTCTCTTTAAAGTAAGCAATTTCTTGCAAAGCAAACATATTTTAACATCTTTGGAACTGCCAAAGAGTTCTTTGTTTTCGTTTTTAAATTTCCACTAGAACTGCTGTACACTATACTGTGAGCAGGGTCAGTCTACACTTTGGCAATTATGTATGAGGTGTTGGAAACCCAGGTTAACTGGCCATATCCCTAATTTACTCCAGGGCTCTTTCTGTCTATCCCTGATTAGACTAATGACCCGGCCGGGGGTTTGAGTACTTGCCACCTCTCTCTGCAACTCCCACGACCAGACTGTCACACTGCAGCCCTGGTCAAATGGCGTGATTCTGATAGGCTACTGTTTTTTTTCCAAATAAAAATTTCACCTTCTAAAGACAAAGATTTGTCACCACTGATATTTTTTTTAAAACACCTGTTGCTTCTGAAATGATCCCCCAAAGACAAGGTTCAAATATATTTAACCAAAAGAAGTATCAACAAGGAAGTAACAGGTTGTAGTATACCAAGCATCTTGTAAATTCCTTTAAAAATGAGTCAAATTTCTTTACGAACACACGTTACAGTGACAAAATCTAATTTTATCCTAATAATTCAATCCATGATCCCCAAATCCCTTTTCCATTAGAGTATAAAAGATCTGTATATTCTCTTACCAAGTTAAATGAATACATTAAAAGATACAACAATTTAATGAAAGCATGAAAATTATTTGTTCATTTCCATTGAGAAGTTTACTATATCAATTATTTTAAAAAATGAATTAACCTTGGGAAAATAGGTGCTTTTGTCTACAGAGGATTATATTAGTCTAGTCTCTCTGTGAATCAAAGGAAAAAAGATAGAATACTAGAAACTAGAGATACAGAATTCTTCAGTCTCTGATAAGTCCCTAAACGAAACCATTCAAACTCTGCAAAGTTTAATGGACAGAATTTCAATTTCAGTTCTGCATTGTTGAGAATCTGTGGTGTTCCAGCAAAGCTCTGAAATGTATAACCCGGGAAGAGAAGCTTTAAATCATTTCCTCTTTTCCAAGGAAATAAATTCTACTAGCATAAACATTACCTTAGTGGCAGAATCCACAGCGGACCCTCTTCCCAGTAGCTCGTGAACCAGCCCCACATGGCCTTCCTTGGCAGCCAGATGGAGAGCGTTGAGTCCATTCTGAGAAGAGAAACAAACAAGGCCTCAGAAGTGGAGTAATGATGAGGCAGACAGTGGCTGATCTTATGCAAGTATATAACCCAGAAGATGGGCAGACTCTGATCCCCTCATTTTCTCTTTCTTTTTGCATTAGCTTGAAGCTATTAATTTCAGAGAGACTAATTTCCAGTGATTTTGATTCAGAGAGGCAAAGAGGTAAATATTCATTAGAAATGTGGATCTGCAACTTCAACAAACTTTCTTTTTAGACTAAGAAATATCTAAACACTTTTGCAATGAGGAAAGAAAAAGAGCAACTCTGTATCATTTGTTGTGCCAGCCAGAAATAAAATTCTGTAGTTTCTAGAACATAAAGAACTTTAAATAAATCTTACTTTTTAAACAAATGGGAGAGAAATGTCCTCTTCATAAAAAGTAATTAGTGTCATAGGACAAATTCTAAGGTAAAACAACTTTGTAAGGACAACATTGTACTTAAACATTTAGCACTATGTCACTAATTTGTCTTGAGGGTTTTTTTCAAAAATTTATCTTATAATCTATGATAGTACTGAAATACCTGGTTCCCATCTATCTAAATTCCTGAAAAATTCATTACTCACCATAGCATTGAAAAAACTCTTTGAAAATTTCACTAAATATGGTATCTACGTATATTATACTGACAAAGTTTGAAAGCAGATCTTGTCATACATGTAGGAAGAACCAAATACAAGTACAAATTGCTTCATGGCAAATTTCCTATTTGTGGTCATTGTATATCTTATACTTAATGATTTTCTTATGAAAAGTATTCAGGCTTTTACATGTGACTCAAAAATAAAGAAATATTTGCTTTTCTTCTTTGCAAAACATGGTCCTGGTTTGTCACCAACATTTAACTTCGAGTAGCTGACAAAGTTGTATTCAGTACTATTAATACATTCATGTCATGGTTTCCATATATTTACTGGCACAAAATGCTAAGAATTAAATTTATTATTATCATTTATTAAATTAAATTTTGAAATTTATGATTATGTATATTCCTAGAACATTTAACAAATGAATTGACAATATAATAAAAACTTGAAAAATATGAAGTTTTATGACCCCTGGATTCTACTTGTTTGCAAATGATGTTAATGGTGTTGACTGTACACAAATGATTCCGCAAAGAAAATTAATTGTCACTCCCTTTACCAGACCAAGGAAAGCATTATATTTTAAAGTTGTTTTCTGAGTTAATTACTCAACACCCAGTCTCCTTGGCAACAGGAAGTATTTGATTTAAACAGAGGTAATCTATTTCACTAACAGTAAACTCATTCTAACAAATAAGGAAGGGAAAGCAGTATGTCCATTGGGTAGGATTTTTTTTTTTTTTTTTGCGGTACGCGGGCCTCTCACTGTTGTGGCCTCTCCCGTTGCGGAGCACAGGCTCCAGATGCGCAGGCTCAGCGGCCATGGCTCACGGGCCCAGCTGCTCCGTGGCATGTGGGATCCTCCTCGACCGGAGCACGAACCCGTGTCCCCTGCATCAGCAGGCGGACTCTCAACCACTGTGCCATCAGGGAAGCCCGGGTAGGAATTTTTAAGGAGCTAACTAAGCCTGATGATAGTTAAGAGCCTTTACCTTTCCCGATATCTTTTTTAATTTATATATTCTTCAGCATGACATTTATTGATTTTCCTACGTTGTTTACAGGAAGAAATCTTTTACTCTGTATCATGAGCCATTGCTTAAATGTTTTGGAGAGTGGATCCATTCTTTCAGTCTGTAAGAATCAAATGTTCCAATCCTTGGGAATTGTTGAAATAGCCTAGCAAACTAATATTTAAATAATTTTGCATTTTAAGATGTTTCTTTTTTTTAAAGATGTTTCTTGTAAGAAGTTGCCTTTCCTTTTCCTCAATTCCTACCCTAGACTGGCTTGAAAATGATCTCAACAGTGCATTCTGAATGTAACTTTCTATGAAATTTAAAATAGAAAGGTTTGAGAATTAAGACTTTTTAAAGGTGAAAATTTTTATTTGATTACATGAGTGACCAACTTTCTGAAGGTTAGAGCATTTGCGATACTCTTCTCAATCACCCACCTGGGAGATATTACTCCCGTCACTACAGCATCAGCTCAGCTGAAACCTTTAACTTGCTGTAGACCACACTGTTAGAACACTAAACTTACTATGTTCATGTTTCAATAAATATTGACAAAAACTTTTTTAAAAGTTAACAAAGGTAACAAGACACCATCTCAAATAGAATATAGTTGACACAATCTAAAAACTTATGAAGTTCAAATATATATTTAACTTAAAAAATTTCAGGAGACATTATTCTAAGGAGGACTCCAATGCCAAACTATTTCTCTTAGTTTACTTCATACTTTTCTTTTCATGAATACAAAATGTAGCCTACCTCATTTTCACACACACAAAAACACAAACAGAAAACATTTAAATCTGCAGAACAGGATAGAACATTTTCTCAATAATTGGCCAGGTTTCTTCTCAATTAATTACAAGGCTGGGATCTAAATTAAAAGAATTTTATGAGGACAAAGTACCTTTTTGGGGGGGGGCACAAAGATCCTACTACAAATCACTGCAATATAGTTGCAATTTATTTAAAAAGTCATTAAGAATATGATTAAAATTTTTTATATGAGGGAATAGTTCAGAAACAAAATTGTCTATAATATGTAAATCGAATTCAGGATATACATATGTCTTCAAGATTTCTGTAACACTAATACTACCAAAACTAGAGTGATTATAAAGACACAGATGATAATAGGTGAAATTCTAATTATAAATGTTGTAAATTCTTAAGCTGCCTTCTTTTAAAATACAGTCAAATTGGGACTGCTATCATATCGTTGAATTCATGTCCTTCAGCTGTAGGAAACAGAAGGCAAGCAACTTTCTTCAAGCTAATGTTTTGGTTTTAGAATTTCTAACCCAAAATATATTTAATTAGCAATTGAATATGTTGGGTAATTGTTATCAGAAAAAGCAACTCAGCAGCAACTGGACTTAACACCAAAATGTTTGATCTTGTGAATATGAGCTAACATATAAATTAATCATGTTTAAAATGGAAAGTGATAAATAAACCTATTTAATAGTACAGCTCAGCTAACTCTTTGAGAATGTATTTTGTAGTTAACTCATTTGGGTGAGTCCCTCAGGTCATGCTTCTAAAAACCAAATTTCCCATAGGAGCTACACTAACGCTCTTTAGCTTTCCACACTCTATTACCAATACTAGCCCACATTCCAAAGGATGTTTTGTTGTTAGATATTTTTCACTTTGTTGGATGTGGGGTGGGAAGGAGGTAGACATGCAAAACTGGTCAGACTTTTTGTATTTGGGTTCAAATACAGGGCAGAGCTTAGTATTTTCCCGGTAATGCCTCCCACACATATGGTATTTGAGGCACATAGGTCCTTTTTTATATCAAAGCAGAAGATATTGTCACTCTCTGCATTTATTAGGACACTCAGGATGAGCTTACTGAGCTCTGGCTAAAAGGTGTTCTGAGGCAAACTCATATTTAACAGAAACATTAACTATTCATTCTCCTAGATTAATATCAGAGTAGACATTCAGTGAGATCACCAAAAAGCAACATACCTGGGGCATGTTATCTCTGTTCTCTACAGTAATGGCTTCACGGAATCATAAAATGTTACTACAAATTTGATTTTTACATAAGGCAGATACAAGCAATGTCCATTTGAGCAATATTTATGTCCTTGTGTCTATTTTTAGATGGGTTATCTTGATGAACTATTGTTGAGTTCAATAACAGGAAAAATTTCAGTAATAGGAAAAGCCACCATGCTTATTCTCACTAATCTTTAATTTAGGAAAATTGCATAATTCAATGTGTTTGTCTTTTTTCACAAGTTTACAGGAAACACAGAATAAATTCAGTATCCATTGGAATTAAGTAACACACGTCCTTATTCCTCTCGTCTTTTTACTTGGTTTTGCTTTTGTCTTGTTTAGTTTCATTTTTAATAATATCAGAATTACAGTATATGAGTGAGTGTGTATATATTGAATATATGTTGTGCCACCAATACTTCATGGCAAAAAAATTTGTCAGTGATTTTGTATCTCAAAACAGCACTATGCCAAGTGCTATTCTCACTTAGTTTTATGTATTCCCTACCTGATAGGATTTATAGACAGCAATTATACTTTGATAGACAGAGTTGCTGATTCTAATTAGCTACTCAGTGACTCAAAATACTGACCAACACTGTGAAAAAAACTCAGAAAATTTTAAATGATTCAAAAATCAAAAAAAAATTTTAAGAGAAAAATTCAAGAATTAATTAAATCTGAAAAATAGTAGGCTAAGCAGTGAGTTAATATCCTCAGTATGTTTGAGAATAAAAACATTGGTATTATAATTCTGTTGAAGCAAACCTGGAGGAAAATAACTAAATTCACAGTAAAAAGAATTTAGATGAGCACTGGAAGAACATCCTTATCACTGAGTTAAAGAATACTGGAAATATTTCTTTTTAAGGTTTTAAAGTTTAAATATTTCTCATTTGTATGTGATTGACTGAATGTGGGGATTTTCTTCCTTTTTCTTTCTTCCGTTCCTTTTTATCTTTTAATTCTTCTTCTTCTACTACTACTTTTTTTTTTTCCTTTTTTGAGACAGTGTGGTCAACTGCAGGAATAACATGGTGATGGGAATAAGAAATGAAATCTTCTCCTTGCTCCACTACTAACCAGAAGTGTGAATTTGGGCAAATCACTTAACCTCTCTGTGGTCTAATGGTCTTATCTACAAATAATATTTATAATGATGACAATGAAAAACAATGATGATGATGGTAAAGAAATAAACATTCATGAGCACCTGTTATGTGCCCATCATTGCTTTAGTCTTTTTCGGGGGGTCAGGGATGAACGTAAATTTATTGAAACTGGTTTTGGGGAGGATGGGTGAGTGGATAGTTATGGGTTTTCCAAAAAGAACTGTGGGTAGCAGCCAGCGCCCAGCCAAGAGGAAGCGGGTGCTCAGCCACAGACCCTATCTCAGTCCCAATTTCTTCTTCTGCTTCTTGCACTCAAGGCCCAGTTTCAGGGCCTTCCACGTGCTCTTGCGCAGCTTGGTGGGGCGCGAGCCTACTTACTTTGCATTCATCTCAACACACAGAGCGCACATAGTTGCTGGGGTCCTTAAAGCTGAAGAAGCTATAGCCCATGATCTTGCCAGTGCACTTGTCGCAGATCCCCTTAGCCTTAAAGAAGCATGGGAAGGGGAAGGGGCTGAAGGTGAGTTCCAAGATGGCATCTCCATTTCATTGCCCAGATCCCCACAGAAGATTCGGAAACCATCTGCATCCCACTCCAGCAGGCTGGGGTCCTCCCAGCTGCTCCCAGCTGCCGGTGCAAATGCTGCGTCAATTTCTCTGGCTTTCCTTTTCTCTTGTCCTCACCCAGGGACTCTGGGATCTAGAGGGTCACAAGGCCAGGGCGAGGGGGCAGAGGCCAGGAGCTAAGGAATGTGCGCTGGAGGCAGTAAGCCTGGCACACTACTTCCAGCAGGAGGGGCAGGGGCTCAGGCAAATCCATGGTCAGGGCCAGTGGTAGGTGGCCAGGGCCCAAAGACCAGGACCAGCTGGGGTGCTTCCTGCCCTCACAGCCACCAGCACCCTAGCCTCCTCCAGCCCAGCTGCTGCCACCACCACTGCCTCTTCCTTCTCTTCCAGAATCAACCCCAGGCTGATGCCCAGCTCTCGGTATGCTGCTGGCTCTTCTAGGAGAGGCCTCAGAGCAGCCATGGAACCCAGGGAAGGGCTTCAGGACCCCGAGCCATTGGTGACAGCATTAGAGGTGGTCCGGGGGTTGAGGGGGTCCAGGCAGAAAAGGGGGCCCACGAGGGCCTGGTGAGGGGGCAGCAGGGCCATGGGGTGAGGACTGCCTGCTGCAGAGTAAAGAGCAGAATGTGCTCTCTGTAGCACGTGGGGGACTAGTGCTGGATACAGGAGAGGAGCCCTCTGTGGTGGGTGCCACAGCTGTTCATGGCAGGAACAGGGCTTCTCCAGCCTTTGGACTGTCCAGTTGAATCCAATCATGGGGGCCAAATGCGCCTGGAAAGGAGGTACACCACAAAGGGAGGGTCACCCACCATGGGAGGAACCACTATGGCCACGGTGGCTGCCCAGGTCTGGAGAGTCTGTTGGACCTGCTAGTATGTTGGTCGCTATCATTGGGCAGGCACAGGAACTGCTGGGAACTGCATCATTTCTACCATGGGGACTGTGGGCACTGGGGTACGGCAGGCATAGCAGTTGGGATTCTGGTTACCAGAGCCCTAAAACTTCCTGCTCAAACAGGGCCGTCTCTGCCTCCATCTCTTCCAAGCTTTCCTTGCTGCCCTTGCCCGGGTGCTGGCACCAGGGCCCAGGACCACAGGTACTCCTGCACCTGGGGATCGCAGGGCTGGCCCGCCACCTGCTATCATTACTGTGGCAGCATCCTGAATGGGGACCAACCAAAGCAGGCTACTACTGATAAGTCTTCGATATTGGCTTTATGTAAGTTAACGTGGATAAAAGAGTATGAACTTGAGTCGTTTGAAACAATCAAGAAATATTCATTGAGCTGGTTTATTGTGAGCAAAATATTGATTGGGCTTACAGATCTGTGAGTCCCAGGCAAGATATCACTTTGATCTACAACTTTTGGAATAATTCTATTTCTATATAATATAATTAAAATGACTAAATATACCATGTAGTTTAAAAATAAGATCTTAAGGCTACTTTGAAACAACCATGTGCACATTAATCAACCTTAAAGGGCAGAGTTATCTTTTTTGTTTAGCACTTCTATTAAATTTTTATAAAGCAATATTATAACATTTTGTCTATAATCAAATTTTGCAATAAGCTCTATTCTCCATTTCTCTTGATGATTCTATGAGATATTTTGCCCATTGACTGCTTTTCTATGATCATAAAACTAGTGGATGAAACCCCAGGTAGAACCACTAAAAATTTTATGCCACCATTTGAGGATTGGTTACATTTCTGGCACATATGGACAATGTATAGACTAGTCCATTTTTAAAAGTTGAGGAACAGATTCAAGAAGATACAGCTAACCATACATGAAACTTAAATGCTTGCATCAAAATGCATTAAATTGTTTTGGATCTTAGGACAAATCTGTAATTAATATAAACTTATCAGTTAATCAACAAGCATTTGCTAGTTACCCACCAAGTACTTAGCTCTAGGTGCTAGGTTCTAAGGGAGGACCAGTGACATAGTTTCTGTCCCCAGAGAGCCCCCCGAATATTTTTTATTAAACAATTGAAAATCACCTCTGCGCTAGCGTATACTCATGCACGATTTTTTCAAATCTTTGGCTATTCTACTTCGCAAATCTTACACGTTGAATTAAGGGTCCTCCAGTCTGTCAGAAAAGTACAACTAACTTAATATATAACTTCCTTAATAACATTAAAATTTAAATATTTGAAAGGAGGCAATTGTAAATATGAGTTCTTGAAAATACTAAAGGAAAAAGATGGAGGGCAAATGGATATATCAATGGGAAAATAATGGAGAAGAGAAAGTGAAATTTGTTCCCTAACCTCCACCCCACCCCCACTCATAACGGGGCTCCTGTGTCAGAGACACCCTAAATGAGGAGCTCTTTTCAAGAGGAACTACATGCCCACATATAGAGATACAAATAATTATGAAATGCAGTTTACAGTTTCACTCTGCCATTACCATAAGTGACACTGGTGAAAGGAATCATCTATATAATGGGAGGAAAAAAATCGAACTCAAAATGAAAATGACCTGTTTACATAGTCCCAATCCAGTTCCCACTCAGTATACTCATCCATAATGTATCTGCACCTTTCCCGCCTCTTTCATGGTGGCTGCTCTAAACTAAGAGTACTCACTATGATGGAATTAAGAATGTATTTAGTTTTCATGAAGATGGGGAAAAGCAAAGCACGTGTCATCTTTTGTCAGTTGAACTGATCTTACTGTGTCTTTGATGTCCAAAGATTTCTGATTTAATATATAAATCAAACTATGGATGACCCAAGAGGAAACTTGTTTTACTAGTGAGTTATTCTCAAATCCTAGAGGCTTTCTTTTTAATTCCAAAATGATGAATATTTAATGAGGATTTGCTAAGTCTTCATCAATTAAAAAATATTTACAATGTGGCTTGAAATTTGGTGGCTCATTGGTCATTTCATAGGGAAAAAGCTTAGAATAAGACTGCTTCAAAGATACGACTTTATATAGTCTATTTCTAGATATCCATTTCAACCATAGTGGAAGCCCATCTAGCGCTCCTGGATGGTAGCTCCCTTTTTGGCACTGGTCTTTTCCCCTGTCTAACCCCATCAAATGTTTCAATCATACAATCCCCCAAATATGGAGAATGACATTAAATATGATGGTGAGTTAGCCTGGGAGAAGAAAGAGTTATGAAAATTCTTCAAAATCTTACTAGAACCAAGAAGGATGAAAGATTATGAGAGCTGAGAAATAAATACTTAACGAATGAAAGAGAAGCTTAATGACATGGATATCATTATTATATTTTATATTTTACATATATTATTATATTTTATAGATGAAGATACTAAAATTCTCAGAAGCCAAGTGATTTGCCTCAAAGATCCTTACCGCCAAGAAGAGGAAGAGCAAAAATTCAAACTTAGATCTGATTTCCAAACTCATGCTTTCAAAAAAGCTAAAATAATTAAGCTCCACACCAGTGTTTCAAACTGTAGGTCATCATGCACAAGTACGTCCTAAAATCTGTTTAATGGATTGCCAATCAGTGTATTTCAAAACATGAAGTAGAGCAAAGAAAAATAGAGTGCACTGTGGGTGGCAAGTGTTGATTTTGTTTCGGAGGGGTTTTTTTGGTGTAACTTTACATACACATACATGTGTACACACGTCTGCATGTGCGTGTGCATGTGGTGTGCTCCTGTGCGTGTGTGTGTGTGTGCATGTGCACACATGCTTCTCTAGATTACAAAAAAAAAAAACTAAGGAAGTTTAGGCAAGACCCAAGACATGAGGGCATCTTGGGGAAACAAGATGTTGTTTCAGACCAAATAAGTAAAAAAGCTAATGCTTACAAAGGGCACTCTAAGAGAGGAATGGTTTTTATGATATGCTTATTTGAATTTTATGAAATCAATAATTTTCATTTTAGATGAGTGCTGTGATGCAAATAAGATGAATAACGTTGGGACAAACAAGGATTCTTCCTTTTGAAAATACTAGCAGAATCATGGTTAAACCACATCTGGAGTTCCAAGAGGGAGTGTGGAATAGTGGAGAACACACATGTTAGAGTTCCTATTCTGTCTCTCCATTACTAGCAATATAATTTAGTTTCTTCACTAGTAAAAGGGCAAGTTTCCATTCTGCCTTCTATAGATAGTTATTTAAAAGAGAATATAGAGGGGCGCCTTCAAGATGCTGGAGGAGTAAGATGTGGAGATCACTTTCCTCCCCACAAATACATCAGAAATACATCTACATGTGGAACAACTCCTACACAACACCTACTGAACGCTGGCAGAAGACCTCAGACTTCCCAAAAGGCAAGAAACTCCCCACATACTGGGGTAGGGCAAAAGAAAAAAGGAAAAATAGACATTAAACAATAGGGATGGGACCTGCACCTCTGGGAGGGAGCTGTAAAGGAGGAAAGGTTTCCACACACTAGGAAGGCCCTTTGCGGGTGGAGACTGTGGGTGGCGGAGGTGGTGAACTTCGGACATGAAGGAGAGCGCAGCAATAGGGGTGCAGAGGGCAAAGCGGAGAGATTCATGGACAGTGCCGACCAGCACTCCCCAGCCCGAGAGGCTTGTCTGCTCACCCACCGGGGTGGGCAGGGGCTGGGAGCTGAGGCTCGGGCTTCGGTGGAATCCCAGGGAGAGGACTGGGGTTGGCTGCATGAACCAGCTGGAAGGGGGCTACTGCGCCACAGCTAGCCGAGAGGGAGTCCGGGAAAAAGTCTGGACGTGCTGAAGAGGCAAGAGACCATTGTTTCAGGGTGCACGAGGAGAGGGGATTCAGAGCACCGCCTAAACGAGCTCTAGAGACGGGTGCGAGCCACAGCTATCAGTGCGAACACAAGAGACAGGCAGGCATGAGATGCTAAGGCTGCTGCTGCAGCCACCAAGAAGCCTGTGTGCAAGCACAGGTCACTATCCACACCTCCCCTCCCAGGAGCCGGTGCAGCCCGCCACTGCCAGGGTCCCGTGATCCAGGGACAACTTCCCCGGGAGTACACACGGCGCGCCTCAGGCTGCTGCAACGTCACGCAGGCCTTTGCCACTGCGGGCTCACCCCGCATCTGTACCCCTCCCTCCCCACGGCCTAAGTGAGCCAGAGCCCCTGAATCAGCCACTCATTTAACCCTGTCCTGTCTGGGCGGGAACAGATGCCCTCAGGCGACCTACATGCAGAGGCGAGGCCAAATCCAAACCTGAACCCCAGGAGCTGTGCGAACAAAGAGAGAAAGGGAAATCTCTCCCAGCAGCCTCAGGAGCAGCAGATTAGATCTCCACAATCAACTTGATGTACCCTGCATCTGTGGAATACCTGAATAGATAATAAGTCATCCCAAAATTGAGGCAGTGGACGTTGGGAGCAACTTTAGACTTCAGGTTTGCTTTCTGCATCTAGTTTGTTTCTCGTTTTATGTTTATCTTAGTTTAGTATTTAGAGCTTGTTATGACTGGTAGATTTATTGATTTGGTTGCTCTCTTCCTTTTTAAATTTTACATATATATATATATATTTTTTTTTTTTTTTTTCTTCCTTTTTCTCTCTTTCTGAGTGTGCATGTGCATGCTTCTTTGGGTGATTTTGTCTGCATAGCTTTGCTTTTGCCATTTGTCCTAGGGTTCTGACTGTCTGTTTTTTTGTTTTTAGTATAGTTTTTAGAGCTTGTTATCATTGGTGGATTTGTTTTCTGGTTTGGTTGCTCTCTTCTTTCTTTTTCTCTCTCTCTTTTTTTATTACTTTTTATTTTTAATAATTTTTTTCTATTTTAATATTTTCTTTCACTTTTCTTTCTTTCTTCCTCCCTCCCTCCTCCCTCCCTCCCTTTCTTCTTCTCCCTTTTGGTGCACTGGCCAGGTGTCAGGCCTGAGCCTCTGACGCGGGAAAGCCGAGTTCAGGACATTGGTCCACCAGAGACCTCCCAGCCCAACGTAATATCAAATGGCGAAAGCTCTCCCAGAGACCTCCATCTCAATGCTAAGACCCAGCTCCACTCAACGACCAGCAAGCTACAGTGCTGGATACCCTAAGCTGAACAACTAGCAAGACATGAACACAAACTCACCCATTAGCAGAGAGGTTGCCTAGAATCATAATAACTTCACAAACACCCCAAAACACACCACTTGACGTGGTCCTGCCAACCAGCAAGATAAGATCCAGTCTCATCCACCAGAACACAGGCACCAGTCCCCTCCACCAGGAAGCCTACACAACCCACTGAACCAATCTTACCCACTGGGAGCAGACACCAAAAGTAACAGGAACTACGAACCTGCAGCCTGTGAAAAGGAGACACCCAAACAAATTAAGTTAAGCAAAATGAGAAGACAGGGAAATACACAGCAGATGAAGGAGCAAG